>NC_081415.1:271150452-271459541 GCF_030272615.1 Cryptomeria japonica | reverse complement strand
GAAACAGACAAGCTTCAAAGAACTTCAGGATCCCAAAATCTTGGGATTCCAAATTTGGGGAAGGACACCCAAGAACCAGCTTCGAGACTCCAAGATCTTGGGGTTCCGAAGTGGACAAAAAGATATCTTAATAGAATACTTCAATATTCTGGAAACTCGGGGTTCTGAACTTGGATGATCATGGGGATAGACACTTCCTTCTAAATCCTAGGATCTTGGGGTTCCAGAGTAGGAATAAGGAAACCTTTTAAGGTACTTTGAGATCCCAAGAACCCAGGGTTCCATATTGGAGGAAGAGAAAACCAACAAGAGACTCTGGGATCCTGAGGTTGTGGGGTTTTGAAGTGAAGGAAGGCAAAGAACCAGGATCTCAGAAACTCAAGATCTCAAAACATCAAAAGATCAAAAAGCCTCTAAATATTGATAATTCAACTTATTGAAACAAACCCTAAGCTACGAAACACCCAAACACACGAAGAAAAAAAGAAAAGAAAACAAAGAAATGCAAACACGAAGCTAGGAAGAGGAGAACTCACCTAGACAAGGGAGGAAGAAGAGACACAATGCATGTCGCGGAGAGACTAAATCGCTATATCACAAGAGGGCAAAGAGATTTTAGGAATTCAAAATGCACAAATGAGAAACAATACCCATGACGAGGCAATTTATACGCCCAATGCAATGTGAAAACTAAGACACACCTTGGGGTTCCAAAATCTGAGAGTTCTGGGGGTCACTAAACAAATGACCTTGAAACTCTAGAGTTCTGAAGCTCTAGAGGAAGACCACAATAAACAAAGAGAAACCCAAAGTTTCAGGAATACACGGCTCTAAAGAAAGATGAAAGAGAAGGCCCGAGATTTTGAAAACTTGAGATCCTGAGGTCTTCAACAAGACAAAAAAAGGGGAGCCTTGGGCTTTTGGTTCCAAATTCCTGAGACAAAGACAAGGGAAAAAACCAAGACTTCAAGGCTCTAGAATCTCAGAGTTCTGAAATCCAATAAAACTAAAGGGATACCTCGGGACTCCAGGATCCTAGAGTTTGAAGCATCCAACAAGGAACAACAGAGACTTTGGGGTTTTGGAAACCCAAAATCCCGAAGCTGAACAACATTAAAAAGAAATGAAGGGATGAGATGAACTTCAGGATCCCAGGAACCTGGGGTTTTGGAGTGCAAAGAAAGGAGAAAACAAAAGGGATTTTGGGGTTTCAGAAACCCGAAACTCCAGATAGGCAAAACAAAGAACACCAAAAACGAAAGGAAAACATCAGGAAAACAAGACAAGAAAGGGGGACCTGCATTTATAGGAATGAAATGGAGGGGGGAGGAGTATGTGGGGCATAACACCTCCTAGCACTGTGACCTATATAAATACATCCCTCTCTCCCCTAAGCTGAGTCGCCTCTGCCTAGCTTCGTGCAAGTTGAGCCCTCAAACCCTCGAGCTCTATCTCGAATGCCTATATCCTCCCTACCATCTCTCCACCTCAAGCCTCCTATAGAACCTCCATGGTAGCATCTGCCTTAGTCCTATAAGAATCCCTCTCCACTATCATATCCTCAAGGGCCACGTGTAGTGTGTCTTACTCCACTTGTAACCTATCCCACTCCACCTACTAGTTGTTTGCTATCTCCTGCTCTCCAACTACCCTAGCCCTCTCTCATCCTACCTCAACTATCAAGCGTGTTGCGTGATCCCTCTCTGTGTCCCTATCTGCTATCACCTAATCTAGAATTGCTTATGTAATCATGGTTTGTAGCTATTGTTGTGGTTGTACCTATGGTACCTATACCTATGTTGGTGGTACCTATACCTATACTCAAGGGGGAGCCTATCATGTCTCCTTGCTCGTGATGGTTGTCTCAGTACCTATGCTATTGCCTTTTCCATGAGGACATCCCCATCCCCTCCCTACTCCCATTCTCCTCCAACTACCTAATCCACCAAAGATGCTACTTCATCTACCTCTAAAACTCCTGGTATGGTGAGCATCGCTGGCTTGTGTGCCTCTTGCCAAACATTATATGCTCTTGTCATCCCCACATCCACTATATCTACACAGGGATCCCAATAAATCGATGCCATGTAAATGAAGCTACTTTGTGCATACCCACGCTCCACGGTATCCCTCCAGGTGCTGGTCTCATGGGTAAGTTTTGGATGCATGCTCTCCTCACCCACTATGTCTTGCTAAATGCCAAATCGACACATTACCTTGTGAGGTAAGTACTAATCAATGACATGCATTGTGTGCCCCATGAGCCAACTGAACCAAGGGAAAATGAATGTGAGGGATTATTAGTAGTTTCAATCCAAATAAGCATAAAACATTCAAATAAACATAAAATAAACCATTATACCTTCACATGTATTCTCTTGCTCCTCAGATTGAACCTTTGATGAAGCCAAGGATGCACCCCTACTTTGATTGATTGGATTGGTTCCTAGATTAAGATGTGGAATTCTATCCACTACAATAACAATATGGATAGTTCTTAATGGATGGATTGATGAGTGATAATGGCTAACTATGGGGGAATTTGGCTATAACATGGATGCAAAACAGGATTCCTAAGCTCAAAGTGGTAGCATAAGATGGCATGAAAATGAGATATGGAAATGAGGGGAGGAGACTCCAATTTATAGATTGTAGAGGGCCAAAATGGATGGCCAAGATTGGTTTGAAATGGAGGGCTTGGATTGAGAGGACAAGGGGTGGAGACCAAGAGATTTTCCAGAAAGGCATTTCTTGTCTCTACACTCCTCTAGGTGCATGGGGAAGAGATCCCAAGGTACATTGGAAGAATAAAAGGAATTAAAATTTTCTTGGGAAGGGACAAGGGAATTAAAAATTCCCAAATAGAAGATTGCATAGAAGGAATAAAGGAGAAAATGAATCAAAAATTTCTTGGGAAGAGAGGGCATTGGGATGTGAAAAGGATTTGAAATCCTTTGACATGACCAAAGTAGGGGCATTTAAGGTTTGGAGGATGAAGGGGGACAAACCATTTATGGAAAATGGTTGACTTATTCCTAATCATGTGGATTAGGAATGTCCAAATGATTATTAGGGGTGATTAAGTGGGATAATGAGAGATTAGAGTGCAAATGGGAAAGTTAGGAGGATGTGACACGAGGAGAGATGATGAATGAAGGAACATAAAATTAGAGGATAATGCTAATCATGCTTCTAGAAGAATTAATTAGGCTAAGTGAGGATTAATAGAAGTGATTTGTAGGAATCACATGATTGAGTTTATTAATTAAGAAGAATTTTAGAAGAATTAATGGTTTTGAATGAGTTTAAAAGAATAGGGAAAATAATTAGTTTATTGACAAATTAATTATTAAACTATAGTGATAAAATTAATTCAATTATTTTAAGAGGAATAAGGATAACATAATTAAATTAATTAATTATGTAGAAAGGCTAAATTAAATAAATAAATCAATTATGAAGAAAGGCTAAATTAATTAAATATTTTAATTAATTAATTTTAGACGTCTACATTTTGCCCTTCTTTTACGCAGCGACAAAAGTGGTTGTGGGTAAAAGATAGACAAAGATGCCTGAGCGTGAAGATGCGGGTGGTACATGCCCCCTTGAGAATTTAATCAAAAAATTTAAGAATTTTTTGATAAATTCTCGAAAAGAAGAAAACAATGGCAAGAGGGAAAAGAAAGAAAAGGGGAGAGGATGAAAAGAAATTTGGAGGAAAAGGAAGAAAAAATAGCGAAAAGGCGAAAAGAGGGTGAAGGGAGGCCCTATATAAGCCACACTGGGCCCAAGGAGGGGTCATTGTCACATAGAGTTCATGGAGCCCAAAGAGAGCAAAGAAGATGAGAGAAATGGATTGCATTCCACTCCTCGAGCATCAGGACGAGGGAATCTAGAGGTACCAATGACCGACCGAGTTTGGACCACCAATATGTACCCCATCTTGACTTTGTGATTTTGGTAGATAACATTAATTAGGGCATTAAATGAGGGAAAAAACCTAGAGGAGAGTAGACGTCGATTGCCATTTTGGTGTCTGTTGTAGCGATCATTGCCTGCGTAGGTGATCCCTGCATGAAGATATGCAAATGACTACCGTCTGCACAGATGCTGGTTCAGGGATCGACATCTCCACTCTGGGAAAAGGGGAGAAATAAGGGGGACTGTGAAACATTATCTCTGCACCACAGATCGATGTAGGGTTTGTGATTTTGACGTCTCCACCTAAGGAGAAACATCATCTCTATGCAGGAGAAAATTTGGAAAGAAAGGCGAAGAAATGCATGGGTATGGGGTGCCAATGAGATGCTCCGGGGGGTAGAAAAAAGCTAGAATAAGCTAATGAAGGGCTAATGAAGTGGTTTTCTTAGATTCAGGAGGATTTAGTTACCTTAGAGTCATGGGAGCATTTTCCTTTGACCATGACATTATTCAGAGAGCTTGGAGGCATAGAGAAGACTTTGTTGAACTGGTGTGGGCTCAAATTCATAACACAATGGGCCTAGATTCGGTGTCATAATGATATGATGACCACACTAGTGGAGAGATGGAACATTGAGACTTATACCTTTCATTTACTAATGGGTTAGGCCTTCATCACTTTGTTTGATGTGTGGAAAATCCTGAAGGTTTCGATTAGGGGGGTGATTCCATAGTATTGATTGGACAATGGTGAGGACTACCTCTAGAGGATTTGTTGCACACAGGATTTACTTATGGATCAAACTCAAATGGTGCTACGAAGAGCAATGGAGGGTGGATGAGGGATCCCTCAACTAGTCTTATTCATCTATGGGTTGATTAGTAGGAGGATGATGCTTGATCTAGGTGGGCATGGATTCTCTATTGGATGGAGTAGATATTTGTATTACATGATCGAGGATGGGGTCCAGTATGCCTGGGGTGCGGCTATGCTAGGACAACTATACCATGATATGCACATATGTGTTTATCGAGGTTACAATAACATTGGGACTAGTGTGATGCTCCTTCATATATGGGCATGGGAGCATATCACAGTCACACATCCGATAGGAGTACATGACCAATGGAGGAGGTACCCGTACATGGATAGATACAAGGAGCTGTTACAAGGAGTGTGTTGATTTCAGAGGTGCCCTTTTAGAGATTGTGAGGGGTGGTGGCCAGATCACATGCTTGTTGGAGTATAGGGAACACTGAGAGGGGGGATGTGAATCAGTGTTCCTAATCAAATTAAAATTTCACTTTAAGTTTTTCAAACTGAATAAGAATTGCATATAAATTGAATGATCTTTTAGTATCAACAAGTATGATGAAAAATAATAACATCAACATATAAAACATAGTTCTCATAGAAAAGTCATGACACAATGATTTGATGAGTGGAAAACCCTCATGAGGTAGAAAAACCACTTGAAAGTGCCTCACTAGCTTAATAAAAAATGCATCACTGGAAAATTACAACAACCTCACTGACAAATACAATGTGTCTCACTGACTGAATTCAGAGCACCAACTCTAGGAGCACCAACTCCTTACAAGATTTAGGAGCACCCACTCCGAGGAGCACCAACCACTTACAAAAACTTAGAACAAAAACAAGTTCAAAGGATTCCTCTGTTTCCTTTTAAAGCATCTAATGCATATTGTCAGAGAGATCTTGTTTCTATTTCACAATCCTTCATTTCACAATCTTCTCTTCAAAACTTTACACCCTACACTCTCATTCAAATCTTCAATAACAACGACAAACATTCCAATGCACCCCTACATATACAACTTGTTATACATTTGTATTTACAATAAGACAACCAATCACTCTGACTCTTATTATCACCACTGATCATCATGCATATAGGCTATGGAAATAAATAAGATGCACATTTTGCACTCTTCCTTAAAACAAGCATAAGATATTCAAATTTAAAAACATAAATCTATCACAAATTTCAATAACATAACAATATTCTATAAACATTTCTCTCTTCATCATACAGTTGTGATATATCCCTACCATTCACACTTACTCCAATTTGCCCATATACTCTGCACACTGCGTTCTTCTTTTCTCTTTGTGTGTTCATATCCTCTACATTCCTTGCGTATCCTCACAAAGATTCAATACAAAATAATTATCAATTCAATTTAACATCCACACCAACTCGACTGTTTCTTCAAAAGCTTATATCTATCTTAGCAAACTGGATTGATTCAGTTTCCTCATAATTCAACTGTTAGACTTCTCAGTTGTCAAAAACATGATTTGTAATCTGCATTGAATCCCCCTAAGACAACTCTAGCATGGACCTATCAACAATTGACAACTTGAGAAGTCAAAACAGATCTCTTATCAAACTCTAATGTCTTACTGAAATTCATAGTGTATCGCCAAGACAATTTTATGTCTTATCAATATTAGCTTTTTTGGCATAGGGCATGACTTTGGATTTCTTCTTTGAATGTCTCATCAAACAATGAAGTCACACCAAACTCCCACATGTCACCGAGAAAATTCAAAAGATATACTGGTCATCAACACTTAACAAAGTCTCATTGTAATCTTTATTACGAAGACCCGCTAGTGTTACATCGAAACAAACATTGTCGGTCTAACAATATAACTTCGGCTAACTACATAAAGTGTCTTACCGACAGTGTAAGTCACACTAAAATCAACCACTTTGTCAAGACCATTGTAAAGTCTCCTTGACACTTTTCTTATTGCTATGACAAAGCACTACACCAAGACTCTTAAGTCATTTCACAAATCATCAAGGTTATATGGACAAGCTCATTGCCAAGCCAAAATAGATGTTACATCGAAATAGAAGCACCAGAGAAAGAAGTGACACCGAAACCTGATATTGCCAAGATACTGAAAGAATCTTATAAAAAATGATCTTTTCAATTTGTCATGCTCAAAAACATATTCTCAAAGAGTTTAATGATTGGCATGACTATCCATTGATACGATGTTGTTAAATGTATTTCAACTTTGACCAATATGGCTGCATTATGTCTCTATGAAGACAATAGTTTTGATTCAAATTTCTCTTACAACCATCAACTCCTGTCAGAACCTTAGTATATAATGCAAACTTGTAGAAAGCATTGTTCATAACATTACAATATATATACTAATAATGTCTCATGTCCATACAATGCAAACCTGTAGAAAGCATCTTTCATAACACTGTAATATATACCAATAATGTCTCATGTCCATACCCATATAATGCTACATGGTGACATCATTAATATACTGACAACTCATCTAGTCACCATCTCTGCATCTAGTGAACATCCATATGAGCATGCATGAAGATAATCTCTATTAACATAATGCAAGATGATACAAACACCTTTTTGATATCAATGGAAAAACCTTAAGCCAAGGGTCAACAAACTCCACCTTTGGCATTGATGTCAAAACAAATCTATATGATCTACATATCACTCTTTCTCCCCCTTTTTGACAGAAATGACAAAGGGTACCCCTGCGACTAAAATGAAACTGTAAGAGACACCAAGGATATGTCCATTATAACCAATAGATATCAGTAAAGTGCAACCAAACAACCATATACAAGAGAATCAATAGGAACTAAAGATAGAAATGGAACCAAAAACTAGGGATAAGAGCTCCCCCTGAAACACTGCTCAAGCTCTGCTACATTGCTACAGATAAGGCAAGAAATCACTAAAAACAATAAGCAAAGATATGCATGAAGAGATGATATCACAATAACTGAAATATGCAGATTCGAACCACTAGTAGACCAACAACTTAATTCTCCCTATCTGTATACACAAATATCAGATTCAAACAAGATACTACTACCAATAAACCAGTCATAAAATAAAGTATAGAAATTAAACAACTGAGAGTCCAAACCATAACGACAAAACACTGACTGTGGATATCCTGTCATGAACAACCATATCAACCTTGTATAACTTGTCAAGATTATGCACACCAAGAGAACCATCATATTTTCTTACTTGAACAAGACCTTTGTTCAAATCTCACTGGTCATATGCTCTCCATTCATTATCATCAACTGAAACCTTCATTTGCTAACATAATTGGCTGTAAGGTTGAGCTACTCCCCTCTACTTATTTGGGCCTCCCTCTTGGTTTGGCTCCTCTAAACTCTTTCTGGAATTATTTGATTGATAAGTTCAACAAAAAACTGGTTGGATGGAAAGGCTCTATGTTGTTGTAGGCTGGTAAGCTCTGGCTTCCTTCTTCAAGCTACCCTTCAGAATCTACCTGTTTATGCTCTTAGTTTGTTTAGTATACTGGTTAGATTTGCAGAAGCGTTAGAAAGAATTCAGAAAAGATTTCTTTGGTCTGGTGTGGAAGATAAGAAAAGGATTTCTTTGGTTGCTTGGGATAAAGTCTGTGGTCTTGAAAGTAGTGGGGGGTTAGGTATCAAATCCCTTAAACCTTTCAATAAAGCTTTGTTAGCCAAATAGGTTTGGAGGGCCTATGGTATTAAGAGAGATTGGAGTAGGGTGTGGTTTGACAAATACATCCATAATCAACCCATTCATTCCCTTCTCTATTCTAAAGATATGCCTATTGGATCTTTTATTTGGAATAGTATGATAAAATATTTTAAAGTTGCTAAACTGGAGTTGGTTGGGTCCTTGGAAAAGGTAACAAAATCAGATTTTGGGAGGATGTCTAGATCAAAGATGAGCCTCTTTTTAACCAGGATTGCAGCCATATCATTGAAGATTGTAAAAGGAGGTTTGGTTCTATGGTCTGTAATTATTGGGAGGAGAATAAATGGGTTAGACTTGATGTTGTTTATGTTGGATTCTCTTCGCTCCAACATGATTTGTTGTCCTTTTCTGTCAGCAAAGACTCAGATGATGTCTTCTTATGGAAGAGTAATCCTAGGGGTACTTTTACTGTTGCTTCTGCTTACAAAAAGATATCAACTTAGGCTTGTAACCCTATATGGACTAAATTTTGGAATAGAT
The DNA here is from genome assembly GCF_030272615.1 of Cryptomeria japonica. NCBI lineage: Eukaryota > Viridiplantae > Streptophyta > Pinopsida > Cupressales > Cupressaceae > Cryptomeria > Cryptomeria japonica. Next base: position 271,450,568 of record NC_081415.1, on the reverse strand, counting down.
TCCTCATTCCTAAAGTTAATATGTTTTTCTGGCTTGCCACTCATAACAAGATTCTCACTATTGATAACCTGGTCAGAAGAGGATTTATGATCCCTAATAGGTGTGAGTTATGTCAAAAAGAGACTGAGTTTGTGGATCATTTGTTCATTCACTGTTCTTTTACCTAGGAAATCTAGGGTAAAGTGTGGACACAATGGAAAGTTGATTGGGTTATGCAGAATAGTTTTAAGGAAATCCTTTGGCATTGGATTTTCCCTACCAAGCTTCCCATCATCAAGACCCTTTGGTCGTTTCTTCTTCCTATGACCTGTTGGCATATTTGGAAGGAGAGAAATAATAGAATTTTTAGGGAGACTAAGTGTTCTTCTCAAGTGGTCTTTGAAAAGATTTGTAGGGCTATTAAAGAAAACATCAACACCATTCACAAAAGAAACAAGTAGTGTAGTTATATTGATATGAATGATAATGATAAAAGGATTCTTATAGAATGAAAATTATTGAATAAGGTTTGGAAGTCTGATCTGAAGAGTAGAAGAGATAATGTGGTTTGGAGGTTCCCTCCTCATGATTGGGTGAAGGTGAACACTGATGGTGCAGCTAAAAGAAATCTGGGTAATGCTGGTGGGGGAGGTGTTATAAAAAATTCTCATGGCTTTTGTGTTGCTGTGATTGCTTCTCCCTTTGGAATTCAAAACAACCATGTTGCAGAAGCTCTAGCAATATTAAAATGTCTTCAACTTGCTCAGGGTTTCAATTTTTTTAAAATTGGTTGGAGGAGGATTCCCTTAATATAATTAAGGTTATTAAAGGTATTAGTTCCCCTTCTTGGAATATCCAAAATATCATTGATAAGGCAAAAAAAATGTTAGATTCTTGTGATAGTGTGGTTATTACCCATACCTTTAGGGAAGGTAGTAGGGTAGTCGATTTGTTAGCTAATGAGGGGGTCATTTTAGCAAAAGATGCTAATTATATTGGAGAGTCATCATGTAAGAACAAAGTTCGAGAGCAATTATTTTATGATAGGATCAATGGTACATATTAATCTCATCATTACCCTTTTTGGTTCAGACTTCAATGACAGAGTTTGGAGTGAGGTGGATTGTCAGATGATGACCTATCTCAGGCGTCACATTAATGAGTATAGGTGTGAAAGGCCTTATCATATTAAGTATTGGGTTAGTTTGCATGTTTTAAATGGCTACTTGAAAAACAAGATAATTACCTTGGTTTTTTATTCCAGCTTCTCTGTTCTTCAACATCTGGTTAGAAAGTTTTAATGGAGTATCTTACTATTGATGGTAGGTTCTTGAAAGTCTATAATTATCACTTTGTTATCCTTAATCACTTTTTCCATGGTGCTAAGATATCTCTGCCCTTCTATCTGGCCTCCTCCCTTAATGATAGTCTGGCTGACCATGCTAAGAAACCCAATTCCTACCCCATTGCCCACCAAGGTCTTATTCTGTTAATTTATGAGTATCTTAAGGATAAAGTTAAGGTCAATAAGAATGATCCCCTTGTGGAGAGTGCCCATATCTCTGAGGATGATGACATTTTTGATTTTGATGAGGATTCTACCAATCCTCCCCCTAAAAAGAAATCGAGGGTTAGTAAGAAAGCTGAAGAAGACGTTGAAGAGACAACTGATCCTGAGCAGGAGCAAGAGAAGGAGGTGGAGAAGGAGGCAAAGAATGAATAGGAGGAGGTGGAGGGTGAGAAAGGATACAAGGATAATGAGTAGGGTAAAGAGGATTTTGATGAGTCAGAGGAGAAGGAGAGTCCCTATGATACAAACAACAGGGATGAGGTTCAAAATAATATGGAGGAGGGCAACCCTAGGCATGAGGATTCTGCCTAGGAAATGGAGGATGCATATACTATTCTGAATGCTGTTAGAAATAACTCTCTAGAAATGTTTAAGTTCCAGAAGTGGGTGGTTGATAATATTACCAACATTCAGGAAAAACAGAGAGAGCTGGAGCTCAAAATTGATAATGTGGTTAAGGATATAAATGATAAAGGAAAAGAGAAAAATTCTGAGGATAATAGTGAAGCAGAGGATGAAAAAGATATTCATGATTGGTCAGAGGGTGAGATCATAAAGGGAGATGTGAAGCACCTAGAGGATGTGGTGAGGACTCTCAAAGAAAAGGGTGAGTCCAATTATGAACTAATAAACAACAGGGTTCAAAAAACTGAGAGTGCTCTGAGGAAAATCATGGAGCATAGCTTGGCTATGATGAAGGTGACTTCCCAAAATATGAATGCGCTAGTTGCCTACCTAGAGAAGGATAAGCAAAACAAAGATACTATGATTGTTGATGATGAGCCTGGTTCTAGCTTTGTCCAGCATTCTTCTAGACGTAGAACTAGGCAAAATGCTAAAGAGTTGGAGTTGAAGACTAAAGCTAATCAACAGGTGCAAGAAAGCAAAGACCTTGAAGAGGCAGTGAATGCAATGATGATGTTTGTCAAGGACGCTGAGGAGACCATAAAGATTTTCACCTAGATGTTCTAGTTTTGTTTTAGGTGTGCCAGTATCTCGCTGGTCTTTTGCTGTACTTTTCTCTGGCTGCTGTCTTTTGTGCTGATCTTTTGCTACCTTTCTTTCTTCATTCTGTCCTTTTTTGCTTCTCTAATGCTTTTATTTATGATATGTAAGTGGGTTTCGGGTCCCTTAAAACCTATTTTTCCTTAATAAAAAACTGAAACCTTCATCCTTATTTTGTGAAACTTCCCTGTATTACCAAAGTAATCAAATGCCAAAGAGCCAAAGAGTCATGATAGGAATTAAAGTAATCAAAGATATTTTATCAAATACCCTATATTTCCAAATACCAAGATGCACTTCTCATAAATTCCTACCGCTTGCAAACACTTTCTAAACTCTGAGTAGCAAAGAACATGTCCAAGGAGAGAATACTACAAAATATTGTCCAGTAAGATGCACTGTACTTATCCAAGATAAGACACAAAGTGTAATGTCAAAGAGAATTTGCATTTTCAAAGAGGATTCACCATAGACCGAGTTCATATATCAATGTTGTAGAATCATGAGAAATGTCATAATGTCAATGTAATACAAAAAAATGTTCATTGTATTATAAAAACATAGTCTTCCATACTAATTTCTTGTTGCCCTTAGCAAGATAATATCTCTTGCAATGACTATCATAGACATCACAAAATCTCATTCTTTCAAACTTCAAGAAGATAGCATCAACATCTCAACAATTGTCATAAAGGTAAACCACAATCTTGATCTTTTCCCCATCATTATTTAAAGGATTAAAGTGTTGAACTACTTTTTATCATAATCAAATCAAACCCTGCAAATACAAAGATAAGCACATCCTTATAATGAATCTACAAAACACTTATACCTTAATCCCATATTCCAATGTCTTTCATCATAGTCCATTTTGTGCAATGGTCAAGCAACATAAAATATGAAACCTAAGTTTCTAACTATCCATTGACACTTCACATATTGTCATCATTGGCTATTTCTAGCATTATTGGTTCTTCCTTATATAACCTCCAAATTTTGACAGTTTAATCCATTGATGAACACCCTTTGCTCATGCCAATATTTTAGGCATTGTGTGATGTCTCTTGTGTGATATGCACAAGATTAGTTTTTCCTTCTTCTTGATTTTTTTTTCTTCTCCATATCTTCAAGGGCTCTTTCTTTTTCCAAACTTTCACAAAATCCTTTCTTTTCTTGTTCAAAGTACCCGTTCTTTTGTTATATTTGCACTGTCGTGCTTTATGCCCAATATTATTACATCTAAAATATATAACATGATGATCAAAAGGATAATAACTTTTTGATAAACCACCATAATTCCAACATTCTCTTTTCATGTGCCTAACCCTATTGCAGTTATAGAAAACAATAGTGTACATTTGATTTGACATGCTATAATAACTTTTATCTTGAGTCCATCTAAAACCATTTCTTGTATGGATTCTATAATTTCTTTCTCTATGCCCATATTTATGACAAGCACAACAATAACCATTAAACTAAGAATAGCCATACCTCATTGAATAATACTGTTTGGTAGATCCTTTAGACCAGTTGTTTCTTCTTCCATTTTCTTTAATGACCTTGTGTTGTTTTCCATCAACAACTTTATTTTCTATTTCAAGAGCAGCAACATGATAATTCAAGTCTATCTTCTTTTTTGGATTATTTCTAACCTTAAAACTCTATCCCGTCGCATTAGCAAACATAAAAACTATTTCATTTTTTGACTCTTTTCCACTTGAGGAACTTTGAACTATTTCATATCCTAAACCAAGTTGATCCTTGTGACCTTTCTGACTATTCAACATGTCATTTAAAGCATTTGTCCCTTTCACAATTTTCTTCATTTTGATATTTTCAAGGTCTTTTCTCAAGGCAACTACTTCTCCTTCAAATTTTTGGCACTCACAAGTTTAAATTTCCAAATATGATTTGGTTACTTCTACTATTCTCTAAGCCTCTTCAACTTCTATTTTTAGGTTGTTAATTAAATTAATTTGTAAGAGTTGTTCTTTTGATAGGGATTTAGCTTCTAAATTCCTTTTTAAAGAAGACATCTCATTTTCTAGCTTATTAAACAACTCTTCTTTGTCTTTCAACTTGACTCCTACTTCTTCTTCAACCTTTTTTCTTTCGGTCATTTGAATTTTCAAAAATTCAATAATATTTTTGGTTTCACTGTGATTCTATACAATCACTTTATTGACATTAATACTCTCTTGAAGACATACCTTAAGTTTATGATTTTCTTGTTTAAGGTCCTTGATCTCTTTTAGAGCAATAATAAGTTCTCCTTCAAAATCAACTTCTCCTTCTTCTATATCTGATTCATTCATGTCTACCACAAATTCACCAAGTTTTTCATCAGTCATCTTTTCTTCTACAGACTATGGTTTCTTCTTAGGTATTTATTCTTTTGCAGGCTGTGACTTTTCTTTCTTAGTCCCATTTTTTTTTCCATGACGACTAATACTCTGCCTCCAGGAATTCCCTAAGTTGGTTAGACTTATGGTAAGGGTTTGGCTTCGATACCACTTGTTGGAGTATAGGGAACACTGAGAGAGGGGTGAATCAGTGTTCCTAATCAAATTAAAATTTCACTTTAATTTTTTCAAACTGAATAAGAATTGCATATAAACTTAATGATCTTTTAGTATCAACAAGTATGATGAAAAATAATCACATCAACATATAAAACATAGTGCTCATAGAAAAGTCAAGACACAATGATTTCATTAGTGGAAAACCCTCATGGGGTAGAAAAAACACTGAAAAGTGCCTCACTAGCTTAATAAAAAATGCCTCATTGGAAAATTACAACAACATTATTAACAAATACAACGTGTCTCATTGATTGAATTCAAAGCACCAACTCTAGGAGCACCAACCCCTAACAAAAACTCAAAACAAAATAAAAGTTTAGAGGATTACTCTATTTCCTTTCAAAGCATCTGATGCATATTGTCAGAGAGATCTTGTTTCTATTTCACAATACTTCATTTCATATTTTACTCTTCAAAACTTTACACGTTGCACTCTCATTCAAATCTGCAATGACAATGACAAACATGCCAATACACCCCTGCATATACAACCTACTATACATCTATATTTTCAAGAAGACAACCAATCACTTTGACTCTTATTATCACCATTGATCATCATGCATACAAACTATGACAATAAATAAGATGCACATTTTGCACTCTTCCTTACAACAACCATAAGATATTCAAATTTGCAGACATAAATATATCATAAATTTCAGTAACATGACAGTATTCTAAACATGTTTCTCTCTTCATCATACAACCATGATATATACTTGCCATTCACACTTAGTCCAATCTTCCCATATACTTTGTAGATTGTACTCTTCTTTTCTCTTTGTATGTTCATATCCTCTACATTCCTCATGTATCCTCACATAGGTTAAATACGATAAAATTATCTATTCAATCTAACATCCACACCAACTCAACTATTTATTCAGAAGGTTATATCTATCTTAGAAAACCGGTTTGATTCAGTTTCCTCATAACTCAATTGTCGAACTTCTCAGTTGTCAAAAACATGATGTGTAATCTACATCGAATCTTCCTAAGATGACCCCAACATGGACCTATCAACAATTGACAACTCAGTAAGTCAAAACAGATCCATCGTGGTCCCACCATCAACTAATGGCTTATCGTCAAGAGTCTTATCTTCAACATTGACTTAGAGATCTCTTGTCGAACTCTAATGTCTTACCAAAATTCATAGTGTATCGCCAAGAAATTTTTATGTCTTATTGATATTAGCTTTTTCGGCATGGGACATGACTCGACTTTCTTTTTTGAATGTCTCACCAAACATTGAAGTCACACTGAACTCCCACATGTCGCCAAGACCATTTAAAAGATGTACCAACATATCCTTTATCATCAAGACTTAACAAAGTCTCATTGTAATATTTATTGCCAAGACCCGCTAGTGTTACATCTAAATAGACATTGTCAGTCTAACAATATAACTTCGGCTAACTGCATGAAGTGTCTTACAAACTGTGTAAGTCACACCGAAATCAACCACTTTATCAAGACCATTGTAAATTATCTTGGACACTTTGCTTGTCACTATGACAAAGCACTTCGCCAAGGCTCTTAAGTAATTTCACAAATCACCATGGTTATACGACAAGCTCATTGCCAAGACAAAATAGATGTTACACCAAAATAGACGCACCAAAGAAAGAAGTCACCGAAACCTGATGTTGCCAAGATACTGAAAGAATTTTATATAAAATGATCTCTACAATGTGTTGTACTCAAGAACATATTCCCAAATATTTCTTTAATGTTGGTATGAGTATCCATTGATGCGATGCTAAATATATTTCAACTTTAACCAATATGTCTGCAATATAGCTCTGTGAATATAATAGTTCTGATTCAAATTTCTTTTACAACCATCAAATCCTATCATAACCTAAGTATATAATTCAAACCTATATAAAGCATCTTTCATGACACTGAAATATATATACCAATAATCTCTCATGTTCATATAATACAAACCTATAGAAAGCATCTTTCATAACACTGTAATATATATACCAATAATGTCTCATGTCCATACCCATATAATGCCACATGGTCACATCATTAACATACTGACAACTCATTTGGTCACCATCTCTACATCTAGTGAACATCCATGTGAGCATGCATGAGGGTAATCTTTATTAACATAATGCAAGCTGAGACAAACACCTTTTTGACATCAATGACAAAACCTTAAGCTAAGGGTCAACAATGAATGCCTAAGCTCAGTGTGAGTGTTGGCTGTTTGGTAGGACTATACATGTTATTAATCAGTGCCTCCCACATCGGGTGATGAGGCAGTTGAAGAAGTTGAGGAAATACAACTTCAGAGATCCCAAGAACACCTGCATGCAAATACCTATCACAAGAGAAGAATGGAGGCACATAAAGCAAAAAAGCATAAATGCTCTGAAGAAGAAAATTATCATTCAGAAAGGGAATCAATCTAAATTAACAAGTACAATACAATCCTTATAAAAGGATAATAGAAACCCTAAAGATATGCAACCCTACAAAAACCCTAAAGGGATAATGTGTATTTAATAATTAGAATAATTATTAAATACCTACAATATTTATTAAATGCCTAAGTTTAGCTTAAGTGTAGAGTTTAATAGACTAATAATTAAATAAATAATTATTAGCTAATACAAGATAACTCTAACACCCCCCTTAAGATGAACTTAGGGAGTAGCTAAAAAACTAAATGCATGAATAAAAAAATGCAACTACATGATGAAGACAAATTTGGGTCCCGGCAACAAGGCCTGATGAGGTACCCAATCACAACCAAATCTCTATGAAACAAAGAAATAGAGAAAACCACGTGGGAAAAAAACTCTACTCCAAAAAGAGATGGAAAAGAAAGAACACCACTGAAGCAGGAAATAGATCATGACCAGGTAGAGAAGACTATAATCTGCATGAGTACCCTCAAATGACACTATTCAAATCAGAAGGCAAACAAGGCAAACAACTGAAATCAAAGATACAGATGGCATGAGAAACCAAAGCCTGAAGAGCTGATGAATCGAACCAAGGAAGCATTAGAACCAACAGGACAAACCTCCCCATAATGCTGAACAGGGAGAGGGACAGGTACACTGAAAAGAACGACCAACAAGAACTGCATGACGAAGAACCAGGAACATCAAAGGTGCAGAGAAAGTACATAGTGTCATGGAAGGAACACTCACTTGACACACATCATGAGGTGAATGTCATGGAAGGAACACTCAATGGACAAAGGTAGATGGCAAACAAAAGGCAAACATCAACCCCCTCATGACACTTTATAAGTAGTGCATGTACAATAAGGCACAAGATGTGCAAGATCCCAAGTAAACAATGCATGATGGCACTTTATCTCAATGCATTTGATAAATGAAATGCTACAATGATAAGAAGACTGGAAATATAAAGAAGAACCAAAATTGAGACATCCTACTCAGAGAAGAGATCCCAGGACCTGAAACAACCAAGATATCCACCAGAGTGCTGAAAAGAAAAAAATTGAATAAAATATTCCTGGAGCAGAATCTGGAAAGAAAACTCATATGGCTGGAAAGGACACAAGACAAGCTTTCCAACAATATAAATTTTTTGAAAAATGGAGTTTAGATGCTCATTCTATGGCTCTCGGAGTGCAAAAAAGAGACCCCACTTTGACTGGAAAAAACACAGTCAAACAGAAAAATTGAAAAAAAAAATCCAATATCACGAGGTCTGGCTCAGAACCAACTTTCCGACGCCTATTCGTTTTCGAAAAAACGACTCCGTATGCCCAAGATATGGCCAAAAGAAAAAACCTCTCTTTTAGGGCATAAAAAGGGTTTAAAAAAAAAATTAATTTTTTTTTTGTTTTTTTGACGAAAATTTTCTGACGCATTTGCAGGTACAGCCATATGGATTTTTGTGCCTCGTAAATGTGCCAATGAAAATTCATGGCCCAGATGCACTTGTCACCGAAATAGGTCGAATTATATATCAAAATGACTGGAAATGCCCTTCGAAAGCCAATAGTGAGGTCTTTTTTGGCCCAAACTGCTCTAAATTTTTTTAATGATTTTTTTTGATGAATTTCTTGAAATTTGTGCAAAAAAAAAGGCAAAACCAAAGAAATTTTTTTCAGAACCCAAATTTGTCAAAATTTATATGGAAATGGGGGTTTTGGGGCGTTCTGAGCTCAACGGTGAGGTTCGTTTGAGCCCAAAGTGATTAGAAACAAAACAACTACCACAAATCCAATAAAAAACTTTGAAAAAACTTGAAACCCTCCTCGAAAAAATCTTCTGAAAAATCAGGACCAAGCAGCAGTAGATGTAGGCTCTAATACCATGAAGAATTTGAGGAAATACAACTTCAGAGATCCCAAGAACACCTGCATGCAAATACCTGTCACAAGAGAAGAATGGAGGCACATAAAGCAAAAAAGCATAAATGCTCTGAAGAAGAAAATTATCATTCAGAAAGGGAATCAATCTAAATTAACAAGTACAATACAATCCTTATAAAAGGATAATAGAAACCCTAAAGATATGCAACCCTACAGAAACCCTAAAGGGATAATGTGTATTTAATAATTAGAATAATTATTAAATACCTACAATATTTATTGAAAGCCTAAGTTTAGCTTAAGTGTAGAGTTTAATAGACTAATAATTAAATAAATAATTATTAGCTAATACAAGATAACTCTAACAACAGTTTGGCCACCAATGGGATATAGTGGGAAGGGTTTACTTTAGTGGTGAATATTTGCCAATGGCGAATATTTTATGTCAACGACCTCGAAAATGGTGAATATTTCACGTCGATGACCTGGAAAATGGTGAATATATTGTATCGATCAGGGGTGGCCATGTCGCCCAGACTTTATAAATATTCATCAAATGCACGGCCCAAGTGCCCATTATTTTATGTAATTTATTGTATCTCTATCAAGATTTCACCAATAGAATCTATGTTTTCCACACGGTAAATTTAATATTTTCGCCTACACTTTCCGAGGTTGGCTTAATAGACGGCCATAATTCGCCAATAGCCATATAAAGATTTATTGGCCAGGAGGGCCCAATTCACTTGGCATTTTGTGGAAACGTGTCTCAATTCACCCCAAATTTTGCTAACTCTATTATAGTAGCCAATTAATTGGACGACCCATAATCACCTTAAAAATTACATAAGACGTGTTATAGTTAAGAGTGATTCACCAAATATTTGTATACCATACACAACTCCCACTGAATTCACCAAATAAGGATTGGTATAAATACAGTCAAAGATTAGATTTATCTCTACATAATTTGGTCAGTTCTGAGCTCTCAATTCGGATCACTAGTGGAGTTTCAGACAAGGAACAACCCTTGTTGCTAACTACATTGGCGACTACTAGCGACCTAAAGGTAAGTGATTGTATTTTTGAAGTGTTATAATATTATTCTGAATTCATCTCTATCTATTTGCAATGTTGACCTATACAACCTAAAGACCTAAACCAGAGGCAAAATTTCAACTATCGTCAGCTTCGACAATTTATCTACCAAAGGCGAATTGAAGAAGAAAGAAGCAGAGATCATCTATAAATAGCTCTTGATACTAGAAATTCCTTCACCAACCATATTAATTCCTTTGTCCTTTAATTTTTTATAAATCTTTCATATCTCTTAGTAAATCTTTCTCATAAATGCATGAGTGTGCGAAATTGGAAACAATCGCAAACCTCTACCAATTACCAGATTGGAAGTCGTGCGTGCTGAGTGGATCACAGTTAAAGAATGTTAGTGAAAAGTCATTAATAAATGTCGATACTCAATTAGGATAATATTTGATACATGTCTACTCTCTCCAATTCCATTTTGGGGACTTTCTACAAAACTACATTCTCTTCAAAAATTTGGGCCAAAATAAAACTTCAGTCATTGATCTACGATCATCGAACGGTTTTAAATCATTGATGAATTTTAGGTACGTGTGACATGTCGATGAGGTCATTCTTATCGATACATCATGTAGAGTCCGATCTCGACATGATGTTGCATTAATTATATAATGAAAATGGCAATGAATTTATGAAATCGCCAATAAAATATTTATTTTTCCATAAATAACAAAATATTAACCAATTAAATTAAATAATTTTCAAATGGTAGATAAAAATCACCAATACACTTAAATAATTTTTCCTTCGGAGTATAACTTTTCGCCCATACACATATATTTTTTCCTTTAAATGAAAAACATTTGTGTTCCTACATTATATATTTTCCCTAGACAATAATGAATTATTTGCTAGGATTTTGTGGAATTTTCATACCCTAAAAACAAATCGCCAATAGAAATTTTTTTTTTTTCAAATTTGAAATTTTTTCGCCATCAATATGAAATTTCCCCCCAAAAAATAATGTCTGATTTGCTAGGATTTTACACTTTTGCTCGGGGGGTGGTTTCTTAAAGTTATCCCTGATAGTGGGACATGAGTGAACAAACCCTTGGATTATGTGGGAGACTACTACCTGGGTGGATCATATTGGGCCCTTCGTTGTACACCTCAGTTGGACAAGGGAAGCCATAGTGGTCTAGACAAAGAGGCCAAAGATTGATGACACAGGGTGCACTAGTGCTTATAGTGCATGGTGGGAGACCCATAGGCCAGTTCGACTCAAATAGTTGGGGGTTTTGGAGGAGGATGAGATTGTACCCTCAGTTGATGAGATAGTTGGGAGAGGGGGGAATGGATCTAGATAGGGGGAGGCAGTGGGAAGAGCCAGGGTCTAGCGGTGAGTGCCTAGGGCAAGGAGGAGGAGGCAGGAAGCAACGAGAGAAGAGGTACCATTATAGGTAAAACCACCAGTGGTACAAATAGGTCAACCTGGACAGGGGAGGCAACATGAAGCATAATGGAGCTCATGGATATACCTACAAGGGAGGGAGGATAGGCAGCAGGACAGGTTCCTCAGGCCATTTTCGATCAGGCCATTTTGGACAGTGTCATAAAGAGGGCCCGTGCACAAAGTTTGGAGGAGCAATGAGATACTTAGAGATATAAGACTGAGCATGAGAAACATAGGGCTAACAACCTACAGGTGGAGTTAGATCGGATCAGGGAGGAGGGGAATGTCTTGAGGAGGGATTTGGAGGCTGCTCTCTTTATGCGAGGTGGGCACTAGATCCAAGGCAATAGATGACACTATTTACTAAGGTGATAGATGCATGGAGGGCCTTAGATAGGTCCCTATGGGAGGCTCAATACTACAAGAGCCTATATGAGAGAGAAGTGCTTGAGGACAAGAGAGCTCCAACCTATGTGGAGCACATACAGACCAGGAAAATGCGGACATGGACACAAACATCGGGAGAGTCTGTAGGCATGAGATCTTCCCGACTACCACCAACAGGGCCCTTAGGAGGTGCAGGAGATAAGGAGAGCATGCATTAGTGCTCCTATGTTTATATGTGACATTTTGACCCTTAAGGGCTTATCATTTTACTACGACTGGACACATTATGATTTTTGATATATACATACATACATACATACATGCATATATATGTATATATGTATAAATATGTGTACATATGTACATATGTACATATGTACATATATACATATACATATGTACATATGTACATATATACATATACATATGTACATATATATCTATATGTACACACACACATATATATATATATGTACATTATATATATAGATGTACATACATATATATATGTACATATGTACATATATATGTACATATATATATATATATATATATATATATATATATATATATGTATATGTACATATACATATATATATATATATAATGTACATATATATATATGTACATCTATATATATATATATAATGTACATATATATAGATGTACATATATATATATATATATATGTACATGTACATATATATGTACACACACACACACACACATATATATATATATGTACATCTATATATATGTACATTATATATATATATATATATATATAGATGTACATATATATATATATATATATATGTACATATACATATATATATGTACATATATATGTACATATATACATATATGTATATGTATATATGTACATATACATATATGTACACATATATGTATATGTACATATATACATATACATATATGTATATATGTACATATATATGTACATATATGTATATATATATGTACATATATGTATATGTACATATATATATTGTTGAAATGTGGCGACTGATTAGAAAAGTACTGTACACTCAGCACGTATCCTCGTCGGGGTCTAGGGTTGGGCCGGGCCCCGGGCTGGGGTTCAGGGGCGGGAGCCCCTGAGAAATTTTTTTTGGGGGGTATTTTTTGTTGATGAAAACTGACATTGTAATAAAACCCTAAAAAGACCAACTTTGATTGTTGCCCTAAAAACGCATGTTATAAGTGGCTGGGATGCTTAAGACATTGCAAGGTTGATGTACTATTTTTGCTGGATAATAAGAAAGATTGGACGACTGTGTATGGTGGACATAACCCATTTTGGGTGAACCATGTTAAATCTTTGTGTTATCTATGTCCTGTTTTATTTCTTTATCTTTTTGTAATTAAATCTGCATATAATTGTTAGTTCATATTTGCTTCGGATCTGCTTGAAACCCTAACATATATGTATATGTACATATATGTATATATATATATATATATACACACACACACACACACATATGAGTCATGATTTTTGGCGGCAATATGCATGTGTACTTTATTATGGACTGTTTATGGATTTTATTATATATATGTGATGGATGATTGATGATTCTTGATTTATGATTATGATGATGCATATGATTTGACATGTTTGTGATGCAGGATGGATGTATATGATTTATGTGATGTATGTGATTATGTAATATGCAATGATATGTCTAACCTATGATGTGTGTAGGATGAGATGATTACCTAATGTGTGATACTATATGCAATGTAGTAATGAAACAGACATTTATGTATGCAATAATGAAATGGATGTAAAATGTAATGGATGAGCTTAATTTCATTTTACTTTAATTTATGCCTTTATATTGAAGTTGAAATATAGCTCGTAATATACTTGTGATTGATCTTGATGTGCATATGATTTCTACATGCAATAACATGGATGAAACTAATAAATGGATGTAATAAATGTAATGAAAATGCAACTAAAAGGGAAATGAAAATATAACTAAATGTTAAATGATGATAACCAAATGGATGCAATGGAATGATAAATGCTAATGCTAATGATAATGATGAGTAAATGATAGTATGATAACTAAATGAGAATGAATATGATAATGGAAATGCAACTGAATTATAAGGCAACTAGATGAAAATGTGATAGCTAAACAAAAATGGAAAGTGAGTATGTAATTGCAGTCCTAAGTGAAAATGATGATGATAACTAAATGATGAGATAATGAAATGCAACTACCAAATATCCTACATGCATATGCAAATGACAATGGATAAAATAAAAAAATGGAATGAGTGGGGGGGATTATTTGTTGTTGTGTAGATGTGGAGAGAAAACCTAGTTTGATATTTCCAAGGATGGTCTACATCATTGATTATAAGAATCAGGATGTTGTGAAGATCCGTGGCATGGACTAGACTCTCCAACAATGGGTATCTCTATGCACGCATGCCTAACAACATCATGATGATGTAAATGCATGACTACATGATCGTACAAGAGAAACCCTCAAACACGCCATTCCACAAAAGATGCCCCATTATACATCCACCCAAGGCATACCAAGATATAGAATGATCATGATGACAGTAGATAGGAGTAGTCATAGGACACAAAGATGCAAATCAAATAAAAGAAGACCAAATCATGCAAACAAAATACACATGGCCAATTGACATCTCTTTCCAAGAGTAAGACAAGGATTAGGATTATAATGCCAGATATGGGAAGGATACATCCCGATGGGAAAAAGTAACTGATGGGACTTAATAGGCAACAAAGTAGATGGCATACACAAGAAAATGCGAATGTGAAACTAATTGTTGGGATTTGATTAAGCTCATGTGGATGGATGTTTAGATGATGCTCAAGTCAAGAAGAAGCTCAATTTTATGGGATAGGCTCAGAAAGTGGGGGAAGCTCAATGTGATGGGACAAAATCTTAGTTTACTAGGACGATCGTTATTCATAGTTCAGACAAAGACTCATCATCTCATGAAGGGAGAGGAAAGTGTGAGGGACTTGGATAAGTGATGTGAGTGATCAGAATATAAGCATCCTACATAGATTCAAAGTGCAAATGGATGGGCTAGATGGAAAATTAATGGCTTACACAACTAAAGAAATATGGATACTGATGAGTTGAGACATTAGCATCTTTTTATTCCCAGAACTCACAAGTTTTTCTCATGTTTTGATTTATATGATGGGATAGTGATGATGTATTAAAAGTTGACTATATGCATTTTGAATGTTAAGTTGAACCTATTAAATCATGTTTTGTCTTTGCCAGTTGTTCCTGCAGCCATGTGATTCATTCTTGTTGCCATGCGGATTGTATTAGGCAATATCATGTGTGAAATTAATAGATGTTTTGATTAATTAAAATATATGTGTATGTGCTTGTATTTTATTTCTTTTGAATTGTAGGAATAAATAAGATGCTACAGTGAAAGCTCTCCTATCACGCCAATTACAATAAGAGATATTCAAGGAGGTGACTAAAAGATCAAATCAATGGAGAAGATGATGAGAATAAGGAATGATAGAGGAGAAGTAGGCACACAATACTCATTGATTTCTAACTCAAGTGGGCATTAGTATTGTAAATACCATGACGATATGTTATGACTGTGGTTTGGTTTAGATCAACATTATGAGTGGCTTAACTCCAACTGTTTGCCTTCATGAATATTATCTGCCTCTTCTCATCGACGTGATGTGTGTTGTAGAAAGTAGTTGTTTTCTTTTAAATAAGGGTCTTTGTCTCTTTTCAGAGGTTAGGAAAGAAAAGAGAAGAAAAAGAGAAGAAGATTTAGAAATAAAGTTACAGTGTTTTGAGTTTCTTTTGATTCTAAATAATGTATTGACTTTTGAGGAACAATGAATAAAGATATGTTATTTTGAGTACTTAGAGTTATTTTGGAAGCCTGGAAGCACTCATCCAAGGGGGCCCATGTGAGTGTTCCTGTTCCTTTGTTAAAATTATTTTTCTTCTTTAGCTATAGTAGACGTTCTTGCATTGACTATTCCTACGACCATTGGAAACAAATCCATTGACTGTTCCTGCAGCCAAAGTAAATTGAGTAATTCCTGTTTGACAACTTTGGAATTAGTTAGTATTTCTTAAATGAAATTTATGTTAATGCAGAGTTTTTCATGTAGCCATTCAGTTGTTTCAATTCTTGCTTACCTTTCCCGCATAGATGTTAGTTGATGCAGTAATGTAGGGTAGCTATTGCAAGAACTTAGTGCATATATAGTGCAGACCCATTTCAAGTATTATGTCCCTAGGTTGAAAATCAAATGAACACCAACTATGGAGATACTAACTTCACAGAGTGAATGTCCAAACTTCAGGTTGAGACTTTAACTATAGTTATTATTGTTATTGTTGGGCTGAACAATTTTTGTGCCATTTTCGGGGATGGCGTCAAACTAAGAACCTGTTATGGTTATTATCTCTTTAGTTTTCAGTTTAATTGTTTTTGATAGACCTGATTGTTAAATAATTTCTATGAACCTGCATGCATAGACGAAGAAGAGATGCTCAAGATATATTCCTACCCAGTTATCCTAATCATGCAGGAATTGAAACCCCAGATGTAAATCCTTTTTCTGAACTTTATCAAACCCCAGAGAATTTGAACTACCCTGAATCTGAATTTCCTAAGAACAACCTCCATTTCCTTTTTGGACCTCCAGTAGAAGAATTTCATCTAGTAAAATCCCCTAAAATTCTAATGCAAGGAAATCCACCTCCTGGTGGGAATAATCCACCCCCACCTTTGGCACTAATATTTGAGTTTCCTATCTCTGATCAGCATGATAATATATATCTCAAGAACATTCCAACTTCTTCCCTCCCTAAATTCTATGGATTAGTGACAGAGGATCTAGACACATTCCTGTTTGAGTTTGATGTTTTTTGTATGAGTTTGATGTTCTCTGTAGGAGTTTTGATTATACTACAAATTCCCATAGACTCAAAATATTTCCTGCCACTTTGAAAGAATCATCTTTAAGATGGTTTATGAGCCTGGGGAGTAGCACAATTACTATATGGGATGAGATGAAATGATTGTTTCTTGCAAAGTACAAGGATTATTGTAGAGGCACTGATTGCCATGGGGATGATATTTTTAGAATGATACAAAAAGAAGATGAGAGTCTTGAAGATTATTTGGAGAGGTTTCTATTCAGTGTCAAAAAGTCCAAGCATAGCACTCTAAATGAAGATTCCCTCAAGCTGATGTTTTTGAGAGGAATCAACGATGAATGCACTGATGCTTTGGATCTTATGGGAGGAGGTGACATAACACAATCCACATGGAATGACATTGGACAAATTTGTCAGAAGTATTCCAGATCTGCTTCTAAAAAAAATAGGCATTTCAAGCTAGGAGTTTCTTCATCGACATCTGGTACTGGAGTTTCTAGAATGAAACTTAGCCATTTGTTGAAGGACTATAAGGAGGATATCATAAATAATATGGCTTTTCAATTGGACACACTCTCAGCTAAGAAGAAGCCGGAGGAAGCTGATGCAGTTCTTGCAGAATTTTGCCCTCATTGTAGACAAAGGAAAAGAGATTGCAGATGTAAAATGGTTGCAAATCTTAAAGTTCCCGACTTCCAGACAATACAAGGTGATGATGAACAAGTTTTCTATGTTGCTCAAAGAAGGCCAAATTTTCAAAGACAAGGTATGCCTCCTGATCCACTTTCTTTTTCTAGTGGAAATTCCTTTGGACCAAATAATCAATTACAATCACCATATGCTCAAAATTTTGGTAGTTATCCAAATTGGTATGGTCCTCAAGGCCAAGGGCAACATTTTGCTAGTCAAACTCCATAGTGGCAACAACCACAAGGAAATTGGTCTCCACCTCAGGGACAATGGTAGTAATTTCAAGGAAATTGGCAACCTGCTCCTCAATGGAGGGGGAGTCAACCATGGACCAATCAGTCTTCTGGATATCAACAGCCTATTCAACAACCACAACCACCTGCAATAATGCCTCCCCCTACAACCACTACTATTCCACCTAAACCCACATAGTTGCCCACTCAACCAATACCGAATCCTAATAGAAAATCTCAGCAACAACAAGCTTATTCAGTTGATCCTAATCAATACCCAACTTATTCTCTATCTATAAGTGATATTCACCTCAGATCTGGGACAATTTTGCCTAATCCATCCCCTCCAGTTATAACTGAAATACCCAAAGAACAGGAAATCTCTAGTCCAACAGTCCCAATACCTCAAAAACAACAACTACCCCCATTTCCCTAGAGGTTGCAAGAAAAAGAGGTTCTTCTAGAAGAGGAACAAGGTTTTGATATTATATATCAACTGAAACACGTATGTGTTAAAATCCCATTGTTACAAGCAATAAAGGATGTTGTTGTATACAGTAAGGCACTTAGGGAAGCATGTCTAAAGAAGCATGGTAGAAAGAAGAAAGATCCACAAATAGTGCATGTAATGGGTCAACTGGCAGATATTATGCTAGGAAAGGTTTCAATTCCTAAATATGCTGATCCTGGTAGCTCTGCTGTGAATATAGTCATTAATGACACCAAGATAAAGAATGTTTTGATCGATTTAGAAGCAGCCATTAATGTTATGACAAGGGATATTATGCAGTGGCTTGAAATCACTAGTCTCAGACCTACACCTACATTCCTACAGCTTGTTGATAGTTCTATAGTTTGACTTGATGGTATGATTGAAGATATAGTTATTGCTTTGGATTCTTGGGAATTACCTGCAGACTTTATGATCCTGTCTCCTAAGGCCACATTGGGAGTATATCTAGTGATTTTGGGAAGACCTTGGCTTGCTACAACTGATGCATATATTGGATGTAGGTCAGGGGATATGACTATTTCAGATGGGAACTCTACCAAAACATTAGCTTTGTATTCTCCTGCTCAAAACCAATTTGATCAACAACAAGCCATTTGGCCTAACTTGGGAGAAAAATTTGAAGAAGGAGTTGACTCTATCAATCACCTTATGATGCTTAATAGAGGACCATTCATCTGATTTCATGATGATGACTCAATTCTTTATAAAATTCTGACAAATGAGTAAAGACAAGAGTAGCAATTGCAGGAGTTAGTACCAAATATTGTAGAATCAAACTTTCTTGCAGCCACTAATATATTGCATACTCTGTTGCCATAGGAAGTCTGTACTTCTCATTTTTCTGATATATCTCAGATTGATCTTACTATCAAAGTGGAAGTTGATTCAAATAAATATTTGAATATCAACAGTAATCTCGCAGAAACTCAAAGAGTGGCACTTGTGGATTTGCTCAAATGTCATAAACATGCTTTTGCATGGGATTACAAGGATATGCATGGAATTGATACAACAGTTGGTACCCATCATATCTACATAAAAGAAGACTGTAGAATACTTAGATAGACACAAAGAAGAATCAATCCTGCATTAAGATAAATAGTTATAGAGGAATTGCAGAAATTGTTGAATGTTGGATTTATCTATCCTATTTTTGATAGTCAATGGGTATCACCTTTGGTAATAGTTCCTAAGAAAGGAGGAAAATGGAGGGTATGTGTTGATTACAGAGCCTTGAACTCAGCAACCAGAAAATATCATTTTCCATTGCCATTTGTGGATTAGGTATTAGACTCTTTGGCAAGGAAGCGATACTTCTCATTTCTTGATGGATTCAGTGGCTACAACTAGATTCAAATTGCCCTAGAGGATCAAGAAAAGACTACATTTACTTGTCCTTGGGGAACATATGCATATTTTGTTCTTCCTTTTGGATTATGTAATGCTCCAACTACTTTTCAAAGAGCAATGATAAGCATATTTTTCAGATATTTCTCAAGACAACATGGAAATTTATATGGATGATTTTACAACCTATGGTTCAGAATTTGAAGAAGCATTGGAGAACCTGAAGAAAGTTTTGCAATGGTGTGAAGACTATAATTTGTCATTAAATAGTGAAACATGCTTCATGATGATGCAGGAAGGTATAGTCCTTGGTCATCATATCTCTATAAAAGGAATACAAGTTGACCCAACAAAAATTGAAGTTATTCAAAATATCACTGCATCGATAAAGCAGAAAGATGTCAAAAGTTTTCTTGGTCATGCTGGATATTATAGAAGGTTTATCAAAGATTTCAGCAAAATTGCAAGTCCCTTATATTCTCTTCTGACCAAGGATATGGAATTTAAATGGACTTCTTCATGCAATGAAGCTTTCTTAAAGCTCAAACAAGCTTTGACCCAAGCACCAGTTCTTAAAGGTCCAAACTAGTACTTACCATTTCAAATTCATACAGATGCATCTGATTATGCAATAGGAGCAATTTTAGGACAAAAGATTGATAAGTTGGAGAGTGCAATATATTATATCAGCAAGAAAATGTAGGGGCTTGAGTTAAATTACACAGTCACTGAAAAAGAAATGTTAGCAGTTATATATGCACTCAACAAATTCAGGCACTATATAACAGGATATCATATATTTGTGCACACTGATCATATTGCAATAAAATATCTCATGAATAAGCCTTCAATTTCTGGAAGGATAGCTCACTGGTTATTGTTGATGCAAGAATTTGATATCACTGTTATTGATAAATCAGGAAAGTCCAATGTGGTTGTAGATTATCTTTCAAGACTTCAATTCCAGGAAGATCCTGCAGTCATAGATGATGCTTTTCTAGATGAACATTTATTCCTTATACAATCCCACACTCCCTAGTATGCTGATATTGCCAATTATTTAGTTGCTGCTAAAATGCCAATTCATTTCTCTCCTAAAGATTGAAGGTTGTTAGTTGAGAAAATCTTTAACTTCTCATGGATTGCTAATTGTTTATTTTATACTAGACCTAACCAAGTCACGAGAAGATGTGTAAGAGAGGATGAAACATATGATATCCTGCATGCATGTCATGATAAACCATGTGGAGGATATTTTGCTGCTAAGAGAACAACACTTAAAATACTGAACATAGGACATTATTGGCCAACATTATATAAGGATGCAACATAGTATACAAGGAAATGTGACAGATGCCAGTGCATGGGGAGGCCTACTAAATCTAATAAGATGTCATTATACCCACAAATATTAGTTGCACCATTTGATAAATAGGGATTAGATTTTGTTGGGCCAATTGGTCCCCCTTCTAATAGAAAATCTTACATTCTAGTATGTATTGATTATGTAACCAAATATGTGGAAGCTCGAGCTATGACACATGCAAGAGATAATAAAGTGGTTGAGTTCCTTTATGAAGAGATATTTACCAGGTATGGAGTTCCAAGAGAAATTGTATCAAACCAAGGACCATAATTTACTTCCACATTAATTGCAGCCTTGGTCAATGAATACAATATAAGCACAAGAAAATGGACAAGTAGAGGTCACAAACAGGGAGAAAGAAGCCATTCTTACCAAAATAATAGCTGTTCATAAAAAATATTGGTCTCAGAGACTTCCAGAAGCCATTTGGGCATATAGAACAACATGGAAGACACCAATTGGTTTTAAACCTTTTGAAATGGTGTATGGAAAAACAACAATGATGCCTATTGAGTTTGAACAAAAAACTCTAAGGACAACTTTGCACTTGAATATGACACTTTCTGAAGCACAAAAAGACCATATTCAGCAATTGAATGCTTTGGATGAGTGGAGAAAAATGGTTGTCCAAGAGACATAACTAATTCAAAATCAGAGAGCTAAGTGGCATGATAAATACTTCAAGGAGAAGAAGTTTCAAGTAAGTGACTGGGTGCTGCTATATGATTCAAGATATAAAGATACTATGGGAAAGCTGCAAACCAGATGGTTAGGCCCATATGAGATAGAGGAAGTTTTCAAAAATGGAGTTGTTCGTTTGACCACTATCGATCCAGTTTGATTTAAGCTTTTAGTAAATGGTCACTGACTACATCTCTATCATAAACCTGCAACCAAAGAGCAGTTCCTGCAGCAATTCATGAAGAAAGATCAAATATCACTTCTTGCAGCAACTGGGCAAGTTCCTACTGCCACAAAAGGGAGCATTTGGGGTACGGTTCCCGCAACTTCTTCAGGGAACATTCCTAACACTCTATAATTCTTCAAGCATCATTTCATAAATATATTTTTATGTCTTATGAAAATATTATTCCCCATAAATAAATTTTCCATCCACGTCATCCCATCTCATTTCTTTATCTATTATTTCATTCATTTCAAATCATTTCATTTCACCATTCTTTTGGCTAACCGTTTTCATGTAGCATTTATTTGCACAAATGCAGGTATGTACATATATTATTATTTTAATTACGCATTTATTATTTCACTATGATTAATCCCTATGCCAAATCCGTGTACACTTCCCTAAATCCTTTCCGCATGTGTGGACACGTGCCAAAATAAGTTGGGGGGTGTTTTATGGTCCGATTTCCAAAATTAGTAATTATCCATCCTTTTTAGTGTCTTGATTTGATTGCTTACCATCATTCTTTTAATGAGATATTCTTTGGCATGAGAAAGTAATGAATTCAGCCGCCAAAACTAAAAGTAAGGAAGGAAGTTTCAATCTAATATTTTTAGTCTGCAGAGTACTTGAACAGTTCCTTGTTCTCAGCTGTAGAAATTGTTTCATTAATTGAGATAGTCATGGGTGGAGATCCTATCCTCCATGAACCAATAACCCATGATGCGTTGCTACATGATGCTCTTTGTGAGCATTATTTTTGGCTGCATGGTTGGATTGACTACTTTCTGAAAAATAACATATTATAATGAGGAAATTGCCTCTGAGTTCATGCATTCATTCAACCAAGGGGAAGCTACTGTCAAAGTATTAAGGGTTATTGCTACAGAGCAGCGAATAGATGAAGTTACTGGGTTGTTGCAGGAAGGAGAGCTGTTTCCTTAATCAAAGGATGCAAGAAGCACTAGAGAAGAATTTACGCACCCCACAGATGGACCTCTAATGGTGGACAAGCAGGAAACCAAACAGGTATCTCTTCCAGTAGAATGGCCCCAGGTGGCCTTGTATGTAATGAAGTACATTACCTGCGATAGAAGGTATTCAAATTTACATTCAACCCATTTCAAATTGCTTAGTCATTTACGAAATGATCGGAGGGTAAACATTCCAATTTTTTTATACCACCTCATTTCCACAAGTGCCAAAGAAACACGAAAGAATGGAAATCGTTCTGTTAGTCATCATGGTCTGATAAAATTATAGGTAGAACATTCTCTTAGGGATGTTTCATAGATGGCATGGGGGGTATTTGAAGACATACTACAGTTTAGGGTTGAAGATGCTCCTATTGCAGATGAGTTAACAATTCAAAAGGAGGATACAAGAGGACCCTCTTCTCCTATAATTTTTGCAGGGAATGAATCTCTTGTCACCAAAGAAGCTTTGACTATTACGAAGTAAGAGATGGCAGAAACAAACATTGAGAAGCCCTCCACTTCTTTCGTAAGAGGAGAGAAATCTTCTAAAAGAAAAGGGAAAGAAATAGAAGTAATTAATGCAAAAGATGAACTTATGGTTCAGCCAAAGGCAACACAGGTTTCTCCTGCAACCAATAGGTGTAGGCCGAAGGGAAGTACCCCTGCAGCAAAGCCTCTGGTAGAAACTGTTCCTGCAGCTACTCCAAAGGTTTATGCAAGAAGGACTTGGAGTAGTACCCAAAAATTCCATCCAACAGGTGATCCAACAGAGGTTATTTCAGTTGAAGCATCAGAAGAAGAATAGGAGAGTCTAGCAGAGGTTGAAACTCAGGAGGAACATGACGTTGACAAACTTTCAAGTCTGACATATGTGGCAGAACAACTTGAGGAACCTGTTGAAGAAATCCCATGTCCTAAGGTAACAACTATTAGACCTCAATCATCTCTCACCAGTTTATCTATTGCATTAACATTCTATAGGCAGTGGGAGATAGAGAGGGCTAGATTACAATGAATTATTGATAAGCAACATAGGGAAATAGAAAGAAGGGATGATAAAATTGAGTGATTAGAAGCCAAGATTGATACAATTACCAGTATGGTCCCTGAGTTAATGCAGTGTAGGGCGCCACCAAGATTTTATGCTCTGCATTTAAAGGAGCGATATTTAAATTTTAAATTAAACCACATTATTAGGGACCTTAGCCCTTCTTTAGACACCCCTGAGGAATGTTATGATGCTTATCAGATTTCTCTAGCAGCTGTGAAAAATTTATTGTGTGAACTCTACTTGCATAACTATGCTGTGACTTCTAATAGTGAGTGGAATCCCTTGCTATACATTGGTGATATCCACATAAAAGCCTTAATGCCATGGTTTCAAAATGAGATCAGCATGGAAACAAATGCCAAAACACATAAGAGTATTGAATTTGATTGTCCATTGCCACTTAGGAAGGAAGCAAAAGACCCAAGGGTTTTTTATTATGATTGGTAGAAGCTATTGGCAAGGCCAGATGTAAGGGACCATGTATTGCTGGTGTAGGGCACCCAACACTCCAAGCATGAAATTTTTGTTTTCTTTCAAGTTTTGTGTGTTATCTTTGTGATGTAATAATGGACCTACCATTTGGGACTCAGTAGAGCCATGGTTGAGTTGTCCAAGTTTTGGTTTGAGTCATTTGTGTTCAGGATGCTGACAGCCTAAGAAGTGAGATGCTTAGGTAGTTCACAGGAGAAGTACTCTAGATGAATGTATTCATATAATAGGGGTCAATTGTGTTGTGTTTAGTACTTCTAGGGTGTTTGAGGACCTTTAGGAGTCTTGAAAATCATTAGAATGCAAAGTTGCTTCTTAGGAATAAAAAGGTGTAAAAAGTTGTTGAGCAACATTTTTCAATTGTTACATTTTTGGTTGAAGGCGTTAAAAAGTTGGTTGAACAAACTGAACCAAGAGCATAAAAGCCAAAATTAACTTCATTGTATGGATTGGACAATTGGGAATGCAAGAGAAAGTTTTTGGTTGTTGCAACAATCTTGTTTTCTAAAGCGTTTGATAGTTTTCACTTGTTTTTATTGCTTGGTACGGTACAATACGGACTATATTGTGTAAACTCATTGCACGACATGAGTGTTGATTGAATTTACTTTCCCAAAGCTTTTTTGGTATGTTTGACTATTCTTATTTGCAGATATTTCTTCCATTCTTTGCAACTAGGTGTAAAACCCTTGCAAGTAGGGTTTAAGAGCAAAAATGGCTCTAACCTAAGCATTCTTTGATGGAACCTGTTGAAATCAATAGGAATTATAGGTTAGGGTCTGTATATAGTTTTAGGATAGGATTTTTGGTTTTGCAGGTCCTTGAGGAGGAGATACAATGAAGCCCTAGGCTCACCATTGGGAGTAGGTGAGTTAAGACGGTAGAAAAGTGTGTTTTAAGAGAACATGGGGATTGGTGCAGGACAAAGTGACATATGGATGAAAATCCCTCTAAGTTACCTTGAGGAATCCTAAGTTATTAAGCAGGTGTTTTGACTGGTGAATATTTTCAGACCCATCTTTCCAAGTCACCCGGTGAGGCCTAAACCCTCAAAATAGTGCAACATTGGAAACACAACTTGTACAGATAACCCAGATGCAAATTTTCAGTATTGTTTGTAACTTCCAAAAGGGTACTTAAATACATAATTTATTACTAGCCTTGTTTGGGAAGTTTTCAAACTAAGCTCCTAAAACCACCAAGGGAGGGCTAATTCAATTAGGCCTATTTGAACCCGGTAGAGACCTAGAAAGGTTAGAAAGCCAAAGTGATGGGTTTGGTGATCCTAAAAGCCTAAAAATAATTCAAAGACACTTGGTAGATGCATTGTGAATCCATTGGAAATGGTTGTGTGTTGCCATCCTTGTAGGAGTTGGTTGGCGCCCTGGAGTGGTGTGTGTGTGTGATTGAGGTGGCAACCTCAAGAGGTGGAGTTGATTGTCCAAAACCATTGGCTATACCTAGGAGGTAAGCCAAAGAGGTTCAGACCTTAGAGGTCTCATTAGCATAACCCCCTACTAAGTGCCATTGGATGGACTTGACTAGTTGAAGGGTTGAGTAGGACAAGTCACTCAAGAAGGTGTATTGGATCAAGCTTCAAGACTCTCTGCATTAGAGTGGTATCAGAGCCATCATTTGAAGATTTGGTGTATGTCAATTTGTGAAGAATCAAAAGCAAGTTCAATGCCTCAAAAGGCAATGACTCCAGAAGCCATCCGACAGTTGGTGGAAGAGATGATAGAAGGATTGAGGGATCCAGAAGGAAGTAGAGGAACTAGAGAGGTTAAGAAGGAGAAGGGGAAGGTAAAGAAAGAATGGGGAGATTAGACTAATGAGGAAGTGGAATATGGAGAGGAACCAATAGCAGTAGCAATGCCTCAAGACCAAAATCTATTTTTGGATGCCGTCAAATCCATTTCCAAAGACAACTTGGA
Source organism: Cryptomeria japonica (assembly GCF_030272615.1). Lineage (NCBI taxonomy): Eukaryota > Viridiplantae > Streptophyta > Pinopsida > Cupressales > Cupressaceae > Cryptomeria > Cryptomeria japonica. The sequence goes on along the minus strand of NC_081415.1, from coordinate 271,423,764 downwards.
TGGATTACCCACCTATGGAGGAAATCTCAATGGAGAAGAGTTGCTAGATTGGGTAGAGGCTCTAAATAATCACTTTGATTATAAAGAGGTAGCAGAAGAGAAAAGAGTAAATGTGGCCAAATCAAGATTGAGAGGATCAACATTAGTTTGGTGGAATATGATGCAAGAAGAAAGGATTCAAGAAGGTAAGAAGAAGATAACTTCATGGGAGTGTATGAAGATCATACTTAAGGCTCAATTCCTTCCTAGGGATTATGAAGTTCAAATCCATAAGAGACTACAAAATCTGAAACAAAGGGAGTTAGATGTCAATGCATACACTGAGGAATTCCACAAACTTAGTTTGAGGGCTAGGAAGCATGAGAATGAAGTGGAGAAGTTGGCCAGGTACATGAATGGCCTTAGAAAAAACATAAAAGATGAGATAAGTATCCTCACACCTGACACTATCCATAAGTGTTTTCAGTTGTCCTTAAGGGCAGAGGAGAAGATCAAGAGGAGAAGTGAACAAAATCAGAAACATAGAGGTGGTAAGAAGTTCAAAGGTAGAGGAACCTTTGGTAGGGGGCAGAAATCATCAAGAAATGAAGAGCAACAAAGCCAAGAAGGTGTTAGAGAATCTTAGAGAGGAACATTTAGAGGATCCTTTAGAGGAAGGAGCAATTTTAGGGGCAGGTTTGGAAACTCAAGAAGAGGAAATACAGTCTTCACCCGTAGGTGTTATAATTGCAATCAAGTTGGGCATACCATGAGTAAGTGCCCAAGAAAAGCCTCAAGTTCCTCAAGCTCTTACATGGGTGAAAGAAGGACTCAATTTGTGCAAGAGGAGGACATTCAGTGTGTGACTTCTTCAATTAGCAAGGCAGGGCCAGTGATAGATGGAGAAAACTTAATGATGAGAAGGAAAATGCTCAAGATACCTCAAGCTCAAGAGCCACCATATCACTTGCAAGTCACATGGGAAGATTTGTAAGGTTATTGTAGATTCAAGGTCCACTGAGAACATTGTCTCAGCTGAAATGGTGGATAAACTTAAACTAAAAAGATTACCTCATCTCACTCCTTACAAGTTATCATGGCTCAATTGGGGTCAACATGTCTTGGTTGATGAGAAAGCATGGGCGGAATTTGAAATTGGTGAGTATAAGGATAGATTATTATGTGACATATTGCCTATGGATGCTTGTCATTTTTTGTTTGGCCGTCCATGGCAATATGATGTGAGAGCTAGTCATGATGGAGAAAAGAACGACTATCTTATCACCAAGAATGGGAAGAAGTACCAAATGGATCCACTACCTGAGCCAAAGGAAGAAAAGAAAATAGGCTCAAGTGTGATGCTAATGAAAGGTAAAGAGTTTCTCAAAGTGTTGAAGCAAGAAGGTCATGAAGGCCATGCTATAATATTTAAGCTTAGAGATGAAGCTAAGGCAGATCCAATGAGTGAAGTGCCACAAGAGGTGCAAGGTCTACTCAAACAATATGCATAAGTAATAGGAGATGACATGCCTAATTCTTTGCCTCCAATGAGAGATGTGAACCATCAAATAGACTTAATACTCGCAGCCAATCTGCCAAACAAAGCTACCTATAAAATGACACCTAGTCAAAATGAAGAGATCGCCAAACAAGTGCAAGAAATCTTAGACAAAGGGTTTATCAAGAAGAGTTTGAGTCCATGTGATGTTCCTACTGTGTTAGTGCCTAAAAAGGGAGGTAAATGGAAAATACACGCTGACTCCAAAGAAATCAATAAGATTACTATAAGGTACCGGTTTCCCATGCCAAGGATTGAGGACCTATTGGACAATCTAGGAGGTGCAAGCTACTTCAAAAAGGTGGACTCAAAATCTGGTTATCATTAGATTAGAATCAGACTTGGAGATGAATGGAATACAACCTTTGGAACAAATGAAGGCCTATATGAGTGGTTGGTGATGCCATTTGGCCTCACCAATGCACCTAGTACCTTCCAAAGGCTCATGAATGAAGTCTTAGTTGAGTTTATTGGTAGATTTTCTATTGTGTATCTTGATGACATTTTGATCTTTAGCAGGTCTAAGGAGGAACATCTCAAGCATATGGAGATGATCTTGAAGAAGTTGAAGGAGGCTCAACTCAAGATTAACCTTGAAAAATGTGAGTTTTTGAAAATAGAGCTTGTATACCTTGGTTTTGTTATTTCTCAAGGACGTTCAAAGATGGATCCAAGTAAGGTAGAAGCAATACTTAATTGGCCTATCCCTAGGTGCATAAATGATGTTAGAATCTTTCATGGAATGACATCTTTTTATAGGAAATTTGTGAGAAACTTTATCCATGTTTGTGCTCCTATTCTCAGTACCATTAAAGGAGGGATTAAGTGTCACTTTAAGTGGACAAAGGAAGCCAATAAGTGGTTTGAAATGTTGAAAGCCAAGATAGAAGAGCTGGCAACCCTTAGATTGCTTGATTTCAATCAATTATTTAAAGTAAAATGTGATGTTAGCTAAAGTGCAATAGGGGTAGTTCTAAGCCAAGAGGGTCATTTATAGCTTTCTTCTCAGAGAAGTTAAATGAAGCTAAGAAAAGGTACTCCACATATGACTTGGATTTGTATGCAATGGTTCAAGCATTGAAAAAGTGGCGTCATTACTTGCTGCCCAAATAATTTGTAGTCTTCACTAACAACCATGCCCTTAGTTTCCTCAATGGGCAAGAGAAGTTGAACCAAAGACACCTAAAGTGGGTTGAGTACTTACACTCCTATACATCCACTATCAAACACAAGAAAGGGAAAGCCAACAAGGTAGCTGATGCACTAAGTAGGAGAGTTATGACTATGCAGGAGATACAATTGCAAAGTGTGGGTTTGAGTGAGTTAAAAGACCTCTACAAGGATGATAAGGATTTTGTAAAGATATATAGTGTTTGTTCTGATTTTTCTAACACCTCACATGTCTCTTATTTAGAATACATGATATAGGAGGGTTTGTTGTTCAAAGGTCATCTTCTTTGCATACCACAATGTTCTATGAGGCAAAATATTATCCAAGAGAAGCATCAAGGAGGTCTAGGAGGTCATTTTGGCATTGATAAGACTTTGGAGCAGGTTGGTAGGTTTTATTATTGGCCCAAGTTACAATTAGAAGTGAGAAGGTTTGTAGAGAAAGGTACCATCTACCAAAGAGAAAAAGGAACATCAAGTAATTCAGGTCTATATCAACCCTTGGTCATACCTCAGAGGCCTTGGGAATGTTTGAGCATGGATTTTGTGTTAGGCTTGCCTAGGACCCCAAGGGGATTTGATAGTGTGTATGTGGTGGTAGATAGGTTCAGGAAAATGGCACATTTCATACCTTGCAAGAGAACCAATGATGCCACCTATATAGCATGCCTTTTCTTCAAGGAGATAGTTAGAATTCATGGTCTTCCAATCAACATTGTTAGTGATAGAGATGTGAAGTTTTTGAGCCACTTTTGGAGGACACTTTGGAGAAATTTGGGCAAGTTATCATTTTCATCTGCCTATCATCCTCAATCAGATGGTCAGATAGAGGTATTCAATTATTCATTGGGTAACTTGCTAAGATGTCTTACAAAACAACATGGGCAAACTTGGGATTTAGTACTTGGTCAGGCAGAATATGCATATAATGACTCAATAAACCGTAGCACAGGCAAAAGTCCCTTTGAGATAGTATATGGATTTCGTCCTAGGGGTATATTGGAGCTCAAAGATCTCAATTCAATGGCACCTAAGAGTGCACAAGGGGAAAAATTTGTAGAAGGTATTAAAGAAGTGCATGATAAGGTAAAGTAGTCCTCACAACAAAAATTCGAGCAGTATAAGGTTCAAGCTGATAAAACAAGGAGGAATGTACAATTTAAAGTGGGAGACTTAGTGTTAGCATACCTAAGGAAGGAGATACTACCAAAAGGATAACCTATCAAGCTCATGATGAAGAAAATTGGACCCCTCAAGGTGGTGCACAAGTATGGGCAGAATCCATATGAATTTGAACTTCCTCCCACCTTGGGTATATCTCCTATCTTCAATGTATGTGATCTCTATCCATACAAGGGAGAGTCACCAACAAATCAGATGGACATGGCATCACCGGTTCATGAAGATTGGATGAAGGATTTGCCACCTAGTCAGCCAGTTAAGTTGGAGAGTATCTTGGACACCAAGATAGTAAATAAGACAAGGAAAGGAGTCTACAAGAACTATCTTGTCAAGTGGGAAGGGTTACCTAATTCAGATTCCATGTGGATGTCAGAGGCAGATATACTTCAGCATGGAGTGGAGATTGCAAACCTTTTAACTCAAGGGACTTGAGTTCTTTGTCCCAGGGGAGTATGGTGCAAGGCACCTAACACTCCAAGCATGAAAATTTTGTTCTCTTTCAAGTTTTGTGTGTTATCTTTGTGATGTAATAATGGACCAACCATTTGGGACTCAATAGAGACATGGTTGAGTTGTCCAAGTTTTGGTTTGAGTCATTTGTGTTCAGGATGCTGACAACCTGAGAAGTGAGATGCTTAGGTAGTTTACAGGAGAAGTACTCCAGATGAATGTATTCATGTAATAGGGGTCAATTGTGTTGTTTTTAGGAATTCTAGGGTGTTTGAGGACCTTTAGGAGTCTTGAAAAGCATTAGAATGCAAATTTGCATCTTAGGAGTAAAAAGATGTAAAAAGTTGTTGAGCAACATTTTGCAATTGTTGTAAAAGTTGCATTTTTGGTTGAAGGCATTAAAAAGTTAGTTGAACAAACTGAACCAAGAGCATAAAAGCCAAAATTAACTTCATTGTACGGATTGGACAATTGGGAATGTAGAGAAAGTTTGAAAGAATCTTGTTTTCTTCACCGTTTGATAGTTTTCACTTGTTTTCATTGCTTGGTATGGTCTAGTATGGACTAGATTGTGTAAAATAATTGCATGGCATGAGTGTTGATTGAATTTACTTTCCTAAAGCTTGTTTTGTAGGTTTGATTATTCTTAGTTGCAGAGATTTCTTCCATTCTTTGCAACTAGGTGTAAAACCCTTGCAAGTAGGGTTAAAGAGCAAATATGGCTCTAACCTAAGCATTCTTTGATTGCACATGTTGAAATCAATAGGAATGGTAGGTTAGGGTATTTATATAGTTTTAGGATAGGATTTGTGGTTTTGCAGGTCCTTGAGGAGGAGATACAATGAAGCCCTAGGCTCACCACTGGGAGTAGGTGAGTTAGGACAACAAAAAAGTGTGTTTTAAGAGCACATGGGGATTGGTGTAGGACAAAGTGACATATGGATGGAAAGACCTATGATTTCCCTTAAGTAATCCTAAGTTGTTGGGAGTAGGTGTTTTGATTGGTGAAGAGTTTTGGACCCATCTTTCCAAGTCACCTGGTGAGGCCTAAACCCTCAAAAATAGTACAACATTGGAAACGCAACTTGTACGGATAACCAAGATGCAAATTTTTAGTATTGTCTGTAACTTCCAAAAGGGTACTCGAGTTCATAATTTATTTCTAGCCTTGTGTGGGAAGATTGCAAACTAAGACCCTAAAACCGCCAAGGGGGGGCTAATTCAATTAGGCCTATTTGAACCCGGTAGAGACCTAGAAAGGTTAGAAAGCCAAAGCGATGGGTTTGGTGATCCTAAAAGCCTCAAAATACTTGAAAGACACTTGGTAGATGAATTGTGAATCCATTGGAAGTGGTTGTGTGTTGAGATCCTTGTAGGAGTGGCTAGAGCCTTGGAGTGGTGTGTGTGTGATTGAGGTGGCAACCTCAAGAGGTGGAGTTGATTGTCCAAAACCATTGGCTATACCTAGGAGGTAAGCCAAATAGGTTCAGACCTTGGAGGTCTCATTAGTATAACCCCCTACTAAGTGCCATTGGATGGTCTTGAATAGTTGAAGGGCTGAGTAGGACAAGTCACTCAAGAAAGTGTATTGGATCAAGCTTCAAGACTCTCTGCATCAATTTCTAATGAGGGAAGAAATATTCCAAGCATATGAACACTTAATTCAGAATGAAAGTGCAACTGCAATTGACTGTCTGACTCAGCATTGGAACAATTTTGTAGAGGCATTAAAATAGGGAGAACCTCAATCACTGCCAAATTTCCATGCAGCTATACAATGAGCCCCTAAATATATCCAACTGGGCAGGATGAAAAACCATAACTATTTACTTTTGATCTTTCAGCCCCCTATCCTCATGTGGCCATTGTTGGGATGTAAGATTACAGACAAACCCTATGAAGCAGTTACAGAAGAGGCTAGATGGTCCAGGCTAGAAAAGATGAAGGGGTTTTATTGGAATTTAGCTTCAGGAGGAACAGGTCAAGGAACTGTTGGTGACTTAAGAGTTAGTGCCAGAATCAAGAATTTTCCTCTTGTTGGAGGATCAACAAGACCTTAAGTTGGGGGGCATGATGAGTTGAGACATTAGCATCTTTTTATTCTCAGAACTCACAAGTTTTTCTCATGTTTTGATTTATATGATGGAATAGTGATTATGTATTAAAAGTTTACTATATGCATTTCAGATGTTAAGTTGAACCTATTAAATCATGTTTTATCTTTGCCAGTTGTTCTTGCAGCCATGTGATTTATTCCTGTTGCCATGCGGATTGTCTTAGGCAATATCATGTGTGAAATTAATAGATGTTTTGATTAATTAAAATAGATGTGTATGTGCTTATATTTTATTTCTTTTGAATTGTAGGAATAAATAAGATGCTGCGGTGAAAGCTCTCCTGTCATGCCAATTATAGTAAGAGATATTCAAGGAGGTGACTGAAAGATCAAATCAACAGAGAAGATGATGAGCGTAAGGAATGATAGAGGAGAAGTAGGTGCACAATACTCATTGATGTCTGACTCAAGTGGGCATTAGTATTGTAAATACCACCATGCTATGTTATGACCATGGTTTGGTTTAGATCCACATTATCAGTGGCACAACTTTGACTATTTCCCTTCATGAATATTATCTGCCTCTTCTCATCGACGTGATTTGTGTTGTAGTAATTAGTTGTTTTCATTTAAATAAGGGTATTTGTCTCTTTTCAGAGGTTAGAAAAGAAAAGAGAAGAAAAAGACCAGAAGATTTAGAAATAAAGTTATAGAGTGTTTTGAGTTTCTTTTGATTCTGAATAATGGATTGACTTTTGAGGAACAATGAATAAAGATATGTTATTCTCAGCACTTAGAGTTATTTTGGAAGCCTAGAAGCACTCATCCAATGGGGAGTGTTTCTGTACCTTTGTTAAAATTAGTTTTCTTCTTTAGCTGTAGTAGACGTTCTTGCATTGATTGTTCCTGCATCCATTCGAAATAGATCCATTGACTGTTCCTACAACCAAAGCAAACAGTGTAATTCCTATTTGACAACTTTGGACTTAGTTAGTATTTATTGAATGAAATTTATGTTAATGTAGAGTTTTTCCTATAGCCATTTAGTTGTTTCAATTCTTGCTTACCTTTTCCGCATAGATTTTAGTTGCTGCAGCAATGTAGGGTAGCTATCGCAGGAACTTAGTGCATATATAGTGCAGACCCATTTCAAGTATTACGTCCCTAGGTTGACAATCAAATGAACACCAACTATGGAGATAGTAAGTGAATGTCCAAACTTTGGGTTCAGACTTTAACTATAGTTATTATTCTTATTATTGGGTTGAACATATACGATGCGAGGTGATGCAAGGAGTAGGCGATGGGTAAAGTCTAAATGCTTGATGTGCAGTTTATTCATGGAGAAAGGGGGAATTTATCTCATCAAGGATATTGCTAATGAAATATGGATGTAGGGTTGGGGGGGAAGATGGAGGCTAATTAATCGCTTACATTACCAAATATGGATATCGGGTGGGCCGATGGGAGAAGCAATGCAAGTGAATGAGTGTCTGAAGAAATAATGGATCTAACTTATTTACCTTGATGCCTGGAACTAGGTTTTCACTAAGGTACTTTTCCATAGTGCCACAAAGTGGTTTTCACTAATGGATGAATTGATTTTTCTTTACTTTTCTATTTTTTTTGTATTTTTATGATTTTTTTGTTCTTTTTCTGATTTCTGAAGACTAGAAAGCCTCTAAAGACTAGGTATAGAATCTATTTAGATGCATGATGTTCATGGGCTCGTCCAAGGGATCTCCTTTAGGTGTAGCCAACTGATAAAATCTTGATCCATATTTGGGTGGTGAATTTATAGCACAATTCTTTTAAATATTGATTTTTGAAGGGTCTATCATTATCTATGATGATAACCTTGGGAACCCCATAGCGACAGATGAGGTAATTTAGGATAAACTTTGAAATTTGTTTGCCAGTAGTAAAAGTAAGTGTTATGGCTTCCAGCCACTTGGTGATGTACTCTATAGTGGTTATTATGAATTTATGGCCATTGGATGAGGTGGGGTGGATTTTTCCTATGAGATAGAGTCCCCAGGAGTGATAAATGGATGCAGACCCTGAGTGGGTAGATGAATTTTTTCACCATGTTTTGGACAAGGGATACATTTCTTTACATAATGATATGCATCTTCTTCTATTGTTGGCCAGTAGTATCTTGTGTGCAAGAGCTTCTTAGCCAAAGTGAGGCCGCTTGAGTGAGATCCACAAATACCTTTGTGCACTTCACGTAGTGCCTATTCTACCTCCTCTTTGTCTAAACACCTTAGGAGGGTTCCATCGAAATACCTTCAAAATTAGGTGTCACCAAGGATAGTGTAGCAAGAGGATCGACAAATGAAGATTTGTTGTTAAGTTTTAGTGAGGTGAGCAAGGAGGATTTGTCTCAAAGGTATGCGAAGGTTTCTTGATACCATGGGGAATCAGGACCAATGAGGACACCCACTATTTCTGATTCAGGGACATCATATGTCGGTACTGGAATTTTCTCAACCAATAATTCACACTTTTAACTATTTGCCCGCATTTGTAGGAGAGAACGAATTGTATCCATGACATCTGCAACTCTATTGTTTGTTCTAGGAACTTGGTCAAACTGAATGAGAGTGAAATGTGGCTTGAGATCTTCAACCATGCTACAATAAGGGAGAAACTTGTCCTCCTTTGTCTGATATTCATTATTTACTTGTTTTCTGACAAGCTAAGAATCTCCATATACTTGCAATTCTGTGATCTTCCATTGAATAACCAAACATAGTCTAGTGATGAGAGCCCCATACTCTATGATGCTCTTAGTGCATGCAAATGCTATCTTATAAGACTTAGGTATGTAATCTCCTTGAGGTGTGATTAGTAATATACTTTCCCTCAATCCATGTTGTGTGCAAGAACCATTAAAGTATAATTGCCATTTTGTAGACGTGGTGATAGTTATGATGGAATCATTGGGAAATACTATTATGAGGGGGTGATCACCTTAAAGGAGAGCATCAACCAGTTGGTCAGATATGACTTGTCTTTTTATTTCCTTCTTGTCTACAAACTCAATGTCAAATTCATTCAAGAGCATGACCCATTTTTTTGTGCATCCTATGAGAGAAACTTTAGACAATAAGTACTTGAGATGATCAATCTTTGCTATCAGTTTGGGCTTGTTGTTGAGCAAATAATGACATAGTTTCTGAGTGTTGAAGACAAGTGTAAGACAAACTCTTTCTATGGGAGTATAGTTGAGTTCATACCCCATAAGGGTGCGATTGATATAATATATGTTGGCATTGTACACTCCAATGAGAAATTGTAGGTGATTGAAGGTATTGTCATTGATGGAAACCTTGCAATCCTATGGCACCGGCAGGCACCGACACTGAAAGACTCTATACTGACAAATAGTTCACTGGCAGCGACAAAGATGATTACCAGCACCCCAGCCGACAAGATTTTGATTATTCTATTTTGTATTTATTTGTAATATCTTTTTGTAAGTCGACAAGGCGTATTGTAATAAGACTCATATATAAGTATGAGATCTTGTAGATCATTTTAGATGTGGACATGGGAAGATTATTGCAGAAGTAATGTGCGAATATTAAGGCAAATTTTGGAGTAAGGTTTATGGTTGTTGTATGAGCTTAAACCGGTACTAAACCTAACATAGAAGATGTTGAACTAAAGCAGTACATTATATTGGATTTCCATAATCCATTTTTGTAAGTCAGTGAGACTTCCTTTTGTAATTAAGCAGTGAGCTTTAGGAAGTTGGCATTCCTACATGTGCAGGCTCCTATTGTAAGTAATATCCATTCATTGGCCAGTGAGTGAATATTGTGGGTCACAAATCCCACCAAGGTTTTTCCCACACCGAGTTTCCTCGTTAAAAATCTTGTGTTATGGTGTCTATGTCATGTTTATTGTGTTTATTGTTCATATTTACTGCATTAATTTTTGCTTACCAGTACACTGTTTTGGAATGCAATTTATTTAATAAGGACATAAAATCTATTTACCGATTAGATACTGATTCACCCCCCCCTCTCAGTATCTTTGGGAATCCTAACAATTGGTATCAGAGCCTAGTCCTCTATTTTCAAAAGCCTAACAACTTGAGGGAGATTCTGACATCGGTACAGATGGATAACTTGAGAAAGTAATTGGAAATAGCTCTTGTAGATTATGATGCAGAAAAGTTGAAGAATATCAAACTTGAAGATGATCTGAAGGCTGCATAGGAAATAATTCAAGGACTTCAGGAGAATCTTACTATTGCTAGAAACAAATGAAGATAACTTCATGAGAAGATACATAATGATGATGATGAAAAGGAAACTCTTAATGATCTTGTAAGCAAGATGAAGCAAGAAAACATGACCTTTAGGAATGAGATGCAAGATATGACTGAGATTTTGTAAAGACATTGAAGACAAAAAGAAAAATGAAGATGACTTGACTAGGAGAATCAATGATGCTGGAAATGAAAATCTAAGACTCAGTCATGAAAATGATATGTTAAAGACAGATCTGATTCACTTGGAACATGATAAAACTGAACTCATGAGATAGAAGGATTTCTTGGAAAATGAGTTGGCTACTGCAAATCAACATAAAGAGAAATTCAATAAAAGTTCAGAAGAACTTGATGATATAATAAAAAATCAGAAACCTAATGGAGATTCTAATGGACTTGGCTTTGAAATTGGTGAAAGCTCTAGTACTGCAAACAACCATGATCACAGTAAACTGGTAAGACAACTTGATGCCTACAAATTTAATGGGAAATACTTTAACTATAACAAGTATGGTCATAAAGCAAATCAGTGTAGATCTAGAAACTATCAGAACACTAATGCACCCACCGGTCAATGTTTAAAATGCAACAAAATTGGTCATAATTCAGAAAACTACATAATGAATGTAAGATGTTATGTTTGTGGAAGATTTGGACACTTATCCAATCAATGCAGAACACATATTGGCATAGGATATGGAAAGGCTATTCAGAAAAATATTGTGACCTTTTATGCTTGTAACAAGATTAGACATATTGCAAAATTTTATAGAAGTAAGGCATCACCAAAAAATAATAAAGGACCCAGTTTGAAAGGTAAAGAGAAGGTTGATGAGGTAAAGCAAGAATTTCTAAAACAATGGATTAGAAAGAGAGATCAGAATGTTGATGAGACTATTCCTTCACCGGTAGAACATAGTATAACTCCATCGGTAGGAGATTCTTCATCTAATTGAAAAGAAACCCTTTGGGAGTGATAAGTTGGTGTATTGACATATTTTTTATCAGGACTCTTAGGTTTTTGGTATCTTTTGGGTTGCATTGTGATAGTAAAATATTGTGAATTGACTATATGTAATCCATGTTTTAAAATTGAACTTAAGAAATCATGTTTGAGCCTTATCTGTTAATTCCTGCAACCATGCCAATTTATTCCTACAGCCAAATGGTTTGTCCCTGTGATATGTAGATTATTTAGGATGATTTCATATGTGAATTAATGAATGTATTAGTTAAGTAAGATACATATGCATGTCCTTGTATATTGTTTTTGTTTTAGTGCAAATAATAATTGATGTTGCGGTGGAGAATTCTCTTTCGCGCCTAAGGACTGGAGAATCACGTTAGATAGCTGGAGGTCAAATTGAAGGAGATTCAAGCGAGCGTGATCTATGGCATAATCAGAGTAGTTGTACTTCACCATGGGAGTTGAACTCCGGTGCATGTTTAATCTGCAAAATATCTCTTTGGCGTGCAAAGACTGGTTCGGTTTTAGATCCACAGTTCCTGCAGCTGATAGCGATCCACCTTTTCTTCTGGGCGTAATTGGAGTTATCCATTGTAGTTTGTCTTTTCTTTATAATAAACTCTTCCTTCTTTTTTGAGAGCTAGACATAATGGAAAGGGATTGAGCAGAGTTTTTGTCAAGTATTCTGAATTTTCTCTTTTTGAATATGTAATCGTTCTTCAGGAAGAAATGAATAAAAATATCTTATTCTGATCTATTAAGAGTTCTTTGCTGAGAGTTTGATATCACTCATCCAAGGGGGCCCACTTGGTGAGTGATCCCGTGTTTATGATTATTGAAGTTAGTTTTTAATTAGTTGCAGTAGAAGTTCATGACTGGGTTGTTCCTACAGCCACTGGAAATAGATCCTTTGACTGTTCCTGCAGCCAAAGCAGAACGGTGTGATTTCTGTTATTTCCATTAGTTCATTTCAGCAAAGTTTTGAAAAGCTTTCATTTAGTCTTTATGATTTCCATTCCTACCTTTCTTACAGTAATTAAGAATAATCATTTAAGGAGCTTAGTACATATATATTGCATTTCAAGTTTTACGTTCCTGGATTGACAACTAAATGAACACTAGCCATGAGAATAGTAAACTCTACCATATGAATGTCCAAACTTCAGATTGAGATTTCAATTAGAGGTATTATTGTCATTATATTTGGGGTAGACATTTTTGGCACCGCTGCCGGGGATGGTGTCAAGCTAAGAGCCTTTTATGATTATTTTAGTTTCTAGCTAGTTGTTTGAATTTCATGAATCTGCATGCATAATAGAAGAAGAGATGCCAGAGGTAGATTTTTACCCACTCATACTACTCAAGCAGAAGATAGTTCTTCAGATATAAACCTTTTTTTCTGAGCTATATCAAGTCCCACAAAATTTGAATCACCCTGAGTCTAAATTTCTAGAAGGTAGTCTTCAGCTCCTTTTTGGTCCACAAGAAGAAGAGTTGCCTATTGTAATAACCCCCATAAGTCCAATGCAAGGGAACCCACCTCCTGGTGGAAATAATCCACCACCACCACTTGGTCCAACATTTGAGTTTCCCATCTCTGACCAACATGATAATGCTAACCTCAAGAACATTCCAGCATCTTCACTTCCTAAGTTCTATGGGTTGGTCACAGAGGATCCATATATATTTTTGTTTGAGTTTGATGTTCTCTGTAGGAGTTTTGACTATACTACAGATGCCCATAGACTCAAAATTTTTCTAGCCACTTTGAAGGAGTCATCCTTGAGATGGTTCATGAGCTTGGGTAGTAGCACAATCAATACATGGGATGAGATGAAATGGTTGTTTCTTGCAAAATATAAAGATTATTGTAGAGGCACTGATCGGCATGGGGATGATATCTTTAAAATGACACAAACTGAAGATGAGAGGCTTGAGGATTATCTGGAAAGGTTTTTGTTTAGTGTCAAGAAGTCCAAGCATAGTACTTTGAATGAAGATTCCCTCCAATTGATATTCTTGAGGGGTATCAGTGATGAATGCACCGATTCCTTAGATCTAAAGGGGGGGGTGACATTACACAATCTACTTGGGCTGAAATAGAACAAATTTGCAAGAAGTATTCCAGATCTACTTCTAAGAAGAATAGGAGATTTAAGCCAGGAGCACCATCATCATCTGGAAATGGAGTTTCTAGGTTGGAACTTAGTCATTTGTTAAAATATTTCAAGGAGGACATTATAAAAAATATGGCTACTCAGTTGGATACATTGGCAGCTAAGAAGAAGCATGAGGAAGCTAATGCATTTCTTGCAGAATTCTGTCCTCATTGTAAGCAACGGAAGAAAGATTGTAGATGTAAGATGGTTGCAAATGTTGAAGTACCTAATTTCAAACCAATTCAAGGGGAGGATGAACAAGTCTTCTATGTTGCTCCGAGAAGACCAAATTTTCTTAGACAAGGTATGCCACCTGATCCACTTTCCTTTTCTGGTTATAGTGGTAATTCTTATGCACCAAATAACCAATGGAAACCACAGTATTCTCAAAATTTTGGTAATTATCCACATCGGTATGGATCACAAGGCCAAGGACAACAATTTGCTAATCAGATACCCCAGTGGCAGCAGCCACAGGGAAACTGGTATCCACCTCAGGGTGCAGGGAACCAGTTTCAAGGGAATTGGCAACCTACCTCTCAATGGAGGGGAAACCCATCATGGTCATCCCAATCTTCTGGATATCAGCCTCCTGCTCAGTAGCCACAACCTCCTGCTTTAATGCCACCTCCTGTAGCCACAACACCACCTCCCAAGCCAACACAAATGCCTACTCAACCATTGCCTAATCCAAATATAAAATCCTAGAAACAACAACAAGCTTATTCAACTGATGTTAATCAATACCCAGCCTATTCTTTATCACTAGATGATATTCACCTTTGATCTGGAACAACACTACCTAATCCCTTTCAGCTGGTTATTACTGAGGTACAAGAAGAGTAGCCAATCTCTGATCCTAATGATGTAATACCTCAGAATCAAATATTACCACCATTTCCCCAAAGATTGAAAGATAAAGAAGTTTCAACTGATCAACAACAAAGCTTTGATATTCTTGATCAATTGAAGCACATTTGTTTTAGAATTCCATTGCTGCAAGCAATAAAGGATGTTCCAATATATGGTAAGGCATTGAGGGAGGCATGCCTAAAGAAACCTAGCAAAAAGAAAAAGGATCCACAAACAGTTCATGTTATGGGTCAATTAGCTGATATTATGTTAGGAAAAATTGTTATTCCAAAGTATTTTGATCCAAGCAGTCCTGTTGTGAGTATAGTCATTAATGACAGTCAAATAAAGAATGTTTTAGTTGATCTAGGGGCAACTATTAATGTAATGACAAGGGAAGTAATGAAACATCTAGAGATAGATAGTTTAAGGTCTACACCCATAGTTCTTCAACTTGCTGATGGCTCTGCAGTAAGACCTGATGGTATGATAGAAGATATAGTGGTCATACTAGATTCCTGGGAATACCCTGCAGACTTTATGATTTTATCCCCAAAAGCAACATTGGGGGGATATCCAGTCATTTTGGGAAGACCATGGCTTGCCACAACAGATGCATATATTGGGTGTAGATCAGGAGACATGACGATTTCAGATGGCAGTTCCACAAAAACATTGGCCTTGTATTCCCCTACACAACCTCAGCTTGAGCAGCAACAAGCTGTTTGGCCTATTTTAGGAGAGGAATCTGAAGAAATTGACTCTATCATCATTATGATGATTAATTAGGCGCCACTCATGCAGTTATATGATGAAGAATCAATCCTTTATAAGGTTCTGACAAATGAATTAATAGAAGACCGAGAATTGCAGGAATTGGTTCCGAGTATTGCAGGATTGGATTTTCCTATAGCCACTGATATCTTGCATACCTTGTTGCCGCAAGAATTGTCATATTCTCATGTTTCTGATATAAATCAAATTGATCTTACTATCAAGATAGAGGTTGCATTGAATAAATATTTGAATATCAACAAGAATATAGTAGATATTCAGAAGGATAGCTTGGTAGACTTGCTAAAACTCCATAGAAATGCCTTTGCATGAGATTACAAGGATATGAATGGAATTGATCCAACAGTTTGTACTCATCGCATTTACATAAAGGATGAGTGTTGTCCCCTCAGACAACCTCAAAGAAGAGTCAATCCTGCCTTGAAGGAGATAGTTAAAGAAGAATTGCAGAAAATGTTGAAAGCTGGATTTATCTATCCTATTTCTGACAGTTAATGGGTATCACCCTTAGTGATAATTCCTAAGAAGGGAGGAAAATGAAGAGTATGTGTTGATTATAGACCCTTGAACTTAGCCACAAGGAAGGATCATTTTCCACTACCATTTGTAGACCAGGTATTGAATTCTCTTGCTGGTAAGAGATATTTTTCATTTTTGGATGGGTTAAGTGGCTATAATCAGATACAAATAGCTCCTAAGGATTAGGAGAAAACAACATTTACTTGTCCATGGGGCACTTATGCATATTCTGTTCTTCCTTTTGGGTTGTGTAATGCTCCATCCACTTTTCAAAGGGCAGTCATCAGTATTTTTTCTGATATTTCTCAAGACATAATGGAAATTTACATGGATGACTTTACAAGCTATGGTTCTGAATTTGATCAAGCATTGGATAATTTGAAGAAAGTTTTGCAATGGTGTGAAGACTACAATTTGTCTCTAAATAGTGAAAAGTGTTTTATTATGATGGAAGAAGGAATAGTCCTTGGTCATCATATATCTGTACAAGGCATACAAGTGGATCCAGCAAAGATTGAGGTTATTCAACAAATTAATGACCCTTTGAAGCAGAAAGATGTGAGAAGTTTTATTGGCCATGCTGGATACTACAGAAGGTTCTTAAAGATTTCAGCAAAATTGCAAGTCCCTTATATACACTGCTTACTAAAGATGCAAAATTTAAATGGACCTCAGCATGCAATGAAGCTTTTTTAAAGCTTAAGCATGCTTTGACTCAGGTACCAGTTCTTAAAGGACCTAATTGGTCTCTACCATTTCAAATCTATATTGATGCATTTGATTATGCTATAGGAGCAGTGTTAGGATAAAAAGTTGACAAGTTGGAAAATGCAATATATTATATCAGCAAGAATTTGCAAGGACCTGAATTGAATTATACAGTTACTGAAAAAGAAATGCTAGCTATCATATATGCCCTTAACAAGTTTAGACACTATATTATAGGGTACCCAATATTTGTGCATACAGATCATATTGCAATTAGATATCTTATGAATAAGCCATCCATCACCGGTAGACTGGCTCGCTGGTTATTGTTGATGCAGGAATTTGATATCACAGTTGTTGATAAGCCAGGGAAGTCTAATGTTGTTGCAGATTATCTTTTACGTCTTCAATTGCAGGAAGATTCTACAATGATAGATGACACTTTTTTAGATGAGCATTTGTTTCTCATACAGGCTCATACTCCTTGGTATGCTGATATTGCCAACTATTTAGCTGCAACTAAGATGCCAATTTCTTTTTCTCCTAAGGAAAGAAGGTTGCTAGTTGAAAAAAGTTTTAACTTTTCATGGATTTCAGATTGTCTATTTTATACTGGACCTGATCAAGTTATGTGAAGATGTGTTAGAGAAGTGAAACATATGACATCTTGCATGCATGTCATGATGAACCATGTGGAGGTCATTTTGCTGCCAAAAGGACAACACTAAAAATACTCAATACTGGTTATTATTGGCCTACACTACACAAGGATGTAGCTCAGTACACAAGGAAGTGTGACAGGTGTCAGCAAATGGGCAGACCTACAAAATCTGATGAGATGCCACTATATCCTCAAATATTTGTTACACCATTTAATCAATGGGGATTAGATTTTGTTGGACCCATTGATCCACCTTCTAATGACAAATCTTATATCTTGGTATGTATAGACTATGTGACAAAATGGGTAGAAGCTAGAGCTATGCAACATGCAAGAGATAATAAGGTAGTTGAGTTTCTCTATGAGGAAATATTTACAAGGTATGGAATACCCAAAGAAATCATCTCAGATCAGGGACCTCAATTTACATCAACATTGATAAAAGCTTTGATCAATGAATATAATATAAGACACAGGAATTCTACTCCATACCATCCACAGTCTAATGGCCAAGTAGAGGTTACCAACAAAGAGCTTGAGGTTGTTCTTACAAAAACAGTGTCTATCCACAAGAAAGATTGGTCTAATCGGCTTTCAGAGGCAATTTGGGCATATAGAACAACATGGAAAACACCAATTGGATTCACACCTTTTGAGATGGTCTATGGCAAAACAACAATGATGCCTATTGAATTTGAGCATAAAACCTTGAGAACAGCCCTACAATTGAATATGACATTTTCTAAAGCACAGAAGGAATGCATTCAACAATTAAATGCTCTTGATGAATGGAGAAAGACAGCTATTCAACAGACAGAATTGATTTAAAACCAAAGAGCCAGATGGCATGATAAATATATCAGAGAAAAGAAATTCAAAGTTGGTGACTGGGCACTCTTGTATGATTCCAAATATAAGGATGCTATGGGAAAACTCCAAACAAGGTGGTTGGGTCCTTATGAGGTAGAAGAAGTTTTTCACAATGGATCAGTTCGGTTGTCCAGAATAGATTTTGTTCGATTTAAACTCTTAGTGAATGGACACCGACTATGACTTTATCACAAGTCAGCTATTAGAGAAGACTTTCTGCAGCAGTTTGCTCCTCAAAATGAAATACAAGTTCCTGCAGCAACTGGTGATGTTCCTGCAACAACTACCAATGATTCGGTAACAATTCATGAGCTTCCTGTTGCACTTGGGCATGTTGATAAAGGTGATGTTCCTGTAGCTTTTGCAGTGAACTTATTTACCATATCATAATCAAATATTTCCATGTGAAATATTGCTCTCCGTACATAAAGTTACATCCACTACATTCCATCCCACTCTCTTATCTATCACTTCATTTCATTTCACCATCATTTTCGCCCAATTGCAGGTATGTGTATATTGTACTTTATTTTAATTTTGCATTTATTAGTTCATTATGATTTTAATCCTGTTTTAATTCGCTTCAAACCCGACATCTCGTCAGCCTGTGTGGACACATGCTAGGTTAAGTTGGGGGGGGGTACTTTATGGTCCTTTTTCCTAGTAAGATTTATTATCCCGAACTGATTTCCTAACTGACATTACTTATGATAATTATTATTTCACGCGAATGAATAATAAGTTCTGCCACCAAATTTAAGCTATGTAGATTTTAGCCTTTGTGAATCTGTCAAACATTTTGGTGAAGCTACGGAAGTATCAGAGTAAAAGATGGGAGGTGATCTGATTCACCATGAACCGACTGTACATGAAGGGTTGCTGTAGGATGTTGTCTGTGTGCATTATTTCCAAAACCACGGCTGGGTGGATTATTTCTTAAAGATTAGAGATTTCAATGAGGAAATAGCTGCAGAATTTATGCATTCTTTTGATGAAGGAGAAGATACAATTAAGGGGTTGAGGGTAATTGCTATAGAGCAGCAAATTGTAGAGGTCATAGGGTTGCTGCAGGAAGGAGAACTCTTTCTAGAATCGAAGGATGCAAGGAGTGCCAGGGCAGAGTTCACAATTTCTATAGACAGACCCTTAATGGTGGATAGGCAAGGGACTAGAAGGGTTTCTTTGCTGGCACATTGGCCTCAGGTAGCTCTGTATATTATGAAATATATTACCTGTGAAGGACGGTATTCAAATCTCCATTCGCCTTATTTCAAGTTACTCAGTCATCTGCGTCATGACCGGCGAGTTAATGTCCCAAATTTCTTGTATCATCTCATTTCTATAAGTGCTAAGGAGACTAAAAGATATGGAAATCGCTCTGTTAGCCATCATGGACTGGTGAAGTTGCTGGTACAATGGTCCCTGAGAGATGTTTCATAGATGGAATGGGGTGTGTTTGAAGATATTCTACAATTTAGGGTAAATGAAGACCCTATTGAAAATAATCCGCCGGTTCAAGAAGAGATAGTTGCAGAAGGTCTTTCTAGTGAAGATGAGGGTTTGCTGGTTGTTGAAGGAGCTGCAATGATTTTAGAAGAAATGTTGAAGCAGAGCCAATCGAAGGACAACCCTCTACCTCTCTTCAAGGAGATTCACCTATTTTGCAGAGGGAAGGAAAAGAATTAGAAAAGGAGGAGTCAGAGGAAGAATTTGTTATCCGACTACAGGAAGTGCATATCCCTCCTGCAACCAAGAGGCGTCGAGCCAAAAAAAACTCCTACGTCTATTTCAAAAGTTTATGTTGGGAGAACAAGAAGGAGGACAGAGAAGACTCAACCAGTGAGTAAGCCAGCAGAGGTGATTGTAGTAGAAACTTTAGAAGAAGAAGATGCTGCAGAAAAGGAAATTCAAGAAAACCCTACAGAAGAGGAAATTCAAGAAAATACTGCAGAAGAGGAAATTCAAGAAAATCCTATAGGAGAAGAAATCCAAGAAGAAATTGAGGAAGAAATTGTAATGGATAAGCTTGCAAATCTGGCTTCAGTGGCATTGCAATGTGAGGAGATTATTAATGATGTTCCACAGCAACTTGAAGAAAACATGGAAAATATGCCAATCCAGAATAAGGAAGTTATTGAAGAAATCCCATGGTCTAAGGTAGGACCCATAAGAACTCCTTCATCCCTAACTAGCTTATCAATTGCTTTAACATTCTTTAGGCAATGGGAAATAGAGAAGGATAGGTTGCAAGGAATAATTAATAAGCAACAAAAAGAGATTGAGAAGAAAAATAATAGAATTAAAGAATTGGAGACTAAGGTAGAAGAGATCTATGGTATGGTTCCTGAGATAATGTAGTGTAGGGCTCCCCCAAGAATTTATGCAGTGCACTTGAAAGAACGGTATCTGAATTTTAGATTAAACCGTATAGTAAGGGACCTTAATCCATCCTTGGAAACACCTGAGGAATTCTATCATGCTTATCAAACCTCCCCACATTCTGTAAGGAACCTATTATGTGAATTATATTTACATAATTATGTTGTACCCCAAGACAAAGAATGGAATCCTTTGTTGTACATTGGAGATATCCATCTCAGAGCTCTAATATCTTGGATACAAAATGAAATGATTATAGGATCACAAGCCAGAGAGTTTGAAAAATTGGAACTTGACTGTCCATTGCCATTGAGGAGGGAATCATAAGCACCCAGGGTTCTATATTATGATTGGCAAAAGTTGCTAATAAGGGATGATGTTAGTAAGATTGTACTTCCAATGAGAGAGGAAGTCTATCAAGCGTATGAGCAATTAGTTCAAACCCATAGGACAACAACACTAGAGGGACTAACTCAACGTTGGAATCATCTACCAGATCATTTAAAACTGGGAGAACCCTACTCATTACAAAATTTTCATGTAGCTATACAGAGAGCCTCCAAGTACATACAATTAGGAAGGGAGAAATCCAATAATTGGTTACCATTAATCTTTCAGCCTCCTATCCTAATGTGGCCACTTTTGGCATGCCAACCAACAGAACATAATTATGATGTAGATGTTGAAGAAACAACTAGATGGTCCAAGTTGGAGAAAATGAAGGGATTTTATTGGAATTTTCCTTCCAAGGGAACCAAACAGGACACTGTTCGTGATTTCAGAGTTTCAGCAAAAATCAGAAATTTTCCTTTTGCTTCAGGAGTAGCAAACCCTTAAAGTTGGGGGGCATGATAAGTCGGTGTATTGACATGTTTTTTATCAAGACTTAGGTTTTTGGTATCTTTTGGGTTGCATTGTGATAGTAAAATATTGTGAATTGACTATATGTAATCCATGTTTTAAAACTGAACTTAAGAAATCATGTTTGAGCCTTGTCTATTAATTCCTGCAGCCATGCCAATTTATTCCTGTAGCCAAATGGTTTGTCTCTGTGATATGCAGATTATTTAGGATGATTTCATATGTGAATTAATGAATGTATTAGTTAAGTAAGATACATATGCATGTCCTTGTATATTGTTTCTATTATAGTGCAGATAATAATTGATGCCGCGGTGGAGAATTCTCTTTCATGCCTAAGGACCGAAGAATCACGTTAGATAGCTGGAGGTCAAATTGAAGGAGATTCAAGCGAGCATGATCTATGGCATAATCAGAGTAGTTGTACTTCACCATGGGAGTTTAACTCTGGTGCATGTTTAATCTGCAAAATATCTCTTTGGCATGAAAAGACTGTGGTTCGGTTTCAGATCCATAGTTCATGCAGCCAAGCTCTCTGTTATCCCCTTCATCTGACAGCGATCCGCCTTTTCTTCTGGGCGTAATTGGAGTTATCCATTGTAGTTTGTCTTTTCTTTATAATAATCTTTTCCTTCTTTTCTGAGAGTTAGACAGAATGGAAAGGGATTGAGCAGAGTTTTTGTCAAGTATTCTGAATTTTCTCTTTTTGAATATGTAATCGTTCTTCAGGAAGAAATGAATAAAAATATCTTATTCTGATCTATTAAGAGTTCTTTGCTGAGAGTTTGATATCACTCATCCAAGGGGGCCCACTTGGTGAGTGATCCAATGTTTATGATTATTGAAATTAGTTTTTACTTAGTTGCAGTAGAAGTTCATGACTGGGTTGTTCCTGCAGCCACTGGAAATAGATCCTTTGACTGTTCCTGCAGCCAAGGCAGAACGGTGTGATTTCTGTTATTTCCATTAGTTCATTTCAGCAGAGTTTTGAAAAGATTTCATTTAGTCTTTATGATTTCCATTCCTACCTTTCTTACAGTAATTAAGAATAATCATTTAAGGAGCTTAGTGCATATATATTGCAGACCCATTTCAAGTTTTATGTTCCTGGTTTGACAACTAAATGAACACCAGCCATGAGAATAGTAAACTCTACCATATGAATGTCCAAACTTCGAATTGAGATTTCAATTAGAGGTATTATTGTCATTATAGTTGGGGTAGATAGGGGGTATGGAAACTAATTGAAAATCATGCTAGTTTACCCTCAGTTGATGATAAGAAGATGAATTGCTTCTTTATCGAAAGATGTGTTAAGTTTCACTTAACCGACAGGCATTTATTGTGGTAATTGAATGAAAAGACATTATAAAGAAAGTGTTTTTCACTCTTTTTCACTCACCAAGCATTCAAATTTCCTAAGAGTGCGAAAAACCCAAGCAAAGGCATCCACAACAAGAAGTGAAGCAAAAGTATTTCAAGCATCCAAACCTAAAGGCAGATTAAGGTATTTATCAATGGCTTCCTCCTCTGCTCTTGAATTCATTGCAAACCCTACTATTGTTGAAGTGGTTAAACGCCCTAGGCTTGTATTCAAAATCATACCCATGGTAGCGAAGTAGGATGATACCCTAGGTGCATTCTCTAAAATCCCTAAAGGGGTTTCTTATGCAGAAGACCCTAGGATATACATACATTGTCATGTTGAGGAACTAGGTGCTGATGAAATCATGAATATGTATAAGATTGTCATTTGTGATGAGAATGGTGTTGTGAAACTGGAACATAAAATCATCGAAACCCTAGGTTTTGTGGAAATACTTGATATTCCGGATTTCCCTAAGAAAGTTGTGAGGATTGTACTCAGTAGTGTTCATGGAGAATTATTTTGGCTTGATTCTATCCATAAGATCACTAGAGAAGCAGTAAAGGCAGTGATTGGCTTACCTTCCACTAGTAGTAGGCCTAACAAATCTAAGAAAGTTCCAAATAACACTGTAATGACATTAACTAGTGCAACCCATGACAACAAATCCTTGAGAGTCAATGATGTGAAAGATATAAATGTCAGATTCATTAGCATGATACTAGGATACAAAACTACACATGCCAACAGACTAAACTCTATTTCTAGTTTATGTATCAAAAGTGCTTATGATATGGTGAATAGTAATGCTAAGATAGATATATGTGAATGTTAAAGGATGAATTGATTGACAACTTGAAGAAAATTAAAGGTCATAAGAAAGGTACTTTCAGATTTGGTAATCTACTTGTGTGCCTAATGCTATATATTACAAAGGAAATTCCCGGTATAGGTAGGAAAGAATTTGGTTTTGACATACCGGTAGGTAAACAACTATTGGATATCTTTTCCGACATGGGAGATGACAGGGAAAACAACATAATTGAATACTTCCAAGCATTTAAGGCTAGAATGAAAACAAGGGAAAGGTTATCTCAGAGCATAGTTGACAAATATCAGAAAGAAATATGTTTTGTTATAAAGAAAGATGAAATATGGATGGAAGTAGCGGTTCTTAGAATTGTTTGGGTGATATAAGTGGGTTATGAGGCTGATGTAAACATAATTGAGACATATGCCAAGCCCTACTTGAAGCCCCTAGAGAACCTGAAGAGAAAATATTTGGTAGTGCTGAAACCATTGAAAGCAAGGTACAAACAGTTAAACGACGGAAGAAAAGAGAGAAATATATCAGGAAATCAACTAAACAGGTGAAAGAGATTAAGGAAAATGTATTGAATATCAGTGGTATTAAGGAAAGTGACTTGGAAGGGTTACAACTAGAAGCTCACCTCTCACCAGTTGGAACTTCATCTGATAGTGAAATCCCAGCTGAGTTTAAGAGAGTAGAAAGGAAAAGAAAACCTTCACCGGTACCCTCACCTACACCAAAGAGAACAAGAAGGAAACAATAGGCAGTAAGGCCACCAACAAATAAAATGACACCGATGAAGAAGAAGGAAAAATAGGTTATTCCTCCTTTAGACAATCTTTTGAATGAAATAACGGATGATGGAAACTTGTCTAATGTCAGTAAACTGTATGATACTTTTTCAAATGAGGAAAAGGAAAGCATAGAAAATAGTATCATTCTACACCTAGATATCTATAAGAAATTTTTGATAGAGGTTGTAGATGATTTGACCAGTGACTTGTATAGACGACTTGATGCTAAGAGACTAGCTATTATGGAATTGGATAAGAAAATAAAAGTTGAAAAGCTACTTGCTGTACACCTTGTTAAATCAGTAGAAGAAATTGATGAGTTAATAAGTGAGGCTAACATGACAATATTTTCCAGTGGTCACCGACATGTATCCTTAATGGCAGACAGAGTTAATGAAATCACTGAAGATACAATAGATAAATGGGATATCTTCTTTGTGGAGAAAGAGAAGCAAGAAGAACTCAATAGACCCAAAACATTTAAGGTATATTAAAAGGATAAGGACAAAGGTAAAGGAAAGGTAGGTGTACTACCCAACATAAAAGTAATAAACAATTTGCCACCACCTCCTTCTATCACTCCACCAGTTGAAACCATTGACACACTGACAACTGAGGATATGGAGACTAGACATGAGGATACAAATCCTGATTCTGAAGTTTTGTATATAATGAATATTGATACACAAGAGGTCAATATTGTGGTTGATAAGGAAACCACTGGTGAGAAGAAAGATGTGGCTATTGAGCCACCGGTTGACAATATTACAATTGAAACTCTAGCTGATAATGTTGAGATTGGGGTTGAGACACACCTTGAGCAAACTGAACAATCAGTTGATCCCCTGGTTATTGGAATGGATACTAACAATCCAATTAATGCAAACATTGAAAAACCTATAGAGTTAGAGAAACTGATTGATAACATAGAGAAACCAGTTGAGATACCAACAGTGACTATCACTGAGACATCATCAGAAAAACTAGTAGTAGAGAGCATAGTGAAACCCACTGAGGTACAGGTTGAGAAATAGGAAGAGAAAAAGGTTGAGTCACAGGTTCATGTAGAGATAGTGCCACTAGCAATAGCTGAGAAGCCTAAAACTTTGTTAATAGAAATGCAGACACAAACTGACCTACTAGAGGTCAATACAAGCAAAGAGGTTACTCACACCGGCGGAATGCAGATTTTTAAGGTAGTTGGACAATCATTTGGTTCTTCCATGATAGAATTCAAACCAACTAATGTAATAAAGGTATTATTGGATTCAATTAAGAAAATCACAGAGTGTAATGCACTAGCATATAAAGCTATTGATGATACCATTCCTATTCTAAAATTGATTGCACCCAAGTGCAATGCGGACAACAAAGATTCTTTGAGCTAATTAGACACATTGTCTAAGTATATCATCGACAACCTATTAATAGTTGATCAGATAAATGAGGAGACATTTAGAGAGAAAATGAATAAGGAAAAAGAAAAATTCTTTGATGAGACAATAAAGAAGTGCATGGGACACATTGATAACCTATTACCGACACTAAGCAAAACAATAATGGAATTTAAGGAGTTGTACAGAGACACATGCAAGACTAATATTTTGACAGTGGATATAGACAAAAAAATCAGCAAAGCACAGAAAGAAATAAATGATATTGCTGATAATCTCATCAGTTCATCAGAACCCATATCGGTTATAGAGCAGGAAATAGCAGGTTTTGAGGAGAAAATTGAAAATTTTGAAAAAAAGAAGGAAAGAATAAAATTCAAGGCAAAAGAGCTTAAATGTAGACTTGGTCCTAAACTTGACAACCTCATCTCTTTGAGAAAAGAGATCTCAAAGGCACTTGTTCTAGGACTAAAGACACCGGAAGAGAAAATGCACATCCTCACCGGTACAATTCAAAGGACTGAAGCAACATTCAAGGATAGTGAAAGGTTCACTCAGAGCCTAAATTTTGGATTGGTAGATCTATTTTAGATTGTAACCAACCGGTTACAGGGTTCCAGCTGAGAACTACACTCAGTTGACATTTTTGACAGCCTTTGTCATTGATGCCAAAGGGGGAGTAGTAGAGATGAGAAAAATGATGGACAAAAGAGATCATCTGCTTAGGGGGAGCACATAGTTTTGGTAAGATTTTTGGAATTCAATATTTGGATACAATTGTGAATTTTTCTCATGGGTGTTGCCATCAATGCCAAAGGGGGAGATTTTGGCATTGCACACTCCAATGAGAAATTGTAGTTGATTGAAGGTATTGTCATTGATGGCAACCTTGCAATCCTATGGCACCGATAGGCACCAACACCGGCAAACTCTACACCGACAAATAGTTTATCGACAGTGACAAAGATGATTACCGACACCCCAGCCGACAAGATTTTGATTATTGTATTTTGTATTTATTTATAATATCTTTTTATAAGTTGACAAGGCGTATTGTAATAAGACTCATATATAAGCATGAGATCTTGTAGATCATTTTAGATGCGGACATGGGAAGATTATTGCAGAAGTAATGTGTGAATATTAAGGTAGATTTTGGAGTAAGGTTTATGGTTGTTGTATGAGCTTAAACTGGTACTGAACCTGGCATAGCAGATGCTGAACTAAAGTAGTACATTAAATTGGATTTCCACAATCCATTTTTGTAAGTCAGCGAGACTTCCTTTTGTAATTAAGCAGTGAAATTTAGGAAGTTTGCCTTCCTACATGTGCAAGCCCCTATTGTAAGTAATATCCATTCATTGGCCAGTGAGTGAATATTGTGGGTCACAAATCCCACTGAGGTTTTTCCCACATCGGGTTTCCTCATTAAAAATATTGTGTTATAGTGTGCTTTCTATGTTGTGTTTATTGTTCATATTTACTGCATTAATTCTTGCTTACTGGTACACTATTTTGGAATGCAATTTATTTAATAAGAACAAAAAATCTATTTACCAGTTAGATACTAATTCATCCCCCCCCTCTCAGTATCTTTGGGAATCCTAACAATATATTTCATTCTCTTTTCCCTTTTCATTTGTCTATGCTAATAATGCCCCCAATGCCACTGTGTTTGTTGATATGTATGAGAGTAGAGGTTGTCCTGGAATAGGTGGCATGAGAACTAGAGGGGAGGGCGGATATTCTTTCAATTTATCAAAGGACTTATGACACAGGCAATTCCACTTGAACTTAGTTTTTTTGCATAGGAGGTGTGCAAATGGGTGACACTTGTCTACAAGTGCAATGAATCGACAGATGGATTAAAATTTACCTTGGAGACTGCAAATTTGTCTGAGTGTCCTAGGAGGAGGCATTTCCATTATTGCTTTAACTTTGATTGGATCCACTTTTATTGCTTTGCGAGAGACTATGAATCCCAATAGCTTTCCTAATGTAACCTCAAAGATACACTTCTTAGGGTTGAGATGCAACTTATA
Source organism: Cryptomeria japonica (assembly GCF_030272615.1). Taxonomy (NCBI): domain Eukaryota; kingdom Viridiplantae; phylum Streptophyta; class Pinopsida; order Cupressales; family Cupressaceae; genus Cryptomeria; species Cryptomeria japonica. The sequence continues at coordinate 271,395,906 of NC_081415.1, read as the reverse complement.
TTTCCTAAGTCTCTCAAAGATCTTCCTTAAGATAGGGATACACTCTTCTCTTGTTTTAGACTTGCCTAAGAGATCATCCACATAATCTTCCATAATGTTGTGTAGATGGTCATGGAAGATGGTTGTCATTGGTCTTTGATAAGTTTATTTGGTTTTGTTTAGACTGAAGAGTGTGACTTGATAGAAAAAGGGTCCCTAAGGGGTTGTGAATGTAGTCTTATTTTCGTCTTCTTCTACAATCCTGATTTGGTTATACCCCGAGAAACCATCCATTAGGGAGAGAATTTCATGTCTGGTTGTGAGGTCCATAATCATGTCTATGTTTGGCAAGGGGAAATTGTCTTTCATACATGCTTTATTGAGGTCTCTAAAATCAATGCATATTCTTATGCCCCCAGTGGGCTTGCCAACAGGAACACTATTTGAAACCCACTTAGGATAGTCAATGGGTTTAATGAAACCAACATACAACATCTTCTGTTATTTTTCTTTTACCAAGAGGGAAACTTGTGAATGCATCTTGTGTAGCTTTTGTTTAACTGTCTTAGCATTTGGCCGAACAACAAGATTGTGTACTACCAATTCTGGGTCCAAGCCAGACATATTAGCATAAGACCAGGCAAAGTTGATTTATGTCTCTTGTAGGAAAATCATGAAATTTTATCTCTCCTGATCTGTAAGAGACTTGGAAATAAGAAAACCCTTTGGATTGTCATTTGTTCCCATCTTGATGGTGTTTGTTTCTTTAATGACCAAAGGGGATTTATCCTGATAAGGTGGAACCATGGTAGGCAAGTCAAAACCCTCATCCTCTTGTGCTTGATCAAGGTTTTCAATAAAGGATGAATCCTTTATTTTTACTTTTTCTGAGTCTGAAGGCTCCTCAGAGAGGGTTTCACGAAGAGACTTTCAATTTTTCTTTTTATTTTCATTTTTGCGACCAAGGGAGTTGAATTGACTACCAAAGTATGCCTCCCAATTGAGTTGGATGCAGTTCACAAGTGTATGATCTTCAAGGTATTTCATAGTAAGTAACACCAAGAGGGAATTATTATCAACACATATGTCAAGAATGGGTGGTCCTCATTGATTCCAATCAATAAGCTCAGGATGGATGAGTTGAAGCTCAAATGAGGTGGAAAGGGTAACATGGGTGATAGTATTAATGTAAGAATCATCAAATATATCATCAAGGTACTCAAAAGGCACTTCACAAAAATCCTCTTCATTGGAGTCTTTGACTTCATTAGGAGGGTTTGTCGGGGCACTAGTGATAGTGATCTTAGGTACAGGTGAGTAACCCAAGCCCCTATTATGCTTGTAAGAAACTGGACTAATGGGTGCTTTTATTCCTTATTCTTGTGGTCCAAGACCATGTCCTTTATAACCCATCTTGTCTACCATAGAAGATGCCTTAGGATACATCTATTTGGGGATATCTACTAGTGATTCATCTTCTTCCCTATATAACCAAGAACTAACATCAGTTTCCAAGCTCTCTTCATCAAGTGGACCCCACTACTGAAAGGTGGTCTTCTTGTATTTCATGGTGGGTTTCTTTTGAACGTTGATTTATTTTGGCTTACCATATGACTTAGGAGAGGGTGGGAGTTGACCCGCATTAAGAGCATTTTGAAGGGTGTACTCTCCACAATCATTGTCAATTATCTTAACCTTGATCTCAAGTTGGGATGAAGTGGATGTGATGTTTAATGGATTAGATGGAGGTGGCAGAGTGAGTGAATTCAGTGGAGAGTGATAGGGATGCTTCCCTTCAAGGATCTTACAGTATTGGAAAGGTTGTGGATTAGTTGGGATGGTGATCTCTCTACCATTATAAGGGAATTTTAGGCATTGATGGTAGGTAGATGAAACTGCTTGAATGGAGTGAATTCATGGGTGATCGAGGAGAATGTTGTATGAGAGGTCAAGGTCTAGGACATGACATATTGTTTCCACCATTGCACAACCCACTTGAAGAGGTAATGTTTTTTAATAGGGAAAATAGGTTTTGATTGACCCCTAAAACCTATTACAACCAAAAGATCAAAAGATTTACATTAAAGCGCAACAAAACATAAAAGACAACACCAAAGAAAAAGATAGTTGACGAGCAGAATGCCAGCAAACTAGAGACATCTAGTCAAAAAACCAAAATGACCAACAGAAAGAGCCCAAATTTAGGTTAAGTTCTGAAGCATTTCAATAGCTTCCAGCTCCAGCTGTTCCATATTATCAGTCGCCCACTTGATTTCCTCAATTTCCTTTGTATGGCTTTGCATCTTTCTGGTGCTCGCCCATGTTCTTGTCCCAAGCCCTATCTCCTTATCTTTTGGGGTATCTTCCTTCACTTCAATAATTCCCGTCGAAGCCTTATTCCCATGGTCATTGTCAAGCTTACTGATAAGAGCCTTCATACTAGCCGAGGTAGCCTTAAGAATCTTATGAATTTGCTCACCAAATTTTTTGAGCATGTTCTCAACTCTATCAATTCTTTTTTCAGTGGCCTTTGCTCTGTTCTCTAGGCTAAGAAAGATATTGTGATTAGCGTTAATGATCTCCTTTGCATTACCAATAGCTTTGGTAAGCTCACTGAGGCAATCAGGGAGGGAATTGAATTTACCCAAGCCTAAAGCTTGTAAGGTCTCAATTTTTCCTGCTTCCTGGGCTTCCTTGGTTTTAATGCCAGTAATTTACTTGTGAATGTAGAGGAACACATGTTTGAAGCTGTCCATGCCATTATTGATACATAGGTCAATATCCAGGTGATGCTCTTCCTGGGTCTTGTCACCTGTCGTCTCAAGATTCACTTCCAGTCCCACCTCCCTGACATTAAAGTTTTGAGCTTATTTCATGGTCATATCCTTTCCCATCATGCCCTTATCCTTAGAATTAGTCGTGAGAGGTGACCGATTCTTGGTTTCCACATCCTTGGTTTTAGGAGTCTTCCTTTTCTACTTCTGGCTCATGAGGGTTTGGACCTCCTCACTTTCAGTATCCATGTCATTATCCATCTCATTATCCTCCTCATGCCGGCTATCCTCATCCTCCCCTCTCTGCTTCTTTTTGGCTGACCCTTTGTTCTATTTCCCATGCTTTGTTTTTCTATTTTTTCTACTCAACCTAGCAATTTGAGGGTCATCCTCTATCTCTGCCTCTGTGTCATAGCGTTCACCTTCTTAATCATCAGATTCATCGAGATCCTCTTCCGACTCAGAGACCTCAACTATATTCAGTTGGATGGTAGTGTTCTTGATGTGATTATATAGAATCACCATCAAACCTTCATGCATTGCTGGGTTGATATTGGGATTGGATATTGCATCCTTGATCCCAACATTAAGGGTGCAGAAAAGATAATATGGAATAGAAATTTTATCTTTATACCTAAAGTGATTAAGTAAGACAAAATGGTAGTTGTAAACCCTAGTGTATCTACCTTTGAGAGTGATAAATTCCATTATATCAAGCAAAACCCTTCGCCAAATTAATTTAATTACCTTTGGCGAGAAGTAGGTATGGCTTCCCTTCACCAGTCTAGCTTTCTCCTCCTCATCCTTCGGAAATTTCTTCACGACAGCATTTGAAATATTTCTATCCCTGTAGAATTTGATGTCGTCCATCGAAAGACCTGTTGTCTCCGCAATCATTGTTTCAGCCACCTTGACCTTTCTGTTGCCTATGGTTAATGTGCCTTTATTCCATCCCTTCTTGATGATTCTAGTAATTTCGGGCCATTTCTCCTACATGCGCTCCATGAAATCAGTCATCTTGGTTGCTTGAAGTACTGCCCATACCTATGGATGATTCCTCCATTTATCAATGGTGGTAGCCTCTGTTCTCTTGCGTTTTCCACCCATAATGTTGTTGATATCTATAGTCTATAATTTCCAACAGATACCTTTGTTCGCAATAAGCTTTCTTTGAGAAACCACCAGAATTCTGTGGGAGTTTCTAATGGTTTGGCTCGAGAGGGATAATGACACCCATAAAGCATGCAAAGTGATCCTGTAATGATAACTGTACCTCCTTCTCGACTACATACAAAACTAGCTCCTTTTGCCACGACCTCTCCTTACACCTCAGGAAATGATTTCAAATCGGACCCTTCTTACCATGCAATCTTTCATGGAAATCTTGAAGAGGTAATGTTATGGTGCCTTTAGAAACCCTTTTTGCATCATCATAAGCCTTTATTGTGATCTTACTAGATGTATCAACCAAGTCTTTAGAGATTCCCAATTGTTTAATCAATTTGTATGTATAAAGATTTAGGCCAGATCCACTATTTATAAGGACCCTCTTAATCTTATGCTTTTAAACAATAGCCCTAATATGGAGGGGTTTGTTGTGGGATTGATCATCAGATGGGGAATCTTTGGATGTGAAGATGAGGTGATGTTGTGAAACAAGGTTATCAATGAGGGCTTGGAATTGGGTTGGATTAATGTAATTCAGGACATGAGACTCCAAAAGGGCTTTCTCAAGGATCTCTTTGTGAATGGGAAAAGTCTTGAGGAGTTCTAGGATGGAGATCTGTGCGAGTGTCTTACCAAGGTGATCAAGGATATCATAGTGATGAGTGAATGACATGGGGGCTTGCGAAGGAGGGGGAGGAGCTCCCTAGATAGCTACTCTTTCTCTTTGGGTAGTGACATTGCAGTCATTCTGGGAACATGTAGTGGAAGGTGAGACACTTTGAATAAATATCTTCTCTTGGGAGGATTGGCTTGATGATTGCGGGGGAGGGATATTGTTGACTAAATTCTTATCAACCTTTGCCAACTTGATTACTAATCTGAGAAAAATCTAGTAGCTAAGCCCTCCGAGAAACCTTGCTAAAACACTAAAAGGGACCTTCTAAATAAGCTCTAAACCCTAAACCCTAAGGTTCATAAACCTTTTATCCTATTCGGGTTCTAAATTTTTATTTTGAGTTGACTGGGTCAACTGATCAAAATCACTTAAACCTCATCGGCCAAAGAGCCCTTAAGCTTATTGAGTCCAGTTTCCCCCTTTTACCCTACTGGTTAGCACAAAACATATGGATTTCACCATTTTGTGGGGTAGGGAGGCTTATTATTTTGTCCCCTCTTCCGAAATTGTGAAATCACCTTTTCGGCAAATGTTCTAAGGGAAACAAGAAGGGAAAATGTGTCTTACTAATGGGCTTGGTCTCAACGACACATTAATGACCATGTCATTGGATGTCAGGGTAGATAGCTTCATGGTTTCATGAAAACATAATGTAGCGGCAGGGCTATCTTTGCAAAACCACAAAAAACAATGTGATCAACATAGGTGTTTTTTCCATTTCACAGTGGTCTCACCCCGAGGTGGGCCTTGACCCATGAAATGGCGAAGGTCCTTTTCAGCCAAGCTTCCAAAGGTGGTGAGAGGAGGACAAGTTCCTGGTCAAAAGGTTGAGACTTGGCAAAATCCAGCCAAGGTGGAACCTATGTGCCACGTCATTGCAGGGCCTAGTCACAAGAAGATTTCACTATTTTGCAGTGATACAATGCAAGGGAGATTTAAGGGCTGAGAAGTCATGATAGCTTTTACCATTTTGTAGAAACATTAAGTGATGACTTTTCATTCCTCACTAAACCGCAATAAGATGGTGGGCTTGATCCGCCACATGGCACATCGACGACCATTGGATTTTCATGAAAAATAGTTTGAATGATCATTTTTTTAAATTCATTGAGCCCAAATGAGGGTTGCATGGCATGATCTCTCGCATCCATCTTCATGCGATAGGGAAAATCAAACTACCAGAATTCAAATTTGTAGAAAGGAGGGTAAGTTTAAATGCTTTGTTAAGGTGTTTGTTGACTTAATTTGATTGGATTTTAGTCCAACTACTGAGATTTTTTTCTTCAACTCCAGACTTGACTCTACGAACCATTTTCAGATGCTACCTGTGGCTCTTCAATGAAGATTGGGAACTTTTGGCTCTCCATTACCACCGTGATGCATTGAATGCAGAGATTTCCCCTCACCTGCAAGAATTTCTTGTTTCTTCCTAGATGAAGGACATTCTTAGAGTTGTAATACACGTTATCAGATCTTTTTTTTTATTTGACCCCTCTCTATAATATTTTGTAACCTAACCCTAGGTAGGGTTAGGGTTTATTAACTGCAATTCAACTTAAGTTATGCCTAAACACAAAGACAAATTTAATAATCTTTTGGATCATCTTCTTTCTTTCTTCTACAAAAAAAAATATTTTTTTGTATTTGTAAAAATTTCCTTGCCTTGCATTAATAAGATTTACTCCTTTTGCCTTCTTTCTATTTTGACAAGTTGTGTAGTGTGTTTCCTTCTTGTTTAAAATGCATTCTCATTTGTTTCTTTAGGATTTGGTGATTGTGTTAATACCTCAATGAATGTTGTCTATGGATTGATACAATCCCTCTCTTCATCCTATAGAATTCCAACATTTACTCACCCTTAGGAAACTAATTTGGATAGGATCTTGTGCATGTTTTGGGTAGTCCTATTGGTTTTTTGTTCAGTTATAAGCAGGGAAGATCACATATTCAATCTAGGTGAAAACCTCATTTCCCCTTTCAAGCATTCTTTCTCCCTTTTCCCCACTCAAATCAATAGATTAGGATTTATATGTGTTGGGTTAAACCAAAACCTCCATTAGATTGGTAAGGAAGTCGTCCTTCTCTGGAGACTCAACCTCACATTTTGCAAGTCCCATACTTGGAGGTTGTTTCAATGTGTCACAAGGTTGATGATCAAGGTTGTTCATAAAGGGTGCAGACTTTTGTGACAACAGTTTCTAGCACGCCTGGTGGGACATATTGAACTAGCCCTAGTTAATGCTTTCTTATATTTTGTTGATCATTGGCGTGTCTATCATCAAACTCAGCCTTTGGGGGCAATATATCACATACATGGTGACTCTACATAAGAAGACCTATTGGTTAAGTAGTCCTAAATCTCAAAACAACTGAAGATATGGCATGTTCTTTAGTCTCAAGCCTTTGGAGGCATTATTCTTCAAACACCTAACTTCTAGAAATTTTGTTGAATCATGGTATGCCACCTTTCTCTAATAGGGCATATCCTTTTTCCCTTTTCAAGATTTTTATATAACAAATATCATCTCTTTTAAATGCTTCTACAATGAGTTCATACCATGGGTGTAATTTCTATTCACCCCCCTTTTTTGAAAATGCAAATCAATCCCCCTACCAACATGCCCAGACTAGGACTGATCCTAGTTTCAATCCAAATGGCTTTGCCTTAGCAACAAGTAGGAATTTTCCTAGTGCTTTCCACCCACCCACCCACCCTTGCTCAACCTTCTTATCAGCCCAATCAACCTCAAAAAAGTGAGATGGCCCTTCTTGCAAAGACTATGGTGTCAGAGGCAAGTTATGAAATAAGAAATATGATAGATTTCGGAAGGCAGCTAGAGGAAATCAATTAACAACTATGGGATTGATGGTAAAAAAAGGCATGCTATTAGCAAAAACAAGAATTAGAAGCCTAAAAACAACATGAGGACTTCCTTGCAGAGCAAATTGCTTCTGCTAGGAAAGAAGAAATTAGAGAGTTGGTGGCCATGAAGTTGCAGCGTATGCAGGAGGAAGCTTCTTCCCCTAGGTCTCCTAAATTTAAAATTCTAAGTTTCAGATAAGGGAGACCTCCTAAATATTTTGAGGAGCTTGTCCTTGAGTAGATTCACCCTTATGAGGAGCCTATTATTCAACCCCCTTAGGTCCCTTTTCCTGATATTATACGCCTTTGCAAGGATGGACCTGTTGTGTGGAGGGAAGATGGTAATCTTCCTCTTCACAAGTGTAATAAGTGACCTATTGCTAATGAGGACAACATTGAGAAATATGAGATCATGTAGGAGGAGCCAAAAAAAGGTTTATTACAGCCTCAAATCACCAATCAGAAGAAGATGTTTAATAGGGAGGAAGATTTGGTCATCTCTAATCATCTTCCCTCCTTCATTGAGGATGAAGAGAAGGATCCTTCTTCACCCAGACCAATGGTGTGTGTACGCAAGAAAACATGGTGATCAAAATGAATAAATCGAGATCAGATGACCTACATACCAATAAGACTCTTAGTGCAAGTATAAACTAATTTAAACTAGTTTAACTTCCCAAGGGGTGTCCTATTGTTCTCTATCTCACAGGATCCCTAAAGTCAATGTTTTGCTCTCAGATCATTGAGAAAATGACTTAGGAATGACAACTCCAAGAACAAGTGATATTGTGATCTATATGGATGAATGCATTCTAAGATCTATATGATATGTTAAAAGCTATGCTGATTAAGTTAAGATGAAGATAGTAATATGATAATAAGATTAACAAATTATCCTAACATGATATGCAAGCATGAATATTCTATGATATGAAAAGACATGTTTCTAAATGTTTATGATGATATTCTAACAAAGGACAGTATTAGTTCATATTTTCTTTGGATCTGCTTGAAACCCTAACAATTGGTATCAGAGCGAGGTTTTCTGTAAATTGGTAGGACTTTTAGATTTCAGTGGGAGCAATGGAGGATTCCAAATTCAAGGTCGAAAAGTTTAACAGCCAGAATTATTAGTTATGGAAAATGTATATGGAGGATTACCTATATCAAAAGAATTTGTGGCGGCCATTGGAAGGAAAGGCAAAGAAAGCGACCACAATGTCAGATGAAGAGTGGGACATTTTAGATAGAAAGGAAATAGAATCCATTTGATTGTGCCTTGCACCATCTATAGCTTTCAATATAACAGAAGCAAAAATGACTATAGATTTGATGGCGACATTGGCTAAATTGTATGAGAAACCCTCGGCTTCGAATAAGGTATTTCTTATGAAGCATTTATTTAATTTGAAAATGAGTGAGGGAGGATCTGTAGTGGAGCACTTAAATGAATTTAATACAATTACCAGTAAATTGTCTTTAGTAAAAATTACTTTTGTAGAAGAGGTTAGGGCTCTCTTGATTTTATGTTCTTTGCCAGAAAGCTGGAATAGCTTGGTTATGACTGTAGGTAACTCTGTCTCTAGTAAAAATACTTTGATAAGGAAGATCAAAGGAAAGAGGAAAAGGCCCTGGGAATGAGAAGTCATGAGGGAAGTCAAAGAAAGGATGCTCTCAATCTAGAGGAAAGAAAGATTGTTGGTATTGCGGAAAGCTTGGTCATCTAAAGAAAGACTGTTGGTCTCGAAAAAACAAAGAAGGAGACAAAAATGAAAATGATAGTAAGGAAGCTAATATTTCAAGTAATACTTTACAAGATGCTTTAATCTTATGTTTGGATAATGTTAATGATTCCTGGGTAATAGATTCTGGGGCTTCATTTCATGTTACACCCCATAGAAAATATTTTCTAGATTATGTTCAAGGTGATTTTGGACAGGTATATTTGGGTGATGATGAGCCCTGTCAAATTGTTGGAAAAGGAAAGATAAAGATTAAGTTGCAAAATGGAAATGACTGGTTTCCGCAGAAGGTAAGACATGTTCCTAATTTAAGAAGAAATTTAATTTTTGTAGGGCAACTAGGTAGTGAAGGTTGCATAGTTACCTTCTCAAAGAGTATCTGGAAGGTCACTAAAGGATCATTAGTAGTAGCTAAAGGTACGAAGGTAGGTACATTATATCTATGTACTGGTAACACTTACACTACCCTAGCTGCTACAGATAAAGTTACGATAGGGACAACAACAATATATATTGCAAGAACAGATTTGATAATGTGGCACCATAGGCTTGGGCACATGAGTGAGAAAGGGATGAAAATCCTTCACTCCAAAAATCTATTGCCAAGACTAAAGAAGATTGATTTAGAGTTCTGTGAAAACCGTGTTTATGGTAAATAGAAAAGAGTTAGATTTCTCAAGGTTGGGAAAGAGAAGAAGAGTGATAAGTTAGAGCTTGTGCATTCAGATGTATGGGGATCGACTCAGGTATCATCTCTTGGTGGCTCTTGTTATTATGTTATTTTTATTGATGACTCAACCAGAAAAACATGGGTATATTTCCTAAAACAAAAATCATATGTTTTTGAAACTTTTAAGAAATGGAAAGCTTTGGTTGAGAATGAGACAAAAAAAAAGTTGAAGTGTCTCAGATCGGATAATGGAGGTGAGTATTGCAGCAAAGCATTTGAATATTACTACTCCTTAAATGGGATTCAAAAGCAGAAAATAGTCTCAGGAACTCCACAGAAAAATGGTGTGTCAGAGAGAATGAATAAGACTATCATGGAACACACGAGGAGCATGAGATTGCATGTGGGATTGCCCTTACATTTTTGGGCAGATGCTGTACATATTGTTGTCTATTTGATAAATAGAGGACCTTCAACCCCTTTGGATGGTGGTATTCCAGAGGAGGCATGGACTGGTAAAAAGGTAAATTATTCTTTTCTGAAAACTTTTGGTTGTGAAGCTTTTGTCCATGTTGATAAAGAAAACAGAACCAAGCTTGATGCTAAATCTCATAAATGTACCTTCATTGGATATGGGATAGATGAATATGGCTATCGGTTATGGGATTTTGAAAATAAGAAAATAATTAGAAGTAGAGATGTTAAATTCAATGAGAAGGTTATGTATAAAGAACAGATGCAGGAAAATAAGCATGAACAGGACAAATAAGAATATGTGGTGTTGGATGAGATTCCTGAAAATGAAATGCCATAGGTACTTGATGCTTAGCAACAACAGATTGTCCCACAAACTCCTGCAAGTGTTAGATGTTCTACGAGGTCAAGTAGACTCCCTGAAATATTTTCTCCTTCTTTGTATTCTATATTATTAACCGATTCTGGTGAACCAGAAGAAAATATGAAGAAGCAATGCAGGTGGATGCCAAACAACAGTGGGAGCTAGGCATGAAAGAAGAGATGGACTCCTTGATGAAAAATAAGACTTGGGACTTAGTCCCTTTACCTGTAGAAAAAAGAGCCTTGCCTAAAAAATGGGTTTATCGGTTGAAGGAGGAGGAAGGAGGTCATAAAATATATAAGGTCAGACTTGTGGTAAAAGGTTTTGCATAGAAAAAGGGTATAGATTATGATGAAATATTTTCTCCAGTTGTAAAAATGACTTCAATTAGAACTATACTTAGTCTTGTGGATGTAGATGATTTACATCTTGAACAATTAGATGTCAAAACAACTTTTCTCCATGGAGATTTGGAGGAGGAAATTTACATGTTGCAACCACAGGGATATGAGGTCAACAGTAAGGAGAACTTGGTGTGCAGGTTGAAGAAAAGTTTGTATGGCCTAAAGCAAGCACCTCGACAATGGTATTTATAATTTGATAGTTTCATGGCTGAACATAGTTATCATAGATGTCATTCTGATCATTGTGTATATTTTAAGAGATTGGATAATGGTAGTTATATTATCCTGTTGCTTTATGTTGATGACATGCTTGTTGTTGGGTCTAACATGCAACATATAAATGATCTTAAACAGAAATTAGCCAGGTCATTTGCTATGAAGGATTTGGGTGTAGCTAAGCAAATTCTTGGTATGAGGATTACACGGGACAGGAAAAATAGAACCTTGAATTTATCCCAAAGTGAGTATATAAAGAAGGTGTTGAAAAGATCTAACATGCAGGATGCAAAAGCAGTTAGTACAACTTTGGCTAGTCATTTCAAATTGACTAAGGAGATGTGCCCAAAGGCACAGGAAGAGGTAAATAAAATGTCTAACACCGCATATTCATTAGCTGTTGGTAGTCTGATGTATGCAATGGTTTGTACAAGGCCAGATATTGCACATGCAGTGGGAGTTGTGAGCAGGTTTATGAGTAATCCGAGCATGGAACATTGGAATGCTGTGAAATGGATTCTTCGGTATTTGAAAGGAACTACTACGAAGGCATTATGTTTCAAAGGATCTAATGCTGCTTTGAGTGGATTTGTTGACTCTAATCTGGCAGGTGATATTGATTCACGAAGGAGTACTATAGGGTATGTTTTTACTATAGGGGGAACTGCAGTCAGTTGGATTTCTAGGCTGCAAAAGGTTGTTGCACTTTCAACCACTGAAGCTGAGTATGTTGCTGCTACAGAGCCAACAAGGAGATGATTTGGTTACAATATTTTCTAGAGGAATTGGGTCAGACACATGAGGATCACCCATTGTATACTGATAGCCAGAGTGCCATTCATCTTGTGAAGAACTCTGTTTTTCATTCAAGGACAAAGCACATTCAGCCCAGGTACCACTACATCTGGATTGTTTTAGAGGAGGGTTAGTTACGGCTTGAGAAGATGCACACAAGTGAGAATCCTGCCGATATGTTCACGAAGGCAGTTCCATAGGAGAAGCTGATTTCTTCATCAGTTTTTGTTGGTCTTCTTGATTGATAATTGTGGAATTTATAACAGTAAAGTCCAAGTGTTTTATCTAGCGGATGCTGCATGTACAGTGGTGTCGTCTAGTATCAGTCTCCAAGTGGGAGAGTGTTGATATGTGGTGATTGATCAGCAAAGTACTATACACTCAACATGTATCCTTGCTGGGGTCTGGGCCCGGTCTAGGCTCAGGGAATGTGGGCGGTAGCCTGCGGTGAGGGTTCAAGGGTGGCAGCCCTCGAGAAATTTTTTTTGGGGATGTTTTTTGTTGATGAAAACCAACATTGTAATAAAACCCTAAAAAGGCTAACTTTGTTTGTTGCCCTAAAAACACATGTTATAAGCGGCTGGGATGCTTAAGGCATTGTAAGGTTGATGTACTATATTTGCTAGATAATAAGAAAGATTGGACGATTGTATATGGTGGATGTAACCCATTCTGGGTGAACCACATTAAATATCTGTGTTATCTGTGTCCTATTTTATTCCTTTATCTTTTGTATTTAAATCTGCATATAATTGTTAGTTCATATTTGCTTCAGATCTGCTTGAAACCCTAACACTTATGTCATGGCTCAACCTTGGTTTGATCAGGTTCTTGTCCATGATGTACTTTCTTATAAGAAGCTTCCTCCCTTTGGATAGCGAGTTCTTCTTGTCGCCTCTCATTTTCTTCATGTTTTTGCTCCTTCCTTTTCTTTTATGCTTCTTGGTGCAGTGCCTCTTTCCATGAGTCTTTGTTATATTTTTTTCTTTTCTTTCCATTGAGGTTTTTGATGTTGATCTTGCTTTTGCAGGGGCGGAACATGTTTGCCATACCCAAGTCCTATTTTGTCTTTTGCAAATTGTGAATGAGGTTGTATGGGTTCTATGATACCTTCTTGATAATTGCCAATAGGTCCTTTTCCTTTGTAGCCCATTTGTTGTATGATCTAGAACCCATTTCCATACTGTTCTATTAGTATGGCTACTTCTAGGGTAGCAACTTTGATTTCTTCCTCATCCTTGTATAGCTAGCTAAGGATGTCTTTATCTTCCGATTCTTTAGTCAGTGTGTGCATTTGGATAAATTTACCATCAAAATTTGTGATGGGTTGTGATGCTTGATGTCCTGATGTGGAAGGTTGTCCATAAGACCTTGGTGAAGTTGGCAACCTAGATAGACACAAGGGTTCAAAAGAGTACTCCCCCATGCCTTGGTCCTTTATTTTCATCTTTTTCTTGAAGTTCATGGATAGGGACTTGATTTCTTCTTGATGGTTTAATGATGAGGAAGCTTGGGCCTCCCTGTTGTGTGGAACCAGGCTGTCTTGAGTTGCCCCCATAGCATTACAGTACTGAAAAGGGTTAGTATCTGCATATATTGAAATTTATTGTCCATTATAGGGGAACTTGAGACATTGATGGTACATGGAAGGTACTTCTTTCATTTCATGGATCCATGGATGACACAATAGTATATTGTATGCCAAGTCTATATCCAAGACTTGGCACATTGTGTCTCTTTGTACAGGACCTACCTAAATGGGTAGTATCATAGCTCCTTTAGATGATCTTTCTTCATCATCATAGGCTTTGATAGTGATTTTATTTTTGGGATCAATAACTTGCTTGGAGAAGGCCAATGCACGGATAAGCTTTAGGGTACATATATTGAGACCATCTCCTCCATCTATTAATACTCTTTTTACCTGATGTTTAGAGACTAAGACCTTGATATGTAGTGGGGTGTTATGCGGATGACTCAAGGAGACATCATCGTGTTTAGAAAAAGATATGTTATGTGGCACCATCATATGGGCCACCATGGCTTAGAATCGATCAATATCCAGATCATTTGGAACAGTTGTTTCGACAAGAGATTTCTCCAAGATATCCTTGTCTTTTGGTGAAATTTTGAGCAACTCAAGTATAGATATCTGAGTGGGTGTTCTCCATAGTTGGTTGACCAAGTTATATTGAGTCTTAGGGAGATTTGTTGTCATTGTTGCTTTCCCCTTCAAGACATATTTTTGAGCTCTTGTTGTTACATTTATCGACACATGTTCTTGTTTATCTTTGATTTTTATGTTATTCACTTGATTGTGCTATGCTGATATGTGATTTATAGTGTTTTTGTATATGTGATTGATACGAGCTCCTTTGGTGTTGTTTGACGTTGATGCTCCTCCCTTGTTGTAATTAGGAAGAGAATTTTTGAAAGGTTCATGGTCACCATTGGTTTTATGACCATCGACCATTAGATCTCCCTTGTCTATCATATCTTGAACTAGGTTTTTCAACCTCATGCAATCATTTGTTCTATGCCCCTTGTTTTGATGATAATCACAATAATGCAAGTCATTCCACCATGGTGGTTTGACTTGGGGTTCAAAATTGCTTGTGGCTGGAAATGTGATGATCTTATTTGCCAATAGCTCTTGAAATATTGATTCCAAGGTTTGTCCTAATGGTGTGTATATTCGTCGATACGAGGAAGTATTAGTGTTGCCTCTTTGGTTATTGTTGTTCCCTATGTTGTTGTTGCCTTGGTGATTACTGCTGTTGTTTGACGTTGAAGCTCCTTGGTTGGTATTTCATTGTTAGTGCCTTGATTGGCACTTCTTTGATCATTATTGGATGGTGGGTTGCCTGGTAAAGTCAACATTGGCTGTTTAGACTTTATATTGTTGGCATCAACTACCCCATCACTAACAATATTTTTGTTTCTTGTCCAAAATCTGGACTTGCCTGAGTTGTTGTTATTGTTTTGATTGTTAAAGGTGTTATTGTTTGATGAACTAACACCTTCCTTAAAGAAATTCAAGGTTCCTTTCTTGATGGAAGCTTCCTCTACTTGGATACCATTCTCTATTAATTTTACAAAAGATGGTATACATTGTACTTTGAGATGATAACTCATTTCACTATTTAGATTGTCTATGAAGATTTCCATCTTTTCCTTTTTAGGCACATCTCGTGGGTACCTTGCAACCATGCACCTCCATTGTTGTAGAAACATCATGAATGTTTCATTGTTCTTTTGTTTCGTATTGCATATGTCAAACATGGTGATAGCATGTTGGATATTATAGGAGTATTGTGTTATGAATTTATTCACCAACTCATCAAATGATCTGATGGGAGGTGTGAGTTTTGACAACCACTCCATTGTTTTCCCTCCCAAACTTCTTGAGAATAGTCTCATTAAGTGTGTTTTGTTGTGAGCAAACTCCAAGCTCATGGTACAAAATTCCCGAACGTGATCATGGGGATCACTCTTACCATCGTATTTGTTATATTTTGGTATATCTGAATTTGGGGGAAAAGGTACCATGTTTAATCTCCTATCAAAAGGATAAGGACAAATGTCTTCTAATGAATATTGTATCATGGTTCCTTGTTGCATCTCCTACATTTGTCTTCTAAGTGTTTGGAGTTGTTGTGTAAGAACAACTAGGGGTGCATTGGTCCTTCGATGGGGAGTTTCCCCTCATTCATTAATATTGTCCCGATTGGGGGTATTGTCTTGTTTGTGAGTGTTTATCTTGTTCATGGGTGTGATCTTGGTTGTGTATGTTTTCTTGATCATGCGTTTCCTCTCCTCATAGGTGTTATTGATTGTAAGTATAAATTCTCACCCTTGTTCATGAAATTCTCTCATCCACATTCCTTAAGTTTTCTGTGTCAAAATCCTTCGGAATATTGACTCCTTTACTAGTTAGCATGAGGAGATATTTTTGCTTATCTGATTCTATAAGTCTTTCTATGAGTTTTTGGAAAGCAACATTCTCTTGAAATTCCTGGAGAAGCTCTTCGGTGATCGTTATTTCTTCCATATTTGCATATTCATCAAAAGGATTGGTCTCCCTACGACTCATGCTTGATTCTGGTTGTGAATTCTTCTTTTTGTTTTTCTAAGATTGAGTGTTAGCGGGCATCAATATATCTCTATAGTAGTGAATTCTTCTTCTTCTATTGGGGTTCTTGGTGGAGTTGATGGCTCAGGTCAAGCTTCGTTGTAAGTGACAAGAAACTTTGGAAATAAGGTGGGATTAATCCTTCCTCCTTTATTAAGGCATTGGTTGAATGCTGCTTTCTGAATGTAAGCCCTACTTCTCAAAGGTTCTTTTTCAAATTCGTTGGTTTTTCCTTGGATATACAACCGCATATGACGCAAGAATGCACGATGTGATTTAAAGATTTGACGGTTGATATAGAGAAGTTTACTCCTCTTGATAAGTGCCTTAGAACTAGGTTGTCTCTTCTTCAACTTTGTCTTTTGATGAAGATTTCTTCTTCTCAAAATATGGGGAGTGGTCATACACAAATGATCAATGTTGATTGTTGACGTTAGATGGATACGTTTTTTTGGATACTCAAGTCTACTTGTCAAATAAAGGTTTAGTTTGATTCGCCCTTATGACAAAGTGTGCCAAATGATATGAGTCAAGTTTCACAATGTAAAAACTTATTTTGACAGCTTGAGATCTTAACTAGGTATTCATTTTGATGGGATTTGTTGAATGGTGGAACCTTTGATCACTGTTTTGATACTCAATCTTGCTGGATAAAATATGATCTCAAGATAGTTGAAGATTTGATATCCCTTTCTAAGGGTGCTTAGTTGGATTTGGAAATTTCTCACTTATGATCCTTCTTTGAAATTTTTCCTTTTTGTGTTGGATTTATCAGAGGACCTAAAAGGGTTTCCAAAACTGTTGATGAAAAATTCACAAGGTGATTGGTTTGCTCTCTGTTTCTTGCCAATTTTGATCATGCGCTAGAATAGACCCTTGATGCACTAAAGGATGACCCCAAAGTGCTACAAAATGATCCAGATGCACTATGCTGCTTCTCAAATCCGCTATTTTCTACTATTTGATAACACAATTTTTGAATTGGTTATGCACTAATATATCCCTCTGAGGCACTAATGTTTGGTGCCAATGCGCTATAATATGTTTCAGATGCGATGGGCTGATGCTCCTATGCACCATAGAGATGTTGGCAAGTGCTATCTGAGTTTTCACCAATATTGTACTGATCATGCACTAATGTGAGTGATGGAAGCACTAACCATTGGTTGGAATGCGCTATCTGATGGTTGATATGCGCTAGGATGTTGCTCCTACGTGCTAACTGTCCTGATAACTTTGTTTTGATGATTTTGCTGAAATGTTGAGAAATGATTTTTATGTTTTGACAGATGATTTTCTGAAAAATGACTTGAAAACATAGTAGACAAAGCAGTAACAATTTGTCTATGCTAACAAATAGTGTATGTTCTTTTGAGGATGTTTTCAAATCCCTGATGTTTTCAATGGCTTGGATTACAAAGAAGATACATCAAGAAGATTCTTTATTCAAAAGTCATTAACAATATCATAGCCCACTAGTCTTGATACTTCGTTAGCTCAAATAGCCTTGTCACCCCCTAGGGGGCGCCCATTTTTTTGCCTTTGTCCAGAATTTAACCCAAAGTGAATTGCTTCACAGTTGGGTATTTATCTTGGGAGATATATGGTGAGTGATCTTGGGGGTGGATTCTTCCCCACCCTTGCACTATGATATTGCCAATGTTTGGTAACTGACTCGGCTCAAAGTTTCTACTTCTATGGTTTTTAATCAAGCTTTCGTTTGGTCTTTAGTGATAAACTTCCTCAGGAGGCTTCCCAACCTTCAGAGCAAAGGCTTTACATATCTTAAAGATACTGGGGGAAGACTAATTTTTGAGCAAAACCGTTGGAGGGGATTTTCATCAGCCTCCACATTTGATTATAGTGGGTTGGAATACTTGGCGATAAATCTGTTTCGCACTTGGTTTGTACCCTTCACACTAGCCCTTTTGAGGCTTCAGGAAGGCAGACCCTCTAAAGGATATAAGATACTTGAAGTAAAGAAATCATCAAAGAGTGGGTCTCACTTTTTGATCACCCAGTTAAGGGGAGAGCATATGCCTACCACTTTCGAGTCACGAAGTACACACTTTCTTTTTATCCCATATTGTAGTTGTTTTCTAAAAGCTATTCAAAAGACATGTGGTTATTTTTATCCTGATATAGCAATGTGTAAAGATAGTCAAAATTTTAAAAAAGAGATCCTGGTCAACCAAAGTAAATTCACCAAATAAATAACAACGGTTTTGCAATCTTGAAAGCTTAATGAAGTTAAGGTTCTTTTTAAACTCCCGAATGAAAAATGAGGTTCTTTTTAATCAACACCAAAGGAAAATGATGTTTAATTTTATCCCTTTGCAGAAATTTTTATCCCTTTGCAGAAATGGGAACATTTGTTTTGTTCTTTTTAGAGCCCAAAGAAAGATGATCCTATCTTGCATAAAAGAAAAGATTTGATTTTGTTGTTCTTTTTAACCATGACAAAAAGAAAGATGAAGTTTGTTTTAGGAACCAAAAGAAATCATGAAGTTATTTTTAAGTATCCAAAAGGAAAAGTGAGATTCATTTTGCTTTTGCAATAAAAGGAAAAGTGAGTTATTTTTACCAACTTATAAAAGAAAGTAAATAAAACCAATTAACTCCTCCTTTTCCTGCACTGAAAAATGTTAGAACCTCCACACAGTTAGTCAAAAATTAAATCCTGACGGTGATCTTCACAAGCCTAAATTTTCTGACCGTGTTATAAATTTTCTCTCTGTCGGAGCTACGCACTAAAGTTTTGCACATATGCGCTAAAGTATGGTGCATAAGTGCTAAAAGATAGCACCTACATGCTATTTTGCTGCCTGGATGTGCTAAAACAATTCTCCTATGCGTTGAACAAGCAGAAAGGGGTATGCGCCAGAAAGATAACACAATGTGCTAAGTTATGGTCTCTATATGCTAAACAGTGCCATGCATGCGCTAAAGTTCACCACAGATGCACTAAATAAAGTCCCAGACGTGCTAGTTTGCAATTCTGACGTGATTGTTGTCTTCAACCTACATGAAAAATGATGTTATTTTTGGGGATGTGCCCCATGGTGGGTGCCAAAAATATACGCAAGAAAACGTGGTGACCAAAACAAATAAATCGAGATCAAATGACCTATATACCAATGAGACACTTAGTGCAAGTATAAACTAATTTAAACTAGTTTAACTTCCCAAGGGGTATCCCATTGTTCTCTAGCTCACAGGATCCCTAAGGTTAATGTTTTTCTCTCAAATCATTGAGCAAATGAGTTAGGAATGACAACTCCAAGAACGAGTGATATTGTGATCTATATGCATGAATAAATTCTAAGATATATATGATATGTTAAAAACTATGATGATTAAGTTAAGATGAAGATAGTAATATGATAATAAGATTAACAATTATCCTAGCATGATATGCTAGCATGAATATTTTATGATATGAAATGAAATGCTTCTAAATGTTTATGATGATATTTTAACAAAGAGAGGCTAACATGCTTAGTAAATTAGACTATAATGTAGATATATGAAACTTGGATATTTTATAATGAAGAATGAGAGTTTTATTTATAGGGAAAATAGGGCAATGGAGGGTTAAGATTGAATAATCTTAACAATGGCTAGGATTGAAAGTTACTCAATCCATGTTTACAGTTTTCACCAATGAAATGGTGTCAATTATCAACAAGAGGTGGCTTGAGAATAGATGCAAGAGGCATTAAATGCCTGAGGAGATATGAAGGTTACCTTAGGAGGTAAGGTTAAGGTTAGGTTAGAGTTATCCATTGGATAAAGCTTTTACCCAAGGGGTAAACTCTTGTGCAAGGGTTAATAGGATAACTAGGGTCAAAGCCATAAGTGCTTGATGAGACCCTTGGGTTAGATGAGGGTTAAGTTAGAGAGAAAGTCTCTAACCATGAGGGGAGGGTTGAGTTAACCATTAATGGTTTGGAAGACTTTGGGGATAAATTTGTAAGTGTCCTTCCAAATTCGGGGGAACTCAACAAGTTATCTTGTTGAAGAAATATAGCTTTAAATGCATTTAGAAGACTTTCCTCCAAATTTGAGAAGTGACCTCCTCAAACTTAGGGAAAGGACATGTTTAGGAGTTGATTAGGCCAATTAAGATAATTTAGAAGAATCTAGAAGGCTCTAGAAGAGGTTTAGGAGGCAAGTGGGAGATGTAGGAAAATGCAAGTGGGGGGATTTAAGATTTGAATTATAATAAAATGTTTTATTTCAACTAAAATAGATGCAAATTGCATAAATACAAGTTGGGGGATTTAATTAAATGTAAATTTAATTAAAAGGAAGAAAGGGGAATTAATTCAATAAAGTGATTTATTTAATTAAAGGCTAGAAAAGGTTTAAGTGAATTTAATTAAATAAATTGAATAATTTATTTAATCAAATAGATGAAAATGAAGAAATTAATTAAATAAGATTTAATTAATAGGGGGATAGGGTTAAAATAAATATTAAATATTTATTTAAGAAAGTGGCAAGATTTATACTTCTACAGTGTGCATATAGGGGCCTGCATTGAAGGTAAAACAAAACCATGAGGATTATGGAGCCATGGTGGATCCCAATTATGCTCCTATTATAGATTTATCAGATCTCCAAGAGAGCTATAGGATCACTCAAGTTGGTCTCATTTTACACAAAAGTGAAGGATAGTTTCAAGAGGACTCATTTTGGGATGATTTGGAGGGCTTTTGTTCAAGTTTGGACTCCAAGATGGTTCCTCATAGTGAGTTTTTTGTCGAGCAACATGAGGATCAAATCATTGAGGTCCTTATCTTGTCATCATATCAAGTGCAATTCCAAGAGGAAACAAATGAAAACTTTGGGGTTTTGGAAGGTCAGACACATGACTTACATGAAGGTGTTGATTTAGATAAACAAAATCAAAAAACAATGTTGATTGATGAAGGTAAAATTTTGATATCTTTGATTTTCAAAATTATGAGGCTGGGGTAGAATATATCACAGATGAAAAGGTTGATTATGAGCTAAACAATCATATGTTCTCAATTATCATTGATATTGTTTGTTTCAAACGTGATGAGAGTTTGGTGTCCTTAAGTGGGGAAGCCCTTGATCAACTCGGCCTGATCATAGTGGAGGAGACGATTGAGCATAAGCATGAAGAAGCCAGTAGAGAAAGTGTAAGAATAAGCATTTCAAGAGGATGCCCAATAGGTATCTTTCCATGATGGATACCAATCATGAAGTTTTAGTTGCAAAGCCATAGACCTAAGCCACATATTCATTCCAAGCCAACAGTATGTTTGGTCAAAATCTAGAGGTTTGTGATCTTGTTTATGATTTGCAAGATTTTTTGCAACTAATATTTGTATTACCAGTTGCCTTTCACCTCTATTACATGTTTCAGGACCATTTTTAATTCATTCTTCCTTTTTCAAAAAGGACACTACTTTAACCAATCAGTTAATGGATTTTTTTGAAGGTTTCAAGGTTGATTGGTTAGACTAGGATAGATTAGGTTTTATTCCTCCAAGTGATTTGGCACAAAGTTTCTTTATTTTCAATTATTTCATTTCTAGGAAGTGCACGCACACAAGTTGTTCTTTTAGAATGGTAGAATTTTGACATCCTACAGGTTGCAGGGGTAGAAAATTTGACTATCTTTTCCCATATTGACTCTATGACCAATGAATCTAATTAAGGCCTCTGGTCTTATTTGACAAGCAAGCTTATCACCCCTCTTAGTTGCCAAAAATGTTGACTAAATTTTTGTCAACCTTAGCCAGATTGATTACCAATTTGAGAAAAAATTACTAGCTAATCCCTTTAAGAAACCTTGCTAAAACACTAAAAAAAACCTTCTAAATGAGCCCTAAACCCTAAAACATAAGGTTCATAAACCTTTATCCTGTTCGGGTTCTAAATTTTAATTTTTGATTTGACCGGGTCAACCAATCAAAATCACTTAAACCTCACTGGCCAAAGGGCCCTTAAGCATTTCGGGGCCAGTTTCCCCATTTTTCTCTACTGGTTAGTGAAAAACATATGGCTTTCACCATTCCATGAGGCAGGGGGGATTATTATTTTGTCCCCCCCGTGAAATGGCGAAATTGCCTTTTCGGCCAAGGTTCTAAGGGCGACAAGAAGGGAAAATGTGTCTTATTGATGGGCTTGGTCTCAACGACACATACACGACCATGTCATCGGGTGTCAGGACAAATGGATTCATGGTTTCATGAAGACAAAATATAGCGGCAAGGCTATCTCTGTGAAACCACGAAAAACAAGGCGGTTAACATAGGTGTTTTCGCCATTTAGCAGCGGTCTCACCCCGAGAAGGGACCCGACCTACAAAATGGTGAAGGTCCTTTTTGGCCAAGCTTCCAAAGGTGGTGAGAGGAGGATAAGTGTTTGGCCAAAAGGTTGAGTCTGTACAAACTCCATCTAAGGTGGAACCTATGTGCCATATCATCACGAGGCCTAGTCACAAGAAGATTTCACTGTTTCATAGTGATACAATGCAAAGGAGATTTAAGGGCCACAAAATTGTGATAGCTTTCACCATTTTACAAAAAAATTAAGTGATGACTTTTCATGCCTCGTGAAACTGCAATAAGATGGTGGGCCTGACCCACTACGTGGCACGTTGGTGGCCATCAGATTTTCATGAAAAATGGATCGAACAACCATGTTTTAGGATTTATTGAGCCCTGTTGGTGAATATGTTGTCACCAACGTACTAATGACAAAATATATGATTCACACATAGCTATGTTAAGAAATTAATCTCTCCTCTCATCAAGGGGAGGTTTCCTTTGAATTTTCTTCTCTAATTAATAAGAAATCAAAATTTGTGGGTTGATGTTGGGCATATAACTCTCTTTTTTCAGAGTCTATGTATTCTCCCTTCACCTTGTTAAAATTTCTCTACCTCTTTAGATACTTAAAGAAAAGAACAATGAATATAACAAACTACTCTAAAACTTATAGTCAAGTAGCACAAAGTCTCTCTTGAATGTAATCTTAACTCAAACTGATTATTACAAAAAGTTAGAAATTTAACTCGCAGCTCAAAGTCTTCAAGTATGAATTCCTAATTCTTTAAACTAAAAGTAACTACAGCAATACAAAGCCTACCACTAATTATAAGAATATCTTCAATATCAAAGAAGTAAAGAACATATATAATTAACAGACATAAGAACATTAAATCATATAAACAATTTTCTTGACACAACACAAAGTTTGAGATCAACAAAATTGTTTTCTTTATTTGCTTGAAAGAATTTTCACAACAAAAGCCCAAAGTCTTAGTTAAGGTAAAAATTCTGTAGAGTTTTTGCTAAGCATGAAAAAGATAAATATTTACAAATCAGGTCCTCCTTAAATAGGAAAAGAATGGAGAAAAATGTGGGCATAGTTGACTTATTCAACTGCACAGTCCCACTTTACTACAACTACAGCATAAGAAAAATGTGCAGCTGCAAGAAAACTAGTAGCATCTAATGATGCAACTGTATAAAAAGAAAAAGCCAAAAAGGGGATGTTTTATTCATCTTTCTCCTCTCCTGATTTTTAGAAATCTTCAAACTTGGCCAAGATGGCTTTCATCTCTACTTCATCTCACATTGGGGTAGAACTTGTGATCACTCGAACGTGGGAAATTGCATCTTCAATCTTTACCTATTTCTTTTGCCCGTCCTTCAGCATGGATGCAAGGAATTCAAAACTGACCTGGATCTTCAATAGCTTATCAAATGTATCAAGTGAGAAATCATGTCCCGTGCAGTGATCTATTAAGGTAAGGAATTCTTGTGTGATAGCTTCACTAGCAACGAGATTCTGATCGCCATCATATAAGTAACAAGGAAGATTGACAACTTTGGCAAATATGAGATCAATCTCATCATCACCTTCTTTCTTTTCTCGGTCCAGCTCGACAATCATCAACCTTATTGTCTCTTACTTATGAGACAATAATGACAAGATCTAGATGTACTTTTCCCTTGTGGGAATTACCTTATTTTCAACAAGGACATCTATCCTGAAGTCCTCCATTTTGCTCCAAAAGGTAGTACTTTTTCAACTTCCTCAATCTCCTGTGATAATGAAGTTTTGAGTCCTTGCATCTGACTCTAGATTACTTCAAAATCCACCAATAGTCCCACTGTTGAACTTAGAAGATGAGAGCCTTCTGACCTTAGTCGTGAAATCCACTCATCCATCACTCGGCCTTTAGCTCCTACCTGTTCAATCTTCTTTAGAGCTTCAGTGTCCATTGAGGATCCTATGGGCTCAATTTCTTGAGAAGATCGTGTGACCTTTAGAAGAATATTGGTCAGCTGTTCACACTTCTGCTTCAATTCATTTTTCTCGTCCCTCTCCTGGTCCAATCTCCTCAACAAAGAATTAAAGGCTGTCTGAGAATCCAATTTAACACTCTCATGTGTTTCCACCCCAAGCTCTACAATTTGTATGGTGTAATCCTTAGATCGTATGTTGCCTTTGTCCTTATCTGATGATGGCACCATGACCTCAACATACTTTCTCTTAGAAGTCGAGTCTACTAACACCCAAGATACTGTGGTTGGCTTCTTTGTTCCCTTAGGCTTTGGAGGAACCAACCGCTCAAAGTCAAAATCATCCGAAGAAATTACCTATTTTTTCCTCTTAGGGGCCACTACTTCCATCCAGGGGGGTAATTATGGATTGGCCAATGGAGTAGTAGCTCCTTGTTGATTTTTAGTTAAAATTTCAGGAGCAGGCTAACTGGATCTCAGAGCTGTTATGAGTGTTATTGATGGCAACAATGTTGAAGTATCTAGTAGAACACTTGTTGATGTTGTGATAATTGTTGCTGCTGACACCTCTTCTGTTATTGATGGGAGGGTTGAGGGCACTGTGGATGCAACTTCAACACTTACCAATGGTGGAATTTCTATTGTGACTATAGTAACAGGTAAGTCTACTGAAGCCTTCTCTACAAATGCCTCTTCCAAGGCTTCATTAAAATCCATCATCATAGATTCAATGGTTGAGGAAGGGATATCATCTAGATTGGAGAAGGTTAGTGTGAAGAACTATTGAGCGGCCTCTGACTATGCCATGCCCATACTTAGATCCCCATCTTGAAAATCATCATCCTCTCGATCAGAGTCAGAATCAATAGAGTGGATGATTACCTGTAAGGTGATTGGGGCATTAACTCCAGATGGGTGTGATGTTTCTTCAGCTTGTACTTCCTCTTGTTGAGGAATTTCACCTTCTTCAACTCCCTTGTCTTTTTCAACTTCATTGGCAGGCATTTGTTCTGGTTCTTTTGCCACTGCTTCTTGTATTACCAATGATGATTCGCCCTTCTTGGACCCTTTAACCATGAATTTAATCTTGGGCCCTTTCCCCTTAGATTGTATCACCGAAGCTGAAGACAGTGCTTGTGGATCTGCCCTACTCTTTGTTCTTGTCTCAGCTAGAGCCATCTTGCTGACTGGGCCATCACTATTATCATCATCCCCTGAACTAGCAGGAAGTTGTTTCACCCTAAGATTTTTCTTTATCAGCCAAGCATTGGTGTTTTCCAGGATGAGAGCAATCCTTTTAGTGATAGATTTTCTTTCTTTCTTTGACCAGTGCACAGGAGGAAGCAGAGAATCAACAATCTTCTTCTCATAATAGACAGGGTCTATTATGTCATCTATGCCTTCCATTATCATTGGGATCTTTGCTAAATCCAAGTTTTCAATTTGTTCCAAGGTAAGACAGTTGAAATCCATCCTTCTTATATCCTCCTCATTCTGACAGTCTTCCCAAACATCTTCAAACCTATAGACATGGGTATAATTCCTCTTGAGTTTGTTCTTTATGCCATGAAAGTCAAAATTGTTTTGTGCCTTGAATCTTCGCATAGTATTCCATTGCATTTCTTCCTCCATGTTCTTGGCTTTAGGGTTGGTTAGGACTGAGTACCTACCAATTGACTCCAAGAACTTCAACCCAGTCTTATGTGCTTGTGATTTTTTTTCATGCACATAAATTAGTTGTCTACACAACTCCATGAGAGTGATCTTGTTAGAAGGAAATCTTGGTAGAATAAAAGACTCACCTAAGAAACATCCAATTCGGATGTAAGTGAAAGTAGGAAATTGAAGGAAAACACATCCAAAATGAGACACCTTGTTATAAGAAGCCTCTGATAATCTCTGCTTCTACAAGCCCTTATCAAATATGCACTTCCATACAACAAAGAAGGCATCATTAAATCTTCTAAAGTAGCTACCTTTATTCTTGATGGTAAGTTGATCATAATATTCCCAGAAAGGCACCAATCTCCTATCACCCTTGCTAGACAAACCTAGATATTGCCTCATAGAAGCAGCTGCATAAAACAGGTATGAGGTCATGTAGAATTTTAGTGTTACTTGGACCTCCTTCAATTGAGCACAGAGCGCATCGCTGATCTGTTCACCCCAATCAATTCTTGCAGCCCCTTTCCTAGTTATATTCATATAGTAACACATCCAGGTTTGAAAGTCATGAGAGTCTTTTAGCCCCTTCACTCTTGACAACATGGTAACCATGTCGTTGTATTCCTCATTGAAGTCACTCCTATGGAAGGACTTGGGCCATCATGAGGTAGTAGAATGTCTTGAAGTAGAGAGTTACACAGTATTGACCACTTTATTGAATTTAACTTTATTTTTCCCATAATACTCTTGAGCACTCTCTTGAGAAATGTCAGCTACCTCTTCAACTGGAGAGCCTTTGAAGACATTATTGAAAAATACACTATCCAAAGTCGTGATGACATTCTGATTGGCGTCCTTCACCTGTCTTGTATTTGAATCCAAGTGATCCGCTATTGCAAGTACAAATTCTGGATCATGAGCTGCAACTGGGAAGGATGCATATTTATGCAACTCAGATTTGATCAGATTGGTTAAGCGAGCAGGAGCTTTCTCAACTCGGTCAATAAATTCTTGCATACTAATGTGTCCAATCTTAGTATCTCTGATTTCCTTAATATTTGAGTCCACTGAACTCTCTGGGTACATATTCAAGTACTTATCGTACTTGTACTTCATCTTTCTCATTGAGGTTTTACCCGGAGAAGATTCCAATTGACTCGTGGAAGGCTCGGGTTTATCTTGAGGGAGCTTTGAAATTCATGATGACTACATTCAACACTGAGGATTATCTCTTTTGATAGTTATCATCATCATCAAAATCATTTTTTCTCAATCGGATAAAAAAACCGGACTCAAAACAGGCTTAGGAGTAAAACTGCCAAAAACAGCAGGCCGGGGAAAAAAGTCCGACATGCTCTTTTGAAAACAAAATTTGCACATCAGAATTTAAAGTTTGATGTGCAAGGGATAAACATCATAATTAGCACATCGGACTTTAAAGTCCGATGTCTGAATTCGGGGTAAGTTATCAGCACATCGGACTTTAAAGTCCAAAGTGCAATCCGGGGAAGATCATTTGCACATCGGACTTTAAAGTCCGATGTGCAAAGGTAAAATCCTTTGGACAAACCAGCACATCGGACTTTAAAGTCCAATGTGCAGATCAGGGGAAAACCACTTGATTGACATGTCAGACTTTAAAGTCCGACGTGTCAATAAAATTCCTCACTTCTTCGCGTATCGGACTTTAAAGTCCGATATGCGAAGATTATTATCCCGCATATTGAACTTTAAAGTCCGATATGCGAAGAAGTCTCCATCCAGCTGCAGATCAGGTTTCAAACCCTGTCATGCAGGTTGGAGAAGGAGAAGATGAGGAGGGCAATCAGAGTTTAAAGTCCAATTGCCCTCTCGATACATCAAGCAAAAAAACAAAACGGAAAAAAAAAAACAAGGCAGAAAAAGGAAAAAAGCAAACAAACAAGAAGGAAAAACCTAAAAAGAAAACACATAACCCTACCTTCTTCGCCACAATGATAAAAAAATCCGATGGTGATGCAATCAAATCCGAGTTGCGACAAGCGAAAAACAAAGGAGGATGCGCGGAGAAGAAGAAAACACAAGCAACAATGAAGAAAAAGAAACGCAAAATCAATTAAATAAAACCCCAGAATTAACAATAAATGTTGCATTAATGACTAACACGTAGTGCATGTCAGACTTTAAAGTCTGACATATAGGCTAAAAACCTATGCAAGTCAGACTTTAAAGTCCGACATGCACTCTCCGACCAAACAGTCTGCAGTTTGGAGCTGCAGGTTAGACTTTAAAGTTCAAACTGTAGGCCTTAAACCAAACATGTGCACATCGAACTTTAAAGTCCGATGTGTAGAAGAATTTACAAATAAAGACCCTACAGTTCGGACTTTAAAGTCTGAACTGCAGGTAAAATTGCAAACATTGAAAAACTTAGAAAACACTAAAAATGAAAAGCAAGAAACTAAACGAGCTAACCGACGAAGTCGATCAAGCTCTCCCGAAGGTTGTAAGGTGCAAAACGGACCAGTTTCGTAGGGTTGCCTCATGATTTTGGCCATGCAGAAATTGAGGACAACAAGCCCAAATGAGAGTTGTGTGGCGTGATCTCAAGCATCCATCTTTGAGTGATAGGGAAAATCAAACAACCATAATTCAAATTTGCAAAAAGGAGGGTAAGTTTAAATGCTCTGTTAAGCGATTGCAGACCTGGTCAATGCCCCCAAATCTGATCGAATTTCAGTCCAACTACTATAATTTTTTGCTTTAAATCCAGACTTGATTTTGCAAACCATTTTTAAATGCTATGTGTGGCTCTTCAATGCAGATTGAGGACTTTTAGCTCTGCAATACCATCATGATGCATTGAACACAGATATTTCCCCTCACCTACAAGAATTTCTTGTTTCTTCCCATGAAGGGCATTCTCAAAGTTGTAATACACACTATCAGATCATTTTATTTATTTATTTGACCCCTCTCTGATATTTGGTAACCTAACCCTAGCTAGGGTTAGGGTTTCTTAACTGCAATTCAACTTGAATTATGCCTAAACTACAAAGGCAAACTTTGTAATCTTTTAGATCATCTTCTTTCTTTCTTTTGCAGAAAAACTTATGTTTTTTTGTATTTGTAAAAATTACCTTGCCTTGTATTAATAAGATTTACTCCTTTTGTCTTCTTTCAGTTTTGACAAGTTGTGTAGTGTGTTAACTTCTTGTTTAAAATGCATTCTTATTTGTTTCTTTAGGATTTAGTGATTGTGTTGAAACCTCTATGAATGTTGTCAATGGATTGATATAATCCCTCTCTTCATCTTATAGAATTCCAACCTTCACTCACCCTTATGAAACCAATTTGGATTGGGTCTTGTTCATGTTTTGGGTAGTCCTATTGGTGTTTTGTGCAGTTATAGGTAGAAAAGATCACATATTCAATCTAGGTGCAAACCTCATTTCCCCTTTCAAGCATTATTTATCCCTTTTCTCCCCTCAAATCAATAGATTAGGATTTATATGTGTTGGGTTAAATGAACACCTACATAAGATTGGTAAGGAAGTCGACCTTCTCCAAAGACTCAACCTCACATTTTGCAAGTCCCACACTTGGAGGTTGTTTCACTGTGTCACAAGGTTGATTATCATAGTAATTCATCAAGGGTGCAGAATTTTATGACAATAGATAACTTTAATAGTAACCCTAGGTCTATGCGAAGTAGGAGGAGGATCAACTCCTTGGATTGTGATGGTGTTGACATGGGTGTTAGTGGGTTCTATGTGGCCAACCAAGGAGTGAAAGTCACAAACATAGTTGGTATAGTCATAGTGCACTTCATTAGATGATTAGGATTTCTCCTTGTTATGTTTGGGGGATAGATCTTGGTACATCTTAAGCTTATCATTGGAATTACCAGGTTTAGCAGTTGCAACATCAATGTCACCCTTGTCAATTAGGGCTTGGATGTAGTTCTTCACTTTCATACACTTGTGTGTATCATGACCATTGACACGATGGTATTCACAATATTCATTCTCATTATACCATTGGGGTTTAGGTTGATTTGCATCGAAAGGGCATGTTATCGGAGAAACAATGACGCTAGCCTTGACAAGCTTCTGGAAGATAACCCTAATTGGTTCAGAAAGTGGAGTGTACTCATGCTACAATTGATTGTTGGAGTGAGGAGGTCAACCTTGGATGGAGACATTATTGTGTGGTTGGGATTGATTGTGAGGGTTGGATTGAGTGTTGAATATATTGTTGGTGGTGGTGGGTTTGGGAGGGACAGTCACAATCTGAACACACCTGGCGTCATTGACTCCAAAATTGTCAACATTTTTGTTTTTAGACCAATACTTGGGTTTGTCATTGTACGAGGAGGAACCTTGATTAGATTTTTGACAATGTTTTAATTTTCCTTCCTCTAGGAGGAAACGTTCTAAGGCTAAGCCTTTCTTAGTGATTTGTTCAAAAGTGTCCAAGCACTGAAAATTCAAAGGTTTAGATAGTTCTAGTAACTGGTTACATTGGAATAACTCAATTTGGTATGACTTTGATATGTCCCAAGGAAACTTTTTGATGAGATGTCACCACCTTTGTAAAAAGTTGGTGAATGTTTCTCTGGGCGTTTGTTTTGTGTTGCATAGGTCCATCGTAGAAATATTATTCTCAATATTGTATGTGTAATGGGATACAAACTTTTCTACAAGGTTTGGAAATGACTTGATGAAGCTATGGGGGAGGGCAGAGAACCAAGCAAGGGCATCTCCAATAAGACTCTTAGGGAAAATTATTCTAAGGTAGACATAAATGTAAGAGACCTCTTGACAAAGGATGTAAAATCCACGGACATGGTCTCTAGGGTCACCCTTGCCCTTATATTTTTCAAACTTGGGCATCTCAAAACTGGGAGGGTAGGGTGTGACTGAAATGGAAGGGTCATATGGACAAAGACATATTTCATCAAAAGTATAAGGTCTTTTATTTGACCCATCCTTAATTTTTTTGATAAGGTCCTTCATGTCTCGAATTTCCTTTATGAGGTCGGGTTGTTGACTATGGACATTAGGGACATAATGACCCTTGTTAGACCTTGGGATTTGGTTGGACATGAGCAAGATAACACCACCACCATCAATATATTAATAAGCAGAACCAAGATTTTGTGAAATGATTTGAGGATGCGACCCATGAATGGTGCTAGCAAGAGGAAAGCTAGTGTCAATGAAGTTGAGGGAATTATGGAGGGGTGCAGTCAACCTAGGAGGTTGGGGCATGGTTGTATTAGAAGTATTTGGTTGTATAGAAATTGGAGGTAAAGAGATTGTGGGTATGGATGTTGTAGGTTGTGGATGAAGAATAGAATTGATGACCGGTTGGTCTATGAGGTCACCTTCCAGTGGTTTGTCAATAATAGACCAGTCAAAACCTTGGGGCAAGTGTGCCTCTTGAGTGATGAGTTGAGCTATGAGCCCATTAGGATTGTGTTTGAAAAATCTTTCCATCATCTCCTGATTATAAGGATCATCTATAAAATATTGCACATATGGAGAAATATCAGGTTGATCAACAAGTTGTTCCTCTTGTTGTGGATCTTGATCAAAGAGGTGACTGGTTTCAAAATATTGCACATATGGAGAAATATCAGGTTGATCAACAAGTTGTTCCTCTTGTTGTGGATATTGATCGAAGAGGTGACTAGTCTCAAGCATCTCATTTCCCTCGGTGACCATTTTCTCTTTTTGTGAGAGAGTCAAGACCATACACAAGTAACCTTAGAGGTGAAAGTGATGAAAATGAAGTTTGGGAAAATGATTTGGATTTGATGAGAAAAGATGGTGAAAGGACTTAGCAAGATTTAGATTTGATTTGAGTTGGGTTGGATTGAAATTGATTTGGATGGTCCTTGGATTAGGATAAGATTGGTTGAAATGACACCTTAGCCCTTGGATTGGGACTTAGATGAGGGTTGATGATGTAAACCACAAAGCAAGGTGGCAATCAAGTTAAGAAAAATTCAGACCTTTGGATTTTAGTGCAATTGGTCAAACCTTCTTCTAGTTAGGAGAGGCTTACGTTCCTAAGAAAAATAGAGCAAAAGGAATAGGTTTTTTATCAGCCCAAATGATTAAGTAATGGTACTTGGGGGAGATTCTTTCCAAAGCACAAAATCTAATTGATGATTTATTAAAAGGTAAAGGTCTAAATCAAACTTTCACAAAGCATTGACCTTAAAATGAGGCTGATTGATCGTTTGGATTAAATTGATTGATTGTATTAATATTGATGATTGATTGAAGATTGAAAATGTACTAAGTCCTTAAAGATTATGAAAATGATTATGGAAGAAAGGGATATTAATGATTATGGAGGATAAAAAGGATGATAAAGCTTATGGAAGAAGAGAAACAAAAAGGGAGGTCACCCTAGATGGACAAATGACTCAATAGTTGATTGTGGGATATGGCAAGTTGGACAATTGGATGCAACCAATTTGATTAATGCTTTGAGATAAACCCGATCTTTGATGGAAAGCTTGGGTCCTTAAAGGTTCCTAGTCAAACTCGTTGTTGTAACCATGCAAATAATCGTGGAAAGAATGTAAGAAAGTTTGATGTTTCAACAAAAGATTTTGGTTGATATATAAAAATTTGTTGTGCTTGAGGACTTGTTTATAGCTAGGATTCTTCTTCTTTATTTGGTGGTAGATGGACCTTTTAGGATGATGAAGGGACTTTGTTTAATAGTGCATGAGTGAAAATTGGTCAAATGTTGGATGAGTCAAACTTGGAAAATGTTCTGGATGTTGTCTACTCTTGGCAAGATAAATGAAACATGAATAAACACATTGGCCAAGGGTAACACTTTGTAACAAGCGTGAAAGTGCGGGGGCCTAGATTAGCCCAATGACAATATTAAATAAAGACACTTGCAAAGATACAACAAAGGTTGAAAATTTGGAAACCATTAATTGGGCCTCTCACACAAAGCAATACCTCAAACAAGCAAACAGATAGAGATTCGAGTAGCATTGGCTCCACTCCACGACACTCACTTCTCGAGGATACTAGATTCTCTTACCCCGAAGATCCAAAGATATTTTAATTGAGGGATTTCTGTCTCATCTTGAATGGGTACATGAGAGGTTACTTCAGGGTACAATCCGCACTCCCTGCACCATTAATGTAAGATTTTGACTTACTTAAACAAGGTTCTTAGTACTAGACTCTCTTTCAGGCATCCATATGTGCTCTCTCCCTCGAAAGGCTTCCTTCCTATAGAAAACAAGTACTAGGGAAGTCGACATAGGTAAGCAATTAGCACCCATTGTGAATACTTTCGTCCCACATATTTTATATAGCGGCTGAGAGGTGACTTGGTTAAAAGCCCATAACCTCTTCGGTCATCCTCCCCACACTGGCCTTATGGTCTTCTCAAGGGGACAAGCCCTCTACCTAAAAAATGAAAAATTTTGAGCTTCGCTAACACTTTTCTCGTGCACCTAAGATCATGAAGACCAAGGGGAGAGGATAGTGTGTGTTATCCGTGGGACTGCTCTACACACGTGTAAGTGCACACAAACACGATAAACAAAGTTTCACTTTAGTCCCACATAAATATGTGATCTAATCTAAAAAATGCAAGGAAAATAAACCAAATCTATTGGAAAAATATTTGTCTTTGGCAAGCGTGCTACAACAAAATGTTAGTAGTCTAAAAATATGGTCTTGGATGCACAATAATTCCTACAAAACTCCAAATCAGATCAGTATTCAAAATTCCTAACTACCTCAGTGTAGATGCCAATGTACAAGCGCATATGTCAATGTCTATGCAGATGTTGAGCATCTGTGTAGGCGCTGAAGTAAGGCTTGAGTTCAAAAACTTGAAAAACAAGTGAGAAAAATATTGTAATTTGAAATTTTGGTAGAATATTATACCTGCGGAGGGGCCAATCTGGTAGCCTAGGCGCTGATCATCTGCACAGACGCTGAAACAAACTGCTGCAAAAAATAGTTAGCCGACAAAAATTCAAAAATTCAAAATTTAGATTTAGGCAAGAACTTGGCTTAGTGGAGACGCCGAACCATAACATGGACACCGAATGTTTGCGTAGATGTCGAATGGCTAATTCCCTAAAATATTCACTAATTAGCCTAAAATTTATATTTGTTGCTAAAAATCCAAATGTTGGATAAATGAAACTACTAATCTAAGTTGTTTTTGTGATTTTTAAGTTATATTTTATGTTGTTTTTGTATTTTTAGCCAAATTAAAGGTTAAATAAAATAAAAAAATGGGTTAGAAAATAAGGCAAAATGGAGATGCCGCTTTGTAGAACGCAGACGCCGATCTAGAAACTTGCAAAAGACTATGAGTGGGAAATTTTGAGTTGAGAGACCATTCCATGAAACACAAACCTCAATCCAGTGGGTCGGAGATGCCACTTTGTAGACACAGATGCTGATCTAATACCTACAAGAAATTTTCTAAAAAAAACCATAAAAAATATTAGTAAAAAGGGACGTGGGTCCCATTGGGTGTGCCAAAATGAACCAAGGAAAAATGAATGTGAGGGCTTGTGGTTAGTTTCAATCCAGATAAGTATAAAACATTCAAATAAACATAAAACAAATAATTATACTTTCACATGTATTCTCTTGCTCCTCATATTGAACCTTTGATGAAGCCAAGGATGCGCCCTTCCTTTGCTTGATTGGATTGGTTCCTAGATTAAGATGTGGAATGCTCTCCACTATAACAACAACATGGATAGTGCTTGATGGAAGGATTGATGAGTGATAATGGCTAAGTATGGGGTAATTTGGCTATAATATAGATGCAAAAGATTCCTAAGCTCAAAGTGGCACCATAAGATTGCATGAAAATGAGATATGAAAATGAGAGGAGGAGACTCCAATTTATAGATTGGAGAGGGCCAAAATGGAGGGCCAAGATTGATTTGAAATGGAAGGCTAGGATTGAGAGGACAAGGTGTGGAAACCAAGAGATTTTCCATGAAGACATTTCTTGTCTCCACACTCCTCTAGGTGCATGGAGAAGAGATCCCAAGGCACATTGGAAGAATAATAGGAATTAAAAATTCCTTGGGAAGGGACAAGGGAATTAAAAATTCCCAAATAGAAGATTGTATAGAAGGAATAAAGGAGAAAAGGAATTAAAAATTCCTTGGAAAGAGAGGGCATGGGGATGTGCAAAGGATTTAAAATCCTTTGACATGAACAAAGTAGGCGCATTTAAGGTTTGGAGGATGAAAGGGGACAAACCAGTTATGACAAATGGCTGACTTATTCCTAATCATGTAAAAATGATTAAGAGAGGTGATTACGTGGGCTAGTGAGAGATTAGAGTGCAAGTGGGAAAGTTAGGAGGATGTGACATGATGAGAGATAATGAATGGAAGAATATAAAATTAAAGGATAATGCTAAGCATGCTTCTAGAAGAATTAATTAGGATAAGTGAGGATTAGTAGAAGTGGTTTGTAGGAATCATGATTGAGTTAATTAATTAACTAAGAAGAATTTTAGAAGAATTAATGGTTTTGGATGACTTTAGAAGAATAGGGAAAATAATCAATTTATTGACAAATTAATTAATAGACTATAGTGATAAAATTAATTTAATTAATTTTAAGAGGAATAAGGATAACATTATTAAATAAATTAATCATTTATAAAGGCTGAATTAATTAAATATTTAATTTAATTAATTTTAGACGTCGACACCAACACTGTGTCTAAACATATGCAAGATAATAATGATCATTGTCCCAGACCTCACATGTCCTATAAGGCCTCCAAGTGAAATCGATCAACTCATCTATACACGAGGGCTAGAATCCCATCTCCCCAATTTGTGTATAGTGCAAAAGGATGTCATATATATCAATGTATGGGTGGTTTGGTCGTCGATCTCACATTCCTATGGGCCAACATACCACTATGTGCTCAAAAGCCCAAATATGCAACAATGACACTCATGTGCGTGAATATCATGGTACAATTGCCCCAACATCACACATCCCCAGACATACTGAGTCCCCATATGCATTATCCTATATAAGCATCTATACCACTTGATGGAGAATCCATGACCACTAAGGTCAAACATCATATGTCTGCTAATCAAACCTGCCAAATACAATACAAATCATGAGATCTATTGATGTCTCTTCATCGTTGGATCTAATCGCATCCTAGTGTGATCCATTGATAGGTCATCTACCTAGCACAATATCCTAAGGTAGTGCTCGTCATCCTCTAGTCTATACTATGGGATGATTCGTCTAATAAGTACCTGCAAAATCCTCCAGACATCCAGTAGTGTAATCAACATCTTTCTGGTAGGAAGGTGGAATGTGCATGTATAAATGCACCACTTTTGACTCATTGTTGTCATCATCATGTTGTGTGCACGCACAAATAGCCACTCAAACACATGATTAAGCCTTAAGACCATGAGCATCAACCACTCAGTAAATCATTATCTATATTGCAACTCCATCATGGGTGGCCAATACTCTCTAGACTCAATCAATCCGAACACTTATTGCATTCAGCATAAGAACCCCATTAGATCCTTTTATGGCCCTCCCATGCCCAACCAAGGCATTCCCTTGCTTATCATTTATCCCCCATTCTTTTCCCCTACCCTAGTTGTTTTTCCTAGGCAAAGATGCCACTTGGCCTAGCAGAGACCCCAAAACCACAGTGGAGACGACATGTCACAAGAAGAGATGTCACTCTATAGTCCAACCCCCACACAAATAGCATTTTCCATTAACCACACACACAAATGCCCCCCATCTACATAGATGCAACTCTCTAGGCAGAGACACTATTGGAGAGGTCTAGACTCCAAACCGACAATGGATATTTGCATCCTACTAACTTTCCTACCCCGAACCCTAGCATTAAATGAACCTACCTACTAAAACAATGTGTTGGGATAAGGTACTCACCAGGTTCCTATGCTTAGCTAGATATTGGAAGTGTCAAACATTCTCTCCCTTTTGCATATGATGTGGTAGGATCAACATTGTGTTATCTATTCTTTGTTGCTGGTATACTGTGTGTGACAATGATCCTTCTATGGGCCCTATGTGGCCTATATACTCCCTTCATTAGCCCTTCTTAGACCTATTCTTCACTTCATCTTCCTTCTTCTTTGTCCTTTTTGTCCATTCTTTCTTCCTCCATTTTCCCTCTAGTTTTCTTCTTTTTCGATAATTTTCTCGCAAAATTTAAAATTTCTAATTAAATTCTCGAGGGGGCATCCCTTACCCGTGTTTTGCCTATGGTGCTCCATTTTCCATGTTGGGGCATCATTTTCTTCTTTTACCCATCACCAATCCTTGTCACCATGTAAAAGAGTGGCAAAATATAGACTTCCAAAATTAATTAAATTAATATTTAATTAATTTATCCCTTTTCGCATAATTAATTGTAGTACTTATGTTAGTCCTCATTCTTCAAAAAATTAATTAAATTATATTTTAATTAAGTTTGTCACTTTAGTCATACAATTAATTTAATAATTAATTATATATATTTCCAATTCTTCTAAAATCCACTTAGTTACCAACCTTAGTCAATTTCTTCAATATTCCCTTCTAATCCCGATTGGTTAATTAATCTCAATTAATTAACTAATATTCTAATTCCTACAAGTCATCCTCCTAATCCCTATCATTTAGTCTAATTAATCTAAACCTAATCATCATTATCATTTCCTCTCATTTTAAATTCCTCCACTCATTCTCTCTCATTGTGTCACATCCTCCTACCTCACCCACTTGCTCTCTTAATCCCTTATTATTCCACCTAATCCCTTCACTAATCACTTGCACATTCCTAATCTTCATGATTAGGGAGTGGTCAACCTCTTGCCTTAAATGGCTTTCCCATCTCACCTCCCAACCTTAAATGCTTTCCTTTGATCTTCTCAACAAATTTTTAATTCCTTTTATCTTCTCCATGTTCCTTCTCCCAGGGAATTTTTAATTCCTAAATATTTTATTCTTCCAATGCTCCCTCTTTCCAAGGAATTTTTAATTCCATTTCTCCTTCCCAAAGAATTTTTAATTCCTTTCTACTCTTGTAATGCCCGCCAAAATACCCTAGAGAAATAACCCAAAATCTAATAACAAAAGGAGATAGTTTTTTTTTTCCTAATCCTCATTACCACACTAACACTATCATCTAAAATGCAACATTACTACTATTGTCCATGAATGCATAATTAACTATATACATGATCACATGAATCAACATGAACATAACCAAGTATCATATTATGCGATTGGAACATCTATTTAATCTTGATCATAACTCCATAATAAAACCATATAATGCATGTCCATTCCCTCGGGCATCTCAACATCACTACTTGAAATCAAACTAACACATCACATATCCATCTAGAACACTATATAGTATCATTTGACTAAACATTCACTTCCCATAAAACTATGATAAAACATAACCACATATGCATAACTCTATCCCTTTTCATACTCTTTAGGTTCATTTTAAAGTACCAATCGAATGTTCCTAATACTCGTCTTTACTCATTGAAAACTTATCACATCATGAAACTAAATGCATTTATCTTTCTTTTACTAATGGTATTCGATTATTTACTTAAGCACAACTCATCAAGAATACTATGCAAATACATACGCAAGATCATAGTAGCAAGTACTTATCTACATCCAAATAGGATTTAAATCTACTAAAAAGGTTCGAGAGTCATATGATTCTACAAGAATAAATACAATCTAATATTTCAATCCCCTAATTTTATCATAGGATATCATTCTCAACATGATAAACATATCTATAACATGAACCACATTCCAATACATCATCTTATTACCATAGCATAGTTCTTCTACATCAAGTTCAATTACATAAGAGTATATGGATCAAGCACAAAATCTCTTTTGCTACATCCCATCTTAATGCTTAATAATACAATTTACATATATACATATTCATATTCCTCATTCACAAGATATCGTAATTTGGTAACATCTCTAATAAATAGAAATTAGCACCATAGGACAATTGCATATTGAAAACTCATCTAGTCCATACAAGTTACATCCATTCATTTATTTCCATATCTCAAGGTAACTAACATTGGAGATTAACATCTTTCAAATCAAGGCATGTATGATAATTAACATAATCACTACCACCCATAGGATATATACAAGACAACATTCATTCTCTAAATCATTTAAATTCTTTCTAACCAAGAATAACATCATCAATAAAATATCCATTTACAACAATCTTTTGCAATACATTTCATTCAGAAATCATCCTGCTACATGTTCTATAATACATGTTCTCAATACACTGCTTAAATAGTCTTCTTCAAATTTGCATATTTCATAACACATGATATCACTTCTACTTACATAGGTAAGTTCCAAGAATCCAAGCACATGATTAGAT
Source organism: Cryptomeria japonica (assembly GCF_030272615.1). Lineage (NCBI taxonomy): Eukaryota > Viridiplantae > Streptophyta > Pinopsida > Cupressales > Cupressaceae > Cryptomeria > Cryptomeria japonica. The sequence continues at coordinate 271,356,233 of NC_081415.1, read as the reverse complement.
ACTATAGATCTAAATCCATGCACGCTAACATCTAAGAAGAATATCCCAATGGTAGAAGGTATCAAACCACCCAACCATGTGGAACCAATAAGGAACCACCCCCCATGCTAGGAGATGATATAAGGTTCCAACTCACACTCAAGACCTAAGATGACACCTAGCTACCATAGGATACAACATGACACCACACAACTCCAATACAAACATAATATGCAAAACACATCACGAGGCTAATCAAATCAATAAAGCTTCTAGAGGCATAATAAAAAAACATAGACATATGGATAATGGACACATGTAGGGCAAGAGTGTCATCACATGCTATCCTCACAATAGAAGGGGCCAAGCCTCACCCTGATAGACATGTAGAACCATCTCAACCTTGGAGCCATTCAAGGGAGATTAGTTTACCGCTCCAACAGTCTTCCCAAGCTCATCCCGAGTAAATCTCCAGGGCTATGAGGTGGGGCACACAACCAATTATTATCTTCTTTAGTGAATTCCTAAATACCCAAACCCACTAATCAATTATTAAGATTATCACTTGAAATTACAAATAAACTCTTCATGTGGTTCCATCAAGTCTAGACCCCCTCCTAGAGGCCTAATGCTCAAGACCCTGGTCCACACATGCAAGAGCCTACTATCCCTAGCATGGACCAAAACCATAGGGTGGCACATAACAAAATACATCAAAATACCCACATGAAACTCAACAAGGAAAGCATCTGAGATACATTTACAAGATTGAGACAAACTGAAACATAAAGGATGCAATGAACATACCATGAATGCCATAAGTCATGAAACATATCATAAGCTCAAAACCACATAAAGAAACAATGGAGAAATCCTCAATAGGAATATAAACACATAAAGAGGTCACAAATATGAATCCATTGACACCACATAGATCCTCAACAATGAGGCACACATATCCTCTCACTGGAGGTGCACATATTCATCCTCAACAATGAGGAATGCATTCCTCTTCCTGGAGCAACTTTCCAGACCTCAATAGTCAAGTGAAAAAATACTTTCTTGAGCCCAAATAGGATTCAAACACATCACAAAAGCATGGATCAATGCCCAAAAAGAATCAATACATCAAACCCTAGTCTCTGGAGTCCAAAATCAACAAGAAAAGTCAACTGAAAGGTCAAAAACCCCAACCAAAAATGCCCTGATCTCGTTTTAGCACTTTTGTCCTACTTTGGTGCTATTGACTCCTAGTTTAGCACTTTTGTCACTTGTTTTAGTGCTTTTTTATGAGGGAACCCACTTACAAAAAACATGACAAAGAGGTATACAAATAGGTCCAGATTCAGACACATACCTGCAATTGATCCAAGAATGACCCAAAATTAACCAAAACCCATAAACAAAATAGAATAGAGGTTTCAAGACTCAAATGAGGATGTAGGAGCATCCCCGATTCTTGGAAATCTTGCATCAACCAAAAATATTTCCTTTCTGTTTTTCTTTCTATTTTGCATTTTCAGCATTTCATTCTGTATTTTCTGGCATTGGCTCACCAGAGCTCGATGAGTTGGATTTTTTCTTGAGGAATTGATCATCTACCTTATTCCCAAACCATGAAGCATTTGGATCATTTTCCAGCAAGTTATCGCTATCGGTTTTCAAGACAGTTTTCTAGTACCAGTTACCTGGACCTATTTGCATTTGTGATCTACCAGAATCTACCGGATCCCTTCCGTAGCTTGTGGAGCCCTGAGCGTTGATTTCAATGTTCCTTGGTGTGTGGTAGACCTTCCCTTTGATCTATACTTCATCCTTTGGATTTTTCGGAGGAATTTATTTGGCGAAGGCTGACCTTGTTATTTTTACACGTTAGGTCTTGTTCTTCACTATTTGATCCCTTTTTGGGTTGACCGGATCCCCTTGGATCGTATAAATTATTGTAATTGAGCATTAAAATATAGATAGGAGAAATATAAAACATAAAAGCTAGATCTTAAGATTTGAGGTCTCGGTTGTGACCTGTTCTATAATTGAGCATGTTTTAGCAGGCCAGTGAGCCAGTTTCTATAACCTGGATGTTACCGATTGATTGTAATAAGTTTTTATGATATAATTCATTCAGTTCTGGATTGCCTCCATCATATCCTTATGTTTCCATTGTGTTTACTCTTGCTGACTGGTCCAGATTGATCTCTTTGAGGTCCCTCCTAACCGGTGACTGCACTAAGTGGTATAAGAGCAAGCTTTCATTTTGGAGATTACGTTGTCCTAAGAAATTTTGTTGTAGGGTGGCAGACTGTGGATCCGACCTACAGCTGCAGAGGACTGGCGTTAAGATGGCGCGAAGAGGAAATAGGAATGGTGGATCGCATGGGAATGCAAACCCTGTTGTGATGGAAATTTTGTGAGGAATTATAGCCTGGTTGGAAGCTGTTGAGACAACCCAGAGAAGAGGCTAACATATTGAAGATGTGAGTGAAGATGAAGGAGAAGAAGCCCCGATAGAACAAGTAAACCCACCGACGATTGATCTGGATGAAGAAAGGTTTTTGAGTAGGGTGAATACTAAACCACATTTTACCCCACTAGAATATGATAGAAAGTTGGATTTAGATGAATTGATGGATTGGATCTTGGAGATGAAGAAATATTTTGATTTTGAGGACACTGCAGAGGAAAGGAAGGTGAAATATGCCTGTACCTAGTTGAAAGATCATCCTGTACCTAGTTGAAAGATCATGCATCTCTTTGGTGGGAGAATTTGCAGGTTGATGGATAGAGAAGATCAAGGCATGGGACTAGATGGTCGCTAAGTTGAAATCAAAATTTATGCCAACTGACTACCAAGTGAATCTATTCCGGAAGTTGCAGAATTTGAAGCAGAAGGAATCTAGTGTAAAGGAGTACACTGAAGCATTTTACAAGTTGAATATTAGATCCAGACATGTTGATGATGAAGTTGAATAAGTTTCAAGATATTTGAATGGATTTCAGATGTCTATACAAGATGAACTTAGTTTGATCAAATTATAGTGTGTTGAAGAAGCTTACCAGTATGCCCTGAAAGCAGAAGAGAAGCTAAACAAAAGACATGAGCAGAGACAGAGAGGTAGAGGTGGAAGGTTTTTCGAAGGAAGATTTCAAGGAGGATGAGGATATATCGGAGGTAGAGGAACCTGCACGGATCAAAACAAGGACAAGGAAGTGACCAGAGAAGGTAATTCATACCAAAAAGATGATAGAAATTTCTACCGGAGGAGAGAACCAGATGGCTACCAGATTGAAAATTTTGGAAAAAATGATAGAAGACAAGACAATAGAGTGTTTAGAGGAACTTTCTATAAGTGTGGAGGAGAAGGACATCATGCTTTTGAGTGTAAGAAGATAGAGAATATCTGGAGAACAACAGTGGTGGAAGAAAACCCCACCAGATCAGCTAATAAACTGGAAGATGGAGAAATGTTCATGATGAGGAGAGCTTTGTGTCATATCAGAGGAGATGAAGATCCCTTGTAGAGGAGGGATTTGTTCAAGACCAAATGTAAGGTATCTGGTAAGTTCTATAAAGTTGTTATTGATAGTTGTAGTTAAGATAATCTTGTTTTCGAAGAGATGGTGAATAAGTTGAATTTGGAAAGATTGAAACACCCTAAGCCTTATCAGATAGCATGGATTCAAGATGATCATAAGATGTTAGTAAATGAGCAATGTTTGGTGAAATTGAAAATTGGGAATTATCATGATGAAGTCTTGTGTGATATTATGCCTATGGATATTTGTCACCTTTTGTTGGGTAGACCTTGGCAGTTTGATAGATAGGCAATACATGATGGGAGAAAGAATACATACACTATTGTGGCCAATGGGATGAAGAAAACCTTGTTGCCCTTGGAGGAGCCTTTGAAGAGTGAAGTCTATATGAATGCTAGAATCTATTTGGTGGATGGAAGGAAATTCCTGGATGGAATGAGACATGAGAATGTGTGTTTTTCCTTAGTTCCTAAGAAGACTGAGAAGCCAGAGCATGAAGAAGAACAACGGGAAGAGATAAAAGAGTTGATGTTAGAGTATGAAGACATCATTTTAGATAATGTGCCTGATGGATTACCACCTGTGAGAAGTATCAGTCATTGCATGGACTTGATTCTTGGAGCTAGTTTGCCTAACAAAGCTGCACATCGGATGACACTGACAGAGAATTAAGAGTTGAATAGACAAGTGCAGAAGTTGTTGAAGAAAGGTTTGATCAGAGAAATTCTGAGTCCCTGTGTAGTACCATCAGTATTAGCACCCAAGAAGAATGGAGAATGGAGGATGTGTATTGATTTCAGAGCAATAAACAAGATCACAATGAAATTCTGGTTTCCTTTGCCTAGGATGGATGACATAGTGGACTGTTTGAGTAGAGTCAAATACTTTACAAATATAGACTTGAAGAGTGGATATCATCAAATCAGAATGAGAGAAGGAGATGAATGAAAGACAACGTTCAAGACAAATGAAGGGTTGTATGAATGGTTGGTGATGTCTTTTGGGTTAACTGATGCATTGAGTATTTTCATGAGGCTGATGAATGAGGTATTGAAGAAATTCTTGGGTAAGTTTGTTATTGTATATTTGGATGACATTCTAATTTTCAATAAGACAAAAGAGGAGCATTTGTTGCATTTAAGACAAGTTTTGCAGAGGTTGAGAGAAGAAAATTTGTTGATAAATCTTAAGAAGTTTACTTTCATGAAGGAAGAGTTAGTCTATTTGGGATTTGTGATATCTAAGGATGGTTTGAAGATGGAACCTAAAAAAGTAAAAGCAATTGTTGAATGGCCTACACCAGAAAGCATTGGAGAGGTAAGATCATTTCATGGATTGGCTAGTTTCTACTAGAAGTTCATCATAAATTTTAGTTCAGTTTGTAACCCTATGACGAGACAATGAGGGGAGATAGGAAGGAGTTCAAGTGGACCACCAGAGAAAACACAAGTTTTGAATTGTTGAAGCAGAAAGTGACGGAGCAGCCTATGTTAGCTTTACCGGATTCAACAAAGTATTTCAAGTAGATTGTGATGCAATTAGAACTACAATTGGAGCCATATTAAGTCAGGAAAGGAGAGAAGTATCTTATTTCAGTGAGAAGTTGAATGATGCCCAGAGGAGATATTCATGATCAGGAATTTTATGTCATAGTTCAGGCCTTGACAAAGTGGAGACATTACTTGTTGCCTAAGGAGTTTGTGTTGTATACGGATCATCAAGCCTTGTATTTGAAAAGCCAGAGTAAGTTGAATCAGAGACATACGAGATGAGTAGAATTTTTGCAGAGATAAACCTTTGTGTTGAAGCATAGAAGTGGAAAATCTAACAAAGTTGTCGATGTATTGAGTAGAAGAAGGAATTTGCTGACAGAAATGATAGTGACAATATTAGGATTTGAGGAGTTGAAGACCTTTTATGATGATGACCTGGATTTTGCGAAACCTTGGAGAGAATGTAGAGAACCGGTTATGATAGATAGAAGAAAGTGGTTGGATTACTTCATTTAGGATGGGATGTTATTTAGAGGAGTTAAGTTGTGCATACCTAAGGGTTCTATGAGGGATAATCTGATAAAGAAGAAACATAGTGGAGGAATAGATGGACACTTTGGTGTTGATAAAACAATAGCATTGGTGAGTGAGCATTACTTTCGGCCCCATATTCATAAGGATGTTAGGAAATATGTGCAAAGTTGTAGAGTTTGTCAAGTTGCAAAAGGTAGTAGTTAGAATGTGGGATTGTATAAGCCTTTGACAGTACCAAAAAGACCTTGGGAAGATATCAACATGGATTTCATACTAGAACTACCTAAAACATAGAGAGGGAATGATTATATATTTGTGGATAGATTCTCAAAGATGGCACATTTCATACCTTGTAAGAAGACATCAAATGTAGTGCATATATTTGACCTATTTTTTAGGGAAGTGGTGAGGTTGCATGGATTACCTAAGAGCATAGTTTCAGACAAGATCTAAGTTTGTTGGTTATTTTTGGAGAACACTTTGGAAGAAGATGAAGACAAATTTGAAGTTCAATTCTACTTTTCACCCACAAACTGATGGACAAACAAAAGTAGCTAACCGGAGCTTGGGAAATTTGTTAATATTCTTAGCTGGAGACAAAACCAGAAGTTGGGATTTGATTCTTGCACAAGCAGAGTTTGCCTACAATAATTCAGTAAACAGGAGTACCAAAAGGACACCTTTTGAGATTGTTATCGGAGCACATCCTAGAGGTATATCAGAATTAAGAGATATCAACAGTGAAGATTGGAGAAGTTCAGAAGCAGAAGAATTTACAGATCACATAAAGGACTTACATATTCAAGTTAAGCAACATTTGGAGGACATGAACAACAAGTATAAGGAGAAAGTAGATGAGAAGAGGAGACATAAGAAATTTGAAGTTGGAGATGAAGTGATGGTGTATCTGAGAAAAGAAATATTCTCAGTTGGAACTTATAACAAGTTGCAGATGAGGAAGTTTGGACCTTGCAATATTTTGAGAAAATTTAGTTCCAGAAATGCATATGAAGTGGAGTTACCAGATAGTCTGAGTATTTCACCTGTATTTAAAATTGCAGATCTACATCAGTATCATGAACCAGAATTTAGTGAGGACAATATTGCAGACTTGGAGAAACAGTTACCTCGGAAGGAACCAGATCAGATTGAGATATTTTGGATAGTAGGATTGGGCGTAGTACTCAAAGCAGTCAGTATAAGGTGTATCTTGTGAAGTGGAAATGCAGGCCACTTGAAGACTCGTCTTGGATTTCTCAGGCAGAGGTAGACCGCCTTGGTTTTCCTTTGACCCAAGCAAAGTGAGAGACTCACTTTTTCAACAACCTTGGATGTCTAATGCAGGAGCATCCCCGGTTCTTGGCAATCTTGCATCAACCAAAAATATTTCCTTTATGTTTTGCTTTCTGTTTTGCAGTTTCAGCATTTCATTATGCATTTTCTGGCATTGGCTCACCGGATCTTGAGGAGTTGGATTTTTTCTTGAGGACTTGATCATCTACCTTATTCCCAAACCGTGGAGCATTTGGATCATTTTTCAGAAAGTTATTGCTACCGGTTTCTAAGATAGTTTTCTAGTATCGGTTACTTGGACCTATTTGCATTTGTGATCTATCAAAATCTACCAGATCCCTTCCGTATCTTGCAGAGCCCCGAGTGTTGATTTTGATGTTCCTTGGTGTGTGGCTGACCTTCCCTTTGATGTACACTTCATCCATTTTATTTTTCAAAGGAATTTATTTGGCAAAGGTCGACCTTGTTGTTTTTACACTTTAGGTCTTGTTCTTTGACATTTGATCTCTTTTTGGGCCAACCAGATCCCCTTGGATCGTATAAATCATTGTAATTGAGCATTAGAATGTAGATAGGAGAAAATATAGAACATAGAAGCTAGATCTTAAGATTTGAGGTTCCAGTTGTGACCTATTATGTATTTGAGCATGTTTTAGCAGGCCAGTGAGTTGGTTTCTATAACCCGAATGTTACTGGTTGATTGTAATCAGTTTTCATGATATAATTCATTTAGTTCTGCATTGCCTCCATCATATCCTTGTGTTTTCATTGTGTTTACTCTTGCTGACCAATCCATATTGGTCTCTTTGAGGTCCCTCCTAACCGATGACTGCACTAAATAAGGGCATTCAAGCAAAAATCTAGACTTCAATTGATAGAAGCAATGAATAAGAAGAGTTGCAGACACAACCTCTTCCATACAACTGAATCAATTAGGACCCTAAACACAAGGAGGCCCTGAAATAGGGTATACAAAGGCAACTAAAGCTTTAACAACACCAAAACAAACCATAAGACATTATTTAGAATCTCAAACAACCCTAGGAAGCATTTTCCCATACCCAGCAAAACCACAACCAAATTTCCCAAATCAAGTGCAAACAAAATCCAATCTTTTCCCTTATAGATTTCCAATATTAAGAATCAACTTAATTCCATTCAAAATCCCCCCAAAAAAATTTGGCAAACACTTTGCAAACAATCTTTTCAAAACCAAATGCTGAGTGCGGGAAAACAAAGCCAACCTAGAAAATCAAGAAATGAAAACGAAATCTGAAGTAGAGACTCCCAATCCAGCAAAAATCCTCTATCAATTTAATTCCAAAGCCAAGAAAAAACTCCCAAAACAAAATATCCAAAGGCATCCCAAAACTCTAACCCATGTGAATGCACATGAAGTTGAATTAATACAAAATTTTAAACTCAAAAACTTTAATCAAGGCCAACCAATCAAAATATTCTAAAAAGAATATGTTATACCTACCCCACACATAATCCAAGGCAAACATATAAAGATATATATATAATTTACCTTCCTTTTCAATCGATCAATAAAATAGGAGGGTAGGTAAGTTATATCAAGATTAATTAAAAGGGGTGGGAAGAAGCAATTAAATGAAATGTAAAAGCATAATTCCAATGCAACTTAATAAACATGGGTAATATTATTTGCTCAATCAATTAATAATAATTCTCAATACACAAATCATTGCTTACCCATAAAAAATATTTATAAATAAATATTAATAATAAAAGCCATCAAATAAAATAAAATAAATATAAATCCCATTAAATAATGATTCAATGAAATTCAATTAATAAAAGCAAGTAAATATCAATTAAAATAAATAAATAATAAATCAATAAATTAAATTAAGTGGATTACACAATAATCAATTAACCAACAAATAATTAATAAATCAATCACATAAGTAAATAAACCATAAATAATTAAATCTCAATTAATCATTAAATCAAATAATAAATTAAATCAAGTAACCATCAATCAAATTAAAGATAAATATGAAATAATATAATGATCACACAACTCTAACCAGGAATAAACATGAACTCAAAACAACTTACACCAAAGGGAAAGAACACGACACAAAACTTTAACCTCAACTTACGTCGTGGCGCAATCTACAAGGTACACAACTTAAACCTAGAGTGTGTAAGGGAACCTATGCCATCTCCGACCACTTTCCATTAGGATAAAGACACGCTCAGATCTGTGAAGCTAGGTGGAGTTGATGTCTAGTACCTGCAAACCTGCATCCAACACTACACACAACATATACGATACATATGCATCATTATAAACAAATAAGTGGTAGAGAATTGCGACGACATATCATGCTCACAATGAGTGATATAACATTGTCTCTACTCATGAAGACAGTCACACAGTAAATCATCAAGCATCACATAGAATCATAATCATAAAATAGGGTTAGTACCATCATATCATCTTAAGTCATATAGTCCCACATAAATAGTGATCACATATAAATCCATCCATCAAGGTGATTCTATGTACCAACATCCACAAGAACCATCAAATGTCATATATCACATAATATGTTTAACATCATCAATCACATGAATCTCCAAGCATAATGAGTCATATTGAATATCATAAATCCACATAGACTAATAGCACCACAATACCATCTAATATAGAAATAGAGTCATAAATATGTTGGCTTGATGATGATAGTAATGAATAACTTCATATGTTGTCATTGATGAAACACATACACACACATATGTTCATATTGCCTACCGGTGTGACTTCAAAGTTGTTTATATTACAACCGGTATACTAGAAGTTTATATCTAACCAGTATATACATGGAGACAACCAGTGTGTATTTATATATGGATATACATAACTCGGTGACAACCGGAAGATCCAACAAAGATTATCATAGGAGCATCAAAGTACAAATGGTTTATATGTTTAACTCCAACAGGTATTGTTGTTCCAACCGGTATTCATTGATTATGTGATAAGTTATCGCTGGTCGTGATGAGTTATCCTAACCAACAATTTTTGGTGATATTTTTGTGATGAGTTATGATTGTTTGACCAGATACACTACACCTAGGAAATTGTGATATGATTTCTAGAGGCCGACATGAAATCTAAATGTCTATATATTGACATCACAATGAATTATTTTGTATGAGCGAAGGAGATATGTTATGAGATGATTTGATGCGAAGGCAAAAGTTGTAAGTTGTAGAGTATGTTGGTAATGAAGTTTTGAGTGCACAGAAGAGGATCTATTCAAGCCATTTGTGCTACTACTAGATCACACTATTTGTTGTTTTCTAATCACTGCAATAGTCAAATCTCCTAACTAGGTAAGCTCTAACAAGATTCATTGTACAAATCCTCTAACCAGGTGATCCATTAGTTTGGATTTAGAAATCCTCTACCATTGTTGCTCCTTAAAGGGTACTACCTTTAACAGGGTATAGCTTTTAACTAAGCTTTGAGATCTTTAACAGGATTCGCTCCTAGCAGAGCAACTTTTTGTAGACCCTAACTAGTCAGTTATCTATTACTGTAGATAGTTAACTTGTGAGTCCCATCTCACCATGGTTTTTCCCATTTGGGTTTTCCACGTATAAAAACTTGTGTTATGGTGGATGTTTTACTTATTGTGGATGCTTTTATATCATTTTGGATTGCATGCATAGTGTTTAACAAACTTGTTAAGTATATCTACCGGTCAGTGTTTAAAGTAGTATTGCTTTTGGTGTCACTGATTCACCCCCCCTCTTAGTGCTTTACAAGTCCATCAAAATAATCATCTAAGTAATCCACCATATGTCTATATAAGTCTATCAAAATGCTAATCAAAATACAAGTCTAGGAGGGGCACTACTACACTCTTCCCAGTGTACTTGGGGATCTCTATGCTATGTCCTTGAGGAGTGTGGAGACAAGAAATTCCTTTATGGAAAGGATCTCTTGGATCTCCCACGTGTCCTATCCAAGACACCCCACTTTCCTTCAATCTTGGCCCTCCATCTCTTTTCAATCTCAACCATCTATTTTGGGCCCCTCAAATCTATAAATTGGAGTCTCTTCCCTTCAGAGTCCATCCTCTTCATTTACATTGTCATGTTGTCAAGTTGAGTCCAAGGATCCATCAATCATACCCACATTATGCTCAAATTTAATCCCATCCAATTCTCATAATCCATCACATTGTTGTGTATTTTGGAGAGTAATCCACATCAATCCATCCAAAGGAGCAAATCAAGCGGGAAAAGGGTGCTTCTGCTTCAAGCTCAATCGAAGGGGGTTAGGAAAGGTATAAAGTTAGTTGTTTTACATGCTTTCAATAATTTTATGAATTTTATATGCTCAACTAACCTTGTCAACTTTTCTCGCTTTCAAATTAATTGTGAGTTAATTGACTTCATGATTTAGGTTGATTGATTAGTTAATTGATTAGATTGGTTTTTTAGAAGAGTTGATTGGGTATTTAAGAGAATTGATGGATCTATTAGAAGAGGTTATTGTGAGTGAAACTCAAAGTGAGTGGTTGTTAAGAGGACTTAATTAGCCATTTAAATAATAAAAATTATTTAAACATGTGCATGAGATATATATTTTATTTATTTTAGAGGAATTTAATTTCAAAAGTGAATAATTAAATAAATTAAAAAAAGAAATTTAATTACAGAATATTTAGTTAGCTAATTAAATAATTATTTAATTATAGGAAAAGTGGAAGAAAATGATTTAATTGAATAATTAAAGTTTTCCATTTAAATAATTTTAAATTATTAAAATTATTTAAGGGGATAAGATATGCTTAGCTATTTCAAATGCGACTATTTTGTTTGCCCTTTTATTAACTAATATGCTACAAATGATGTGTTAAGGTATAGATTTGATGCTAAATGATGCACAAGTATCATAAATAGATTGATATTGATGTTTCTAATATCAAGGATGAATTTATGCTTATAATCTAATCCTCTTGGAACAATCACTCTTTTGGTGTCATTTTATTGTATAAACATATTGATCTCCAAAATCTATCTATATGTGTGTACCTATGTTTGAGACAAACGTGTTGTTGTTTGACACCTTAGGGGTTTGTTGTATGTAGATTATAAAACCTTTTTTTATATCAAATTGAACCCCTTTGTTAATGTACATGGATCTAAGAAACACACGACTAGGATGCAAAATGCCTACAATGATGATAATATATATTGATGTTGATGTAATCCTAATGAACAAAATTAATAATACATGTGTTATTTCCTTTTAGTTCGTTTGCGTCCTTCACATAACCAATTTATAGAGGCATATGAATTTTCTAAGGATTATTGTTAACACGAGCACGAGTACTTAATTTTAATCATTTTAGCATGCAAATGGATAGCCAACAATCAATTTTTAAAATTCTCATCCTCGAGAGAAATAAAATAAAAATTTGAGAAAATGAAACAAAATTGCAAATGTGAATAAGATAAATTTACAGATACAATTTAGTTGGCAGAAAATCCTAATTTTTTTGTTCCAATCCAATTATATACATAGAATAATTATATTCAAAGCAATAATGACAAAGTTATTATAACTAAAAAGATAAATTAAACATCAAGACAATACACTTATGACAAATCTGAAAAATAAATGTTAAACAAAAGACGAAACAAAATTGCAAATGTGAATAAGACAAATTTATAACACAATTTAATTAAAGAAAATTTTGGACCAATCCAAATTATACAGAAAACAATTATATTCAAAGTAATAATGACAAAGTTATAATAACTAAAAAGACAAATTAAATATCAAGACAATAAACTTATGACAAATCTGAATAATAAAGGTTAAATAAAAGGTAAAAAATTAAAGCATGTACTTTTTGCCCTAAAAAACAATAAAATTCAATCATACATAAAAATAATCAACACAATTATCAAAGCAACCATACGATGCGGGTTTAAAAACTGCATTATATAATATAATTGATTTGACTATGAGCGCACGCATGCATTTTATAAGAGTAATTTATTTTCCATCTCAATCTTTAATGGATCTCCATTATTGCGTATAGCTTACGCAAATATTTACTTAAAAACTATAATATAAAATGAAATAAAAATTGACTAACTAGGCTGAACCATATTATTATACTAAATCAATCATTTTGTATGCCATTCTAAATTCATGGTACTCCATCAAAAGTCGAAGTTAGGGTAAGTATTAAGTAATCCATACTAATATATTGATTGATAATATGATGGGTGTAAGTTAATAAAGATTATAAAATTGGTATATTAAATAGGAAATGTGAAGGTTGGTGTTTGGGTATTTTTAGGATGTCAATTTTATTTAATAATATGTTATAATAGAAGATTGATATCTAAGATTTAAGAATGGATTATTGATTAGGGAGATAACATAATTGGAACATGAGAATTTGAATGTTCGAGATGGAATCACATTAGTGACCTTGTTCAATCTCATAATATTTATTTTATTTTAACGATTACGTCTAGATTGAAATTTGACCTTCATTATTTGGTAGTGTTAAGGACTGTTGAGGGCCTTGCTGTGTGAGATTTGGATTTAGGAAAAAATTGCATCTTGGTAAAGCCTTGAGAGTTAGCAAATAGTAAAGTAAAGAGATAATGGGCTGACAATGAATGTCGATGGGTTGATAATCGCTCTTCAAACTATAATTTTCTTCCTTCTAAGGTTTCTCTAGATTAAACTTATGTGTTTCAATCATTATCAAGTTTTGTTTGTTGTTTTAATGCTTTGACACTTGTATATCATTATTCTATTACTTTAAAGATAAGAATACTTATATATATATTGGATTCGAGATTGTCTTGAGTATTAAGAAAGATAGAATCCTTAATTGGTGAGCTCATTAAGAGTATCTTGATTAGTTTACAAATCATATTGGTATTAGAGAAAGTTTGAAACAAATATAGGTTTTCATTTATCAAATTTTTGGTTGTTTTTTTAATATTGCACCCACTACACATTATAGTGCAAGTAGAGATATGAATGAATTTTGAGCTTGAAATTTGTACTTAGTGGAGGAATTGAGCATAAAGGAGGATTGAACATGAAGGTTATATAGATATGGAAGAGGTTGAGGAGATATTTCAAAAGTTATAAGTTAATGTTGTCATGATTTATTTACATGGAAAATGAACATGTTTAAGTCTTTTTTACATATTACAACTCAAATTTTCGGTAAACAAGAATATCCTAAAGAAGAAAGTGGATACAGAGCATGTATGGATTTGGAGAAACCTCACATAGTGGAAAAAATATTTCATTATAAAATTTTAGGAAAATATAAATGTTCAACCTTTCAATGGGGAAGTGAATGCGAACAAGTTGAACTAATGGATCTCCCAAATGAAGGTCAACTTCAACTTGTATAATATAAAGTAACATATATATTTTGCTTATTTGAAGCTATTTAACCATGATTTGACACGGTATGGGGAATACTCTTATTCCTTGTAAATGATAAAATCTTCACCAATTTGAAAATAGGAATACTTCAAAGACTTGTTGAACAAATTATTCCACCCACTATCCCATAAAGAGGGTAAAGCATCAGATGACACTTTTTAAATCAAGGAATCATCCAAGATTATACAAGTAAGTTTTATAACAAGACATTCAAACTCAGTAACAATATGTTGGAATATTATGTACCCATGAAATACATTAAGGAATTTTTAGGAATCATTCTAAGGTTGTCTTAATGGCCAACCTAAGAATGTTGATGAGACTAGTGTATATATATATGTAATGACCAAATTAAAAGTTTTAGAAGATAAATTTTAGATTTAAATATCTATAAAATATTTTGTATAAACCCAAATTTCTTCATAGTCTTTATATCAAAACTTAATAATCCATATTTTCTTCTAAGTTTAACAATAACATTTACATCCCAATCTTAACAAATAGAGCCCACAAAGAAAGATAAGTTCCAAAAATAATATTATTTTCAAATGAGATTTGAGATACATCAAGATGTGTTGCAATATAATAGAACAACAACTACAACAACATTATCTATGAACTAAAACTATACTACGTAAATCCATGGAAGATTGAAGATTTTACGAAGTTGAAATGACTAAAATCCACAACCATTAAGCTCATTCACATCCTATAAATTATATTTTTAAGCAACACCAAGGGGTTCAATCCTCCGATCTTTGAAACTCACAGGTTTTCATCGTCTGGTCCTTGAAACCCAAGGGTCTTCATCCTCTAATCTTTAGAAAACCCAAGGCTTTTTGTCGTTAGATCTAGATGTTTGAACACAAGTACTAAGAATTATTTTAAATGAGATCTTATGTTTATAATAAATATTTTTCCCTAACTGATTCAAAAATATCATAATATATCTCATTTATTGTTGCAAATGTGAAGTTGATTGATGTATCAGTATGGTTGTCATTGATGTCAACAGACTAATTCTATGTTTCAATTTTTGGTTTTGCTCTGAAAATTCTGACTTGTTGCAGATATATTCATGATGTGTTGGTATTTCGTTGGATTTTGTCTTTGACATTCTACTCTCGTGTTTTGGTGGTCTGGAAGCTATGCATCAAAAGTCTATATAGTAATGATGATGGTTCTCTAGCAGAGTTTGCAGAGCTCTGCATTGCTTTGCATTTTCAGTTCTCCTATTGCATTTTTGGATTTATGCTATTCAAGCATATATCTTTGTTATTCTGATTTGCCACGTGTTTATGTGCTCTGGAATTGTGTTTTTGGCCATGTTCTTTCCTGGTTCGGTTAACCCCAGATTCTCTATTCTTTGGTCCGGTGAATGCAGTGTCTCGTCATTTCCACCGCGAGAATTCTTAATGAAAACCTATTTTGAATTATGTTTTATTATCTCCTTAGTCGACTTGGAAAATCTATCTCGAAGATCGGTATATATAAAGAATGATTGTAATGAAATATCATAAGGAAGGACTCATAGAAGGAATTTGATTGTAAAAGGAAGATCTATCTTTGGTGATGCAAAGTAGTTGATCAGTGTGGTTGTTAGTTGATTTTGTTTGGTACTGGTGGTAGTGAGCCTAAGGTTTCTTTCGACATTGCAATAGTTTGGTAGTTGTGCCTTTGTGGTGGATTCTTTCTTTCTTCCTTAGGGCAATGAGCTCTCCTTCTTTCTTTGGTGGTTTTAGCCATAAAGTTAGCCCACCTACAATGAGCAACTCTAGCAGTGAGCCATCTTGTAAAAATCACCTTAATCGATGTCACCCTAACAAGTGTTTTCATATTGAGAACTAACATTCTTTGTGTTTTTTCCCTTCTTGGGTTTTCCATGTCATATCTGGTGTTTCATGTGTGTGTTCTTTCGTTGTTTTATCTATTCACGGTTAAGTGTTTTGATTTTAATCTATACCAAATCTATTTCTATGAAAAAAGGAATATATTTTTAATAAACAACTGATTCACCCCCCCTCTCAGTTGTCCAGAATATTCAACAATTGGTATCAGAACTTTGGTTCCTAGAAAGAGATTTTAACCACTCAAGGAGATTCGATGGCACATTAATTGACTATTCCTACTTTTGAAGGATGTGACTATAGTTTGTGGAAAGTAAAGATACAAGGACATTTAATTTCTCTGAGTTACAAAACCTGGAAAGTTGTGGAGACTAAGTATACGCTACCGACAAATGGACCTACTACACTAGATGAGATTGAAGCCTATAAAGAAATTGAGCGAGAAAGGTACGCTATCTTTAGTGTTAGAATCAGGGAACACTGCGAGGGGGGGGTGGGTGAATCAGTGTCTTGCCAGAAATCAAATTCACAAAATTATTCTGTATCCACCGGTTAGCAGTGCATAATAGTAAAAAACATAAGTAAGCAATAAATAAGCCATAGATCCACAACACCAAAATTTTTACATGGAAACCCAAAAATGGAAAAACCACGGTGGGGTTGGAACCCACAATATTCATATACTATGGCTAGGAGTACATAAATATTACATAGATGGGGAATGCACTTGCATTTAGGCTCACTACCTAGGGCTCATTGCTCAATTACAATGACCTAGAAGGCTACAACCTTCAGGGAAGTCTCATTGACTTACAATTTGATTACAATGAGGAAATACAATTAAAGAACTCTGAAGTAGCATCTAACAATGCCAAAATGAGTTCTGGTTAAGCACAAGATCTCTAACTATACTCGCTCTACAATATGCTCTGTTTCTATCTCAATCAACTACCGGATCACCTGAGAATCAAATGTGCACGCGAAACTGTGCTTAATCACACCAAAATGGATCACCACAAAAGGTAATACTCCAAAAACCAATCACCAATTCAATCTTATATATCTGATCATATAAAAAATAATCTCCTCCAAGTCGACTTCCAAAAATGTAACGTGTAGTCACATGTCATCTTGATCGGATCCAAAAATATAAGTTCGGATCATCAAAATAGTAGTAAAATGATGTTTATAAATCAGCCCAATCAACAAGAACACGATTCAATGCACCGCAATCATCGGAAAGCTTCTGGACCCAAAAATGCTCTGTTCTACCTAAAATATCAGTTAACATATGCTTTCGGATAAGAGGAATCATAACCACCAGATCGAATCTTCAAGAAGAGTTGCCATCAATGACAACCCTAAACCAATAATCAAGCATCATAAATCACCCCCCCTTTGGCATTGATGGCAACACTCATGAAAAATGACTAAGTGTGGTTCAAAAGAATTAAAAGAATCTCTAAGGCTCCCCCTTAGACAAAGAATTTTACTCTCCAATACTGTACATTTTTCACTGTCTCTCTCCCCCTTTGATAGCAATGCCAAAGATGGGGTGTTGTCCAAAACAGATATACTTATAAATACTTGAAGATATCAGCATAAGTAGTCTTCAAAAATCCTAGCTGAGTATCCCACCCACTCTTCAAGTTGTCCAAAACTGTGATAAATGCACTAAATACAGTGGCATGAATTTCTAACTCTCTCAGATCAAATGGTACAGGTCGGGTCATCTCCTTCATACAATCCACCTTATTGCCTAATATGGTGTCCAACCGGGTGGCAATCAGATTCTGGAGTTCACCTACTTTTCTCAAAATTTTCTCCTTATTTGCTTGAAGGCTTGAGATTTGATCATTTAAGGCTATAATCTAGCCTTCAATACTTCTAGTTAGAGTTGCATTAGGATCAAAGGACTGAGAAATGCCAGCAAGCTTTCCCTAGCAAACACCTATCTGCTTATCAATATCTATAGTGAAATTAGGCAAAATTAGGCAAGATTTGTACAATTTTCTAGCTTCTGACAATGTGAACCAAAAAGAATCTGCAGTCTCTCATTTAATCTCACTCTATCATCTTCAATCATTTTCTAGAATGTTTTCTTCCTAACATCCTTGAATTTATCCAAAACTTTATGTATAGTTGTCTTCTCCAAAGAATCAAAATTGGTATTTACACTGTTAATCAATTGCAACAATTTACTAGAGGGGTTGTTATTTGAATCTAACTGTACATTGAGGGCCACCTTCTCCAAAAAATCTATACACATCAAAATTAGCTTTTTATTTTCAATTTTTGACTTCACTAGATCTTGGCTAGCCTGGGCTTGTACTGCAGTTGCGAGCATAAGATTTTCTGCAGGTGGCATCTTTCCAAGATCAACATAACCATCAAGATTAATACAAATATGAGGCGGGGTCCTGTAACTAGAGGAATGACAATTGTCAGATCAGATATGCCTTTTCCTTTGTCAACCTCAACAACCTTAGCTTCTGTTATCTCAACATCCTTCTTCTCTCCCTTATCCCCTTTATCTGTTGCACCGGTGTTGCCACTTGCTGTAGTATCAACCTGTTGGATTTTAGGGGTTGCAGAGCTATCCACCACCGAAGGAGTATCACCGGTCTCAGCATTAAGTGGAGTGTTATCCTAGTCTTCCAGATGATCCTTAGACTGAGTTTCAACCTTCTGACTTGTGGAAACACTTTTCTTTTCTTTCGGCTGAGAGGAATTGAATGCATCCTTGTACAAAGGGTCATTCCGAATTATCTTTTTCCATATATTCTCTGTTTCTTTCCTCACCTCCTCCACATTTCCAATCATCAATCTATTAATCATGTTTTTACTTCTAAATTCCTTCTTATTTTCCTCTTCAATGAGTCTCTTGACTTAATCATGAGTAATGCAAGTACAAACATTTACAAGTTCTCTTTCCTTCATCTCCCTGTCAATCTTACTTGCAGTCATTCTTCTTGCATCAATCAGATTATACAAATCTTTTGGAATGGTCTTTTCTAATTCAATCAATGTCTAACTAAAGTTGTGTAAATATAGTACAACTGCTTCTTCAATTTTTCTCTTATCACCTTCATCAAAATTCTAAAAGTATGCTCCAAGATTCTTCAAATTGCCATCCACTATTATTTCATCTATTAACTGATTTGTTGATAGTGGAGGAATAATTGTGTACTTACCTTGTATGTTGCCAGACTCAAGGTCTTTGTCGAGTTGACTTATGACCTGCCTACCTCTTTTGGATCTTTCGGCAGGAGCAGGATCAGATTTTTCTTTCTTGGATTGTTGGGCTCCACCGATTTGCGACTTCCTCACCACTCTCACAAATTCTCCTTTCTTTTTCGCCTTTCCTGCTTCCTCCTTAGATTCAGTTTCTGAGGCTACGAGAGATACTGCAACATAGGTTCTTTTAGGTTTCTCCTTTTTCTTTAGTACACCTTTCCTAGATGGGCTAGATTTTTCAAGTTGGGCTATCAAAGCAGGAGCAGACTTAGTCTCTTTCTGCACATGACTTTCCCTTGCTTTCTTCACCGCCTCTTGAGTGAAACCCATCTGAACTGCCACTTCCTCTGCCATATTAGTAACTTTTCTTTTCTGGGCAGGAGTAGTAAATTGCATGTGCAGACTGAGGTCTTCTCCTTGAAAGTACCAAATTTTCCTTCCTTGGGATCCACTGGTTGATTCAGTAGGTGTTGGGCATATGCCTCAAGTGTAACGGAGTCAACTTCATACCCCATGAGCGTGATCCATACTATCCGGGGCTCCACTGCTTCCATTAGACATTGATCCTTATTGACCATGAAACAAATGGTTTGCTCATATTTTTCAACAACCTCCTTGGGGATCCTCTCTTTGTTCTTCATTGCAGCCTGGAAGTTTTTGAAGTATGCCCAAAGAGTAGATATCCTTATTGTTACATCTTTAACTCCCCATAATCCTTCTTTAATCTGCATAGCTATCGGTCTATCATAGGCCCATTGGACCTTACCTTTTATACTAGGCATCTCATTTAAGAAGGACAAGGTCAAGAAAATAAGAAGTGTACCATATTTGAATGTGTTCTTTTTGTCATGTTTGATCTTCTTCAGATTGCTCAATAATTCATTCAGGAGGGCAGTGCACAGGTCATACCTTTTGTCATCCTTAAGCATCTGGTATGCAGAGTAAATATCAGTACTAGAGATAGATTTATACCTACTGGATTGGTAAACCTTGTAAATGACTACCATCAATACGAACTTCACATCATTCTCCAGGATGTCATTAATGGTAATTGCCCTGCTATCAAATTTGGATCCTGTGGTGGCTATGACCGTGCCATTTGACACTTTCCTCAGACTAGGCAGATCAACGATTTCAGCTAGGCTAGTTACGACTCAAATCGCTTGCTTGGTAATTTTGTGTGGCCTATCAAGCCATATAAACTTGTCATGTACCCAACTAAGAATGTACCGGATCCACTCTACCTCATCAAATAATGGAAAATTCATGAACTATGAGAAACCCTTGTCTTGAAGCACCTTGTATTTCAGTTTCAGATTACCCAAGCCATCAACTAAATGCTTGTTGTAAAGATCCAGTATATTTGTGTTTCCAAGCTCCTCTATATTCGCTTAGGAGTCATTTAAATCGCTTTTGAAATCGCCAACTTTCTTTTCTCTATTCTTTTCTCTACTCGCTTGATCCCATTGTGACAAATGAAACTTCAAAATGAACATTTTATCCTTCAAAAACCTAATTTTCCACTGTAATAAATGGAGCCACCGATTATCATGATTTTCATGAAATCACATATCGGATCACCAAATCTTCTCAGAAACTTTTGGATATCATCTGCACTCATGGGTAAAGCCTTATGCAATCTTCCAAAATTGATTGCAAACCACCGAAGAGGGGGTTCTTAGAATCTACAGGAAAAGCTCCCCCTAAGGCATAAAGCCCTAGTTATCGGATGAAGATCCTGCAACGGATTTAGGTGTAGATCCATTGTCAACTTTGGATTCATCTTTTCTTACCCATATCTTCTCATCCTTCTCCCTAATCTCTTCTACTTTTGCTTTTCCTTTCTCATATGAGTTACTCTTGTCTACCAGAGCACTGTTCTTGCTTCTGCAGTACTTTGCAATGTGACCGGTTTTGTTGCATGCTCGGCAAACAATATTATTCTGCTTAATTCAGAAGTTCATTTGATTTGGTCTCATCTTGCATTGATTAGAGATATGTCTAAACATCCCACAATCATATCATCTTTTATTTTGGAAGTTATTCATTACTTCTCTACATACATTTGACTTGTGACCAAAATTATTGCATATGAAACATTGATCGGTAAAGATAGGAACATTATTCATGTTGTTCATTCCATTATTCATCCCACTTCTGCATTGATTCACCATATGACCAAACTTATTGCAAGTAAAGCATCTACCATTGAATTTATGAGTATTAGATTGTCTTACTGGAGGATTTTTGCTCTTCTTTTGATCAGGTTTTGCATTGCCTTGTCTAGATCTAGAGGATTCACCTTTCTCAAATCCTATACCTCACATGTCCTTTCCATGTCTCTGACTTTCCAGCATCTCATCAAGCCTTGCTAAGCTAGCTTTGAATTTGTCTTTGTATTCATTAGCAGTAGCAAGTTCATCCCTTAAGGTAGCAATCTGTCTTTCAAGTTCTTGACCATTACTCCTTGAATGTGTCAGCTCAAGCTTCAATTGATCATTCTCATATGTAAGCCTGAAGCATTCATCTTCTCTTTCTTTCAATGATTGTGCCTGATTTTCTTCATTTTTATTTTGGTCCTAAATCTCCTTAGTCAACCTCATCACAATGGATTGCATATAATTCTTCAAGGCAACATTCTCTCTTTCAAGCTTGTTGACTTCATCAACTTTATCTTGATATTCTATGATCTGATCTTCTTTCTCCTTCAGCTTGTCCATTAATTCCTTCCTCTTCTCTCTAGAGATGTTTGCTTCATCCTTTAGGTCATTAATAAAATCATCAACATCATTTAGGTTCTTCTTCAAGGTACAAATCTCATTTCTAGTTGCATCAATATCCTCAAGTGTCGCACTGAGTTGTCTCTAAAAATCAGAATCCATTGAATCAATCTCCCGAACCTTCCTCAAGTGGTTAAGCTTCCTCAAAGGTAGTAGGCTCTGATACCAATTGTTAGAATCAAGGAACACTGAGGTGAATCAGTGTCCTACCAGAAATCAAATTCACAAACTTATTCTTTATCCATCGGTTAGCAATGCATAACTGTAAAGAACATAAGCAAGAAATAAATAAACCATAGATCCACAACATTAGAATTTTTACATGGAAACTCGGAAAGGGAAAAACCATGGTGGGGTTGGAACCCACAATATTCATATACTATGGTCAGGAGTACATAAATATTACATAGATGGGGAATGCACTTGCATTCAGGCTCACTTCCTAGAGCTCATTGCTCAATTACAATGACCCGGAAGGCTACAACCTTCAAGGAAGTCTCATTGACTTACAATTTGATTACAATGAGGAAATACAATTAAAAAACTCTAAAGTAGCATCTAACAATGTAATGAGGAAGTTAAATTGGATACAATGTGTATGGATGTGAGTAATTAAATTGGAATTATAACGATATGATAGCATGAAAGTGGATGTAAACTGGATGTAAGCTGATGATTCAAAATGGCAATATAACAATATGAAAATGAAAGTGGATGGATTGTGAAGGAAAATGAGGGAATTAAATAGGCCAAGTTGGGAGAAGAAGAGTCATGCAAATGAGACACTTGTCCTTGAGAAGGGAAAATGCCATGGATGCAAATGACATGTGTCCTTAAGAAGGACATGTGTCCTT
Source organism: Cryptomeria japonica (assembly GCF_030272615.1). Classification (NCBI taxonomy): domain Eukaryota; kingdom Viridiplantae; phylum Streptophyta; class Pinopsida; order Cupressales; family Cupressaceae; genus Cryptomeria; species Cryptomeria japonica. Next base: position 271,333,205 of record NC_081415.1, on the reverse strand, counting down.
GAGAACACATGCCTATTTGGGAATGAGACACCCAAATTGGAAGGTTCTATTCTAAAAGATATTACAAAACAGATATATTCCCATGGTTTAGGATATTTGGGATATTTTCCCAAATTTTAGGAAATTTGGTTTCCCCCAAAATGAGGATATTTCCATGACTTAGGATATTTGGGATATTTCCCCAAATTTTAGGAAATCTGGTTCCCCCAAAAATGAGGATATTTCCATGACTTAGGATATTTGGGACATTTCCCCAAATTTTAGGAAATATGGTTCCCCCAAAAATTAGGATATTTCCATGACTTAAGATAATTGGGATATTTTTGGTTCTCCCAAAAATGAGGATATTTTCATGACTTAGGATATTTAAGAAAATACACATATGAGGTGGGAAAGAAGTTGGAAGAAATAAAAGGATGACTAAAACCTAAGGTTAGTTAATGGGTTAAGTTAGAGGAAGAGTTAGATGAGGGTTAAAGTTAGGAGACATGTGAAGAAATATAATTAATTTAATTAATTAATCCCATAAAGGATATTAAGAGGAAAGGACAAAAATAAATTAAATAGTCAAACTATGCATTTGATTTATTTAATAGAAGAAGGGATCAAATTTAATTAATTGATTGATTTGTGATTGTCAATTAATTAATTAAAGGAGGACTATAGCATAATTAAAGGTAGGTGTCAGTCAGACTATAGTCTCTGAGGTGATGTGATGTAGGTGATGTCTCATTTCCAAATTGGGTATGTGTAATGGTTATCCTTTCTCGAGGTGCTATGCGATAAATTCCTTGTACGATTCTCTGCTTGAGATGGGATTTCCTTGATTGGTTTTGTTTAAGGTGGTATCCTTTCATGATTACTTCTTCTTGGCTTTGGTTGTCATGGATGATTGAGGTAAGTTGGTGGTATGGGTCATGTGTTGTGGTTTGTGTGTCTTTACTATTTTTTTGGTACTTGGATTTCAATGTGATTGCAAGCTCATGTGGTGTTAATGATCTATGGTGGTAAGAGGTTGGTAAATTATGATATGTCACTTCAAACTCTCTTTCATGTGCTCCTTGGCTTTATATATTATGAATTGTTATTCATTTTTTGTGGACTTATATGTTTTTTGATGGCTACTTGTAGTGTAAGTTACAAAATCGTGTTGCCTACTAAACCCTATGATTTTCAGGATAGCCATGCCTTCGATGATGAAAATCTTGGTAGGTTGTTTAATTTACGGGATCCAAATGTTTCTCTTTCTATTCGCAAGGTGGTGGCCAGGCGGTGGCTGGTGGAAAACATAAATGTTTTTCTTGTTGAAGTGGCTTCTCGGTTTGTTACTATTTGCATGGATTTACTTATGGATGCTGCTTTGGTTTGGGCATTATCAGACACATTCCTACTCTCTTCTTTCTATTATGCTCCTGATTTGGATAGTACTTTGTCTTGTTATCATTTTGGCTTTGGTGATTTTCCTTATGGTGGGTTTTTATCTCTCCATCAACTTCTCTCTAATGGTTGGCATGGTGAATTAATTTTTGTAATTAGAGGAGGGTTGATTTATGACAATTATGATGATATTGTGCTTTCTTTTGAAGTCTTCTTAGATCACGTGTCGCCGGTTACTTTGTCTGTTGCTGTGAATGTTTTTATAGGTCTACACTTTCTTCTAGAATCTATGGCTGCAGTTATGTCCCTCCCAAGCATGGTGGTTCCTTTGCAAGTGATTGCTCTTGATAGTCATGGTGCAAATGATTCATCTAATAATGTGGACTCGAATCCTCTAGATGAGGGACCTAGCGACTGGTTTCTTCATCCTTGATGGTTTTTCTTGATCGGTTATTTTGATACTAGTTGCAGAGGCCTTTTGTACTTGGCCCTGAATCATTTTTGTATGGGTTGGTTTTTCTATTTTGTATCCAGGCTTGGGATTGGGTGATTTTTTGTCTAGTTGGAGGGGTTTGGGGTTGAATCACATACTCTCCTTGTATCATCATGCTATTATATGTATGGGTGGATTTGGATCTCTTCTCCGGATTAGGTTTCTGCATTTGCCTACAATGATGCAATTTTGTTTATGGAGATAGAATAGTTTATTAGGTTTCTTATGAGAAAAATTGAAGGTTTTCTTTACCTGGTTCTTTCCTACCCAGCCAGGATTGTAAAAAAATTATTATATAATTAATAAAATTAGTGGTTTTTACCACTTTATCAAAAAATAAAATAAAATAAATAATTAGCTATAATGAGGGAACACTAATTAATTAAATAATGTGTAATTATTTAATTTAAGAGCATTTAGGATAAGCTAAATTCAATTAATTAAATTAATCAAATTTAAGTGTCTACATAAATGACATTTTTCATTATGGTGGAAAGAAGTGAAATTAGAAAGAAATAGGATAGATAAATAAAATATTGAAAAATGGGATGGGATGATGATAAAATTGAGAGCTAAGTTTTCACCTTTTGAATATTAGTTAGATATGTGAAAAATATAGAGTATTATATATAGGTTAATAATCAAGGCAAGATATAGTTGTGTTGATGAAGAGAAAGTGGAAAGATAATTAAATGGATTGGATTAAGGGGATATATTCAATAAGAATTAAATATGATAAGATTGCAAGGAGATGAAGAAACATATCAATTTACATTGGAGAAAGAAGATGAGCTGAAAAAGAAATGTTAGATGAGGTAGAGTAGGCAGAGAGAGAGAGAGATTCCACAGGGGAAGAAATGAAGGCAATAGCAGGGGAAATTTTCATGAAGATGTTGAAGCAAAGGGATGTGATAGTTCAAACTATAATAATAGATTAGAAGATGTGGTAGAGGAGATTTAAAATTTATAGGCATTTACTTCAAATGTAAAGCTAAAGAAAGTAATAATATATCGATACTTGAAGAAAGCATAAGATGCAAACATGTAGAAGAAGAATTAATTGCATCACAATTTAGTTGAGCTGATGAATCAAAAAGAGGTGAGTCTAGATTGATGAAAATATTTTTGTTAAAACTTGTGGTATAGATAGAGATTAACTAATGTAAAGATTTTTTTTTTTTAAACAATATGGAAGATTAAAGGTAAGTTTTGTAAAGTTATCATTGATGGTAGTAGCTCATTAATAATATAATTTCAAGAGATATGGTTGATAAGTTGAGGTTGTAAAAAATAGAGCATACTAATCCTACATAATTTCATGTTTATGTAAAGAAAATAAGGAATTTTGGTAAGTCAACAATGTTTGGTCAACTTTAAAATAAGATCACATTATGATGAGGTTTTGTGTGATACTACAGTTATGGTTATATTTCATTTGCTTTTAGGAAGAACATGAAAATATGATTAAAAAGCACTATACATAATGGTAGGGAAAGTATGTACACTTTGATAAAGGATGGTGAAAAAATATTATTTTCCTATTGAAAGACATTACTTGTTTCTCATCAAGTTTATGCTGTATATATAATGAAGCACTATAATATTTGAGTGGTCAAGGTAAGTTGATTTGATGGCATGTAAGATGTCTTATAAATTAATTGAAAATTTATTCTTTTATATTGAACCATAAGAATGAAAAGTCAAATAGAGTTGTTAATGCATTGAGTAGGAGACAAAAATTGTTTATTGAAATGAAAATTAAAATGTATTTTTTTTAAGTAAAAGACCTAAATCTAAAATATTTATATTAATATAAAATAAAGGTTGCATATGGATAGAGAGACAAAATAGAAGGGAGATCCTCAAACTTCCAAACTGAGATATAAAAAGTTGTCTGCCCGAAATCAAACCCCATGCTATACAACTTATATAGGCCACCAAAAAGAAGCTCACACCCCCCGCCCCTACCCTCCCCCCTACCACCCCACACACACACACCAAACAAAAAAACAAGAAAAAAATGCAACATTGAAAGGGGCATCCCAAAAAAGACAAAGTGCAAACTGAGACTATCGTATATATCAAAACTTAGCAAAAGAAAGTTGATTCCACAATCATGGGCTCATGGAAGATTAAAATAGTTGGCTATGAGGAAATATGCATTTGTACATGAGGTGATGTTGATTTTTATGAAACATGGAAATGATATAAGGAATTGTAAGTATAGATATAATTAAGTGGCTAAAATATTTAATTTAGAATGATATATTGTTAAAAGGAAATGAAATATGTATCCCTAGAAGCTCAATGAGGGAGAATGTGATAAGAGAAGAATGGATGTGGAATAGTAGGATATTTTGATGTTGACAAGACACTGGCATTTGTAATTAAAAACTATTATTGTTCATAGATGTTTAAGGATATAAATGTGTGTGTTCAAAATTATAGAGCTTATAAATTTATAAAAAGTCTTAATTAAAATTTTGGATTGTACTTGCGATCCTTAATTCCATAAAACCCTTCAAAAAAATATCATTATTGATTTTGTATTAGTTTTTACAAGAATTAAGAGATATAATGGTTCAATATTTGTTGTAGTTGATAATTTTTTAAGATAACACATTTCATAATATGCAATAAAACTAATGATGCAGTACATATAGCTAATCTATTTTTATAGGGAAGTTATGAGATTACATAGTTTGCCAAAAAATATAGTCTCTCATAGGGATGCCAACTTTAATGATTATTTTTAAAAGATATTATTGGCAAAGATAAATAAAGAGTTGAGATTCCATTCAATATATCTCCCAGAGACTAATGAAAAAATAAAAAGTAGTGAATAGGAGTCTAGGTAACTTATTGATGTGTTTATAAAGTAAAATAATAGATAATTGGAATATGATGTTAGCACAAGAATATTTAAATATAATAATTCGTTAAAAATGAGTACAAGGAAAACACCATTTTACATGTTATATAGAAATAATCCAAGGAATATATCATAATCGAGAGATATCATGTAAATGAAGAGATAAAACTCTTGAGGTAGAATAATTTGTATAACACAAGATAATATCACACGAGGATGTAAGAAATCAATTGTAGAAGATGAATACTAAGTATAAAGAGAAGAATGACATGAAGAAAATAAATAAAAAATATTAAATTGGAGATGAAGTGATTGTACATATGATGTAGGGACTTTGAGAGGTCATAACTTTTGACTCAGTTGTCCATTTGGGCTGAAATTTGACATGGAGGTGTATCGTGAGAAGTTGTTTGGATTTCCGATAGAACCTAGTTTGGTTGGACCTTAGATCGATCAACTTTTTAGGGCTGGATTCCTTCATTTGAGGCTTAAAAAAGAGCTTTTTTTGTTTTTTTTCGAGTTTTTAGAAAGTTGATTTTTTAGTTATTCTTGAACTCGTAATATTTATGGGGGTTAGAAAGTTGGAAATTTGTGCCAAAATAATGTTTTTTATATTTCTAGAAGATTTCATGATTTTTGGGATAGGTTTGAAAATTTCCATAAATGGCAAATATCGGTTTTTGTAAAAATCTACCCAAAAAGGAAATTTTTAGTTTGCTGTTAAAATAGGCCCTTTTTCATTGTAATGGAAAAAAGGTTGGAGTTTGTAGAAGGATAACATTGAAGAAAATTGATACATACTTGTGTCATTTTTGTATGCTTTCTTTAATGATATTGATTGGCTACATCAACATATAAGAAAATAAATATCTTCATAGAGTACATACAATAAGATAAAGATGATAAAGTTTGGTCCTTGTAGGTTCCTAATAGAATTTGATTTTCATATTGTAATATGGTATAGTTCCTTGTAGGTTTTGGTACATCACTAGTATTCAAAATTGTAGATTTATTAGTATCATGAAGTTGAGGTAAAAAAAGAAGAAATATAACAAGCAAAAATGGAAGAAAGCTTACGTAGAACAACAAGCTAAATAAATTGAATAAATTCCTAATAACAAAGTTGGAAATAGTATAAAGAATAATAAGTATGAAGAATAGTTGGTAAAATGGAAAGGAAGGTTGATTGAGAACTCAACATGGATATCTGTAGTTGAGGTGAACCGTTTTGGATCTCCTTTATCTATATCAAAGTGAGGGTTTCACCTTTTTAGTTTCTTGGGGTCTCTAATAAAGGAGCCTTTAGGGTGTTAGAGTAATCTCCCATCACCCAAAAATATTTTCTTTTCATGCTTATTTTGTCTTACATTCACCTTAAAGTGTCATAGTAATTATATTATTATCATAAAGGTCAATTCATACTCTAATATTTCATTATTTCTATAATCATATTTTTTAGTATGTTATATTGTCATATTTAGATAATGTTTCTACTATATTGTATTGTATATTAAATGCAAAGTTTTGAAATTTATAATATATTAATTTTGTCATATTATATCATACCACATCATCAACAAATGTTTTCTCATTACCTTATATAATATATCTTGCTAAATATCTTTAAACAATACCTAATCAAGTTGTGTGACAAACATTTGAATATCATACTACTATTTGAAGACACATATAAGCTTGTCAATCCTATGAAGGTTTATGATTTGGTGCACATTGAGTTCTAATGCTTATATTTTTCCACATTCACCTAAGGAAAATTCCTCTACATGTTTCCATATGTAAAGTGCATTGAGCATTGCACCACATTATTGGTTGACACGACATCTTTACCTATTTGCACTTGCTCTGAAATAAGAATCATTTTACATCACAAAGGAGGATGAAAGGGAATTAGATTAAAGAAATAGTACAAGTTTAGTAGTAGACCAAGAGCATAGAATCTCTAAGAGAATCGTATATTACATATTATCTTAGAATATTATAATTAAAGAACCATATATTGGTTGTGCTTATAGCTGATTATAATATAAGACTAAGATTGCATTCTATTGTAATCTCCTACAACAAATATTGTTGATGTAATTTAGATTTTGAATCAATATAAAATAACTTTTCCATTCATTTATTATTTATTTGTATTCCATTATGTGAATCTATTATTTTTTATTGTGTTGGTTGCATGGTTGGATAGTTATTAATTGAACCATTTGTCTATAATTGCACCATATATATATATGAAAACAACTCAAATTCATGAAACATAAAACATTATCAATATGAATAAAAAAGGTAATGTTATCAAGGATTAAAGGATATGAATCAATGAAGTGTAAAAACTCCTTATAATCCCTAATAATGCATCTATACAATGCCAAGGCAAGGGCTTATTGTTAGGATAACCAGTGAACAACTGAGAGTGGGGGGGGGGGTGAATCAATTGTTAACAGATTATAACATTTAATCCACTCGATAACCTTTAACCAAATTAGGTACCGGTAAAACATAAACATATATACTGGTAAACACTGCAACTTAACAAATAAACAAATAATCAATGCAAAGAAACCATACCACATAACACCACGATTTGTACGTGGAAAACACGGAAAGGGAAAAACCACAGTGGGAAGCCTACCCACAGTCAGATGATACTTTTGCAGAAAGTATGTGTTACAATGAGGGGCCTGCACTTGCAGGATGGCACATTGCCTAGAGCGTACTGCTCATTACAAAAAGAGTCTCACTGACTACAGAGAGGCTACAACCTTCTCAAGATAAATGGACAACAATCCAATAGAGTGAACTACCAAAGATAGCATCTACCATGCCTGATTACAGTCCCGGTTAAGCTCAATACTGGAGGACTAAATCCTCTTCCTTAATCCCAATTCGATCACCAATGATCGACCAAATCCTCTGCCTGAATGATATTACAATATTCACACATTACAATCCTTCACCATGACCTTTCCAATAACCATGATACTTTACAAAGAGTTTCTACCTCTTATTTATACAAACCCTAAGGCCTAAACCAATTAGGTTGGCCACCTAAAAGATATTACAATAAGATCAATACATAAATCCATTAACAATGATATGTCATGTTGGCTCAAGACCAAAACAATAATAACCAATTCATAAAAAATCCTGGTAACATGTAGAGAACACATTATCATGATACCGGTCCATAACCTAGATAGGTACCAGACCTATTCTGGGTCCACCACGCCAAAGCAATGTCTTCAAGCAGTTGAAGCACGATCAAAGAACTTCTTCAACATCTTATAATCCATCTAGAAGTTGCACCAACACCACTTATGCATCCTGTCAAGATTCCTCAGTGAAATCTCTGTCAGTAGAGCCATAAACCAGTGTCGGTAAGGGTTTACCAGAGTGTATGATAGCATTTGATTACCAAGTCCATACCATCTGACCAAGACATGCTCATGAAGCACATAACACATGAAATCAAACATATCCAATAGATCCAAACATGTCGAAAGTGTCCAACAAATAGTCTCATCTGTCAGTAACACTAGATCTCCTATCGGTAGCCAAAACCTATCTGTCGGTGCCAATAACCAACCATATCAGCTAGTGTTGACATCAATGACAAAACATCAATGCAACACATAATCAATTCATCCATAATGCCAACACTTATAAATACCCATGATAAATGATCTAATAATAATGCACTATCAAATGATTGGTGGGTTGCTCTATCATTTTTACAGGTCTACAAAATCAAATATATCAAACAATAAATGCCTAAATCCAAATTAAAAAATAATTAATGAAGCATAAATAAGGGTGGATCAAACCCTAATCAAATTTGAAGAAAAATAGACAGTCCTAAATATTGGATTTAAAAACCCGATATAAAAGAAAAAACCCTAAGTATGTAAAATTAGTGGGTTCACCAATTTACATAAGAGAAAATAGAATACCTCACACACACACACATTAGGTAAATTAAGTTAGCCATAATTAACAAATAATTTAATCTAGGATAACGAGTCGGGACTGATAAGATTATTTAAATAAATGTTCAATATTAAATAAATAAAATAATGATACTTCAATCCAGTTTGGAAGTTTATTTAACTATAATAGATGTAGTTAAATGCTTCACCAACATGCTATAAAATTAGGTTTTGCAAGATGATTACCTGAGAATATTGTTGTTTGCTACTTTGGTTCACATTTGCACTAGTGGAATTGATCTTCATGATTCTAAATGTAATTTGTATTTGCAAATTTGAACCCATAGTGTAGATGTGAATGCCATTTATTTTAATGTTTGGAACTTGTTCACCTTGATATATGTAGCCTATGTCTGAAAAGGAGTGGTGTTAATAAACACCATTAAGGAGTTTGCTAGGCTAGGATTTTTCTCCTTTGTTCAAATCCTTGTTTTGAGTTAGGGTAATATACAATTTGATCGAATTCAGCAAGCAAAGACATAACATGTCTACACATATGTAACTAGGTTTCACTACTCTTATAACGATGCATTTTGCAATGAAGTTCTTATGCCAAGTCCTAGATTTGTTTGAAATAAATTAAGGGGTTTTCTTTAAATACTACACCTTCACCTACAAGTTGATGAATTTTGTACATAAATCAACCTAACAACTAGTTAGAGGGAGTTAGCTGGGACCCAAAATTTAAATTTGAATATGAAATCTTAAGACATCTCTATACCCACAAAACTAAATTAGATTAATTTAATGCCCATAAATTTAACTTTAAAAAATAAATAGATAAACTAAAATGAAAAACATATACAAATAGAAATATAATAAAAATTAAATTATTTATTTATTTTTTACTAAAACATAATGCACCCTAATCATTGTTTAGCAAACAACCCTATTAAAATAAACTCAAAACAAAATCAAACAAAATAAGTTTTCACCATTACAAAATTCACCTACAATTATCATCAATTATCGATTAAACACCATAATGATTCTCAAAACTATAATAGTAATCACTTTTATTCTTATTTGTTAGACTCATCTTAATATTTGTATTTTTTATTTATATATATTTAAAGTTTTAGATTCGCTCCGACCAAGAAAATCACCTTTTTTTCCTTGCATAATATTATTGTTTTTGTGTGGCATGATAAACACAAATATTCTACCAACCTCATTATAGTTTAAGATCAGAACTTTACATAATTGAAATGTTCATCATTGTTGTTTTGATAATTCTAAAATATTTTGGAAATATCAAACTGTACCAGTCTTTTTATGTGATCTAGATCCTCTTTTGCTTTTCTCAATTATGTACGTGCAAAGATGGTCCTCCACATAAAAAAGAAGAAGTGGGAAACATATAAATACATCTTTGAATTCTTTTTATAAATTTCTTGTTTCTTATTGCTCATTTTTCCTTTATACTTTTTGGGCTTTGTACTATGAGAAGACAAAACTTAATCAAATATAGTAGGTAAAAAATATATGGTTATTTATTTTTGCAAGTTTTTATTTTTTATATTTAATTTATAGATTACAATATCTTTATGTATTTTTTAGTGAGATGTTTTTAGAGTCAATTTGATATTTTAGTTTTGTTTTGCAATAATCATCAACTTTAAAACAATTTAGGGTAAATAACATTTTCAAAAAGAAGATATGCGAGGTGATTCTTATGTATATAGATGAGAAGGTTGAAGTTGTTTCTTTATATGTTTATTTAGTTGTCTTATTTGGTTTGTGCTCTAGCTTAATTCTAGCTATTGAATCGAGACCAATAAATGTATATATTGCTCGTCACCCTTAAAAAGCAATGCTTTCAAGTTTAATTTTAGGAGATTTAGATGAAGATCCACCCATCTTACTCATTGGCCATGCCTACCCTCTTGCATGGTTGTAAGATTTGGGGCCCATATCTTTGACTTGTGGATTGTACTTGGATAGAGAGAGTATTGGTTACAATACTTTTTGAACATATTTGTGCTAAGATATTGGTCCTTCGGGCCATCATCTTTGCAAAATTTTGCACAACTCCTCTTATTACTTTAGTAATATTTTATGTGCTAACTATGAGACATAGGTTGAGACTAATGACCATCTCCCAAAATTTCCATATGAGACATCCTTTTCCTCGTTTTGGATAAGATTCTATGGTATAGGAAAATCATGGGTTTGGGTCTTGTTTGTATGCAAGAGCTTCCTTTTTATTGCACCTCATTGACCTTAGTATATCGAGGCCACAATTGCAAATCTTTTAGTGAATTCTCTTGATCTCTCCAAGTGGGAGATAAATAAGAGTACTTCTAGTTCACATGGGTTGCACCTAGAGAGTTGCTATATTAAAAAATGTATTGCTACTTAGATCTATATCTTTATCTTAGTGATGGACTCATCCCCCCTAGATGTACTAAACTCTAGCTATCTTGTACCTTAAGGCTTACTCTTCCCTAGTTATTTCTTTTCTTTTACCAACTTCGTATTGAGACATACCATATATTCCTCGTGAGAATTCTATTTGCCAATGAATATTTGGTATTTAAATGCTCTCCCTTTTATATAATTAGATATTTTGTTTTGTCTCTGTTAGGACTCATAAAATTTGAGTCAATTTGATAGGCCCATTTCAAAGAAGGGTAAAATGAAGCCAACATCCTCCCCTCGTGTGCCTATGAAAAGTGAAGGCAAATGAAAGTTTCAAACAAATGCAATTAGCATAAAGCCAATCTTCCCCTGCCCTGCATGGTATGATTAATGGGAAAGGTATTAATTGAAAGCTTTCAAGCAAATGCAAGGGGCTACGTGAGAATTGGAACTATTGAAACACCATTAAAACTTCCAAGCTAATGCAAATACCAGAACAAACTAGGAGAATACGCAAAAGCATTTATCCCACATTGGTTGTGGGAAGGAAATATTTTGTATTTAAATACAAAGCCGCACACTTCTATAGTGTCAAAAGCTTAAGGGATTTTGACAAGTGGAGGTTCAACATTGGTAGACCCCACACATGCGCGCATCTCGAAGCAACCCAAATTTTGTGATAGGCTATAAAGAAGAGGCTAAGGGTCGTGCAAATCAAGAAGATCCAACAATAGGTTCGAGGCAGATCAACGACAGTCGCTGATTCGCTATGCAGAGATGCATGCCAGTTACCCATTGTGGATCAACGACTGGTGAGATGGCGTCCAGTGGCAGTTGTGGTGGTAGACAGGTGGATCCATGAGCGGGCCAGATGGGACATGTGGCATGAGATGGTCGAAGGATAAAGAGCGTGCAAGTTTGATGAAGATCAACGACTGTCGTTGATCCGCTATGCGAAGATGCATGCCAGTTATCCATCGTGGATCAATGACAAGGTTGTGGTGGGTCTGGTGAAGGTGAGGTGGCGATCCAGTGGTGGTCATGTGGCAGGTTAGATGGTGGCCTACCAGATGCATGGACAAATCAGGAAGTGACACATGGCATAAGGGAGCGGGTTAGAGTGATTAACGGGCGAGAAAGATCAAGGAAGATCAAACGGTGGTACGAAAGATCCAACAATGGTCGCTAGGTCATGATGGGAAACTGCTCGTTGGCATATCCCTCGCGACCCAGCGACAAGGAAGAGCTTCATTTTGACGGTGAGTCTAGGGTGTGCTGAGGTGGCAAGACAGGGACCCCGGAGCCAATCAAGGGGTGCCACATGGTAGAGCACAGAAGGAGGGAATAGGCAAAAGTCAAAGTTAAATGATATAGTCTCGGCTATAGTGCAGAAAATTCAAAAATTTAAATGACCGTTGTGCTTGACTGATCTGCAAGAGAAATTAATGACTGACCTGTAGAGGGATTGATGGTTGAGGGGTTATTTTTTGCCCGAATATACAAGTGTTATATATCGTTGGAAAGCTCTCGATCCAAGGAGTTTGTTTCTGTAGTCAGTTGTTGTACACGTCAAGTATCTCAAGGGCAGTTGCCTCAGGATTTCAGAAGGATTTTTCAGTTTGTCAAAGAGGATTTTTTGCAGGCCAAGTGTGTGAGCAGTTAATGCTGAAAGATTTGGCAGTTGCCATTGTCAGAGATTGAAATCCGAAATTCCTCTATTCCTTCTTATTCTAAATTCTTCTCATTTTGTAGAGGTTCCAGTTTTTGGAGAAATTCTTCGAAGGAGATTTCCAAGAGGGGTTCCATTTTTGCATGTAATTTTCTTAGCTGTAATGGTTGATGTTCCTATTCTTCTGTCTTTGAATAGATACATTTTGCAGATTGTTTCTTAGTTGCAGGTCACATATATGTAAGGCATATATACAGTTGCATTGGATTGTCTTCAGGCATTCTTTATTTTCAATAAATCCAGTCTTTAAGGGAGTTTGGGTTTGTCCTCTCAAAGTGGGAGTGTAATGGGTGTTCTTAGGTACTCTTCAAGGAAGATTTTAAATTATGTGAACAATCATTTTGGATTTGGGTCAATGTTTGGATATGTATGATCCTCTGATTGAGTTTAGAATGTATTAATGTTAGGCATTAATACAGGGATATCTTTTTCAGTGAATCTGAAGTGCAACTTGGATTCCATTTGTGGTTTTTGTATTGACTCTATGCCTGGGTTAAGGCACTGATCTATTATAGCTAGAAGTTACTTGCTTCTTTAAAAAAAAAATCAAATCAGAATATCTTTTGATTTCTATTCTGTGGTAATGTTCCACCTATCTCATGCTCCAATCTAGTTGAGATGTCAATGTAGATCTAGCCCATCTGCAGTAACCTCCTCGTTGTTGAGCCTTTTGAGATTCATCTGCTTTTGTTGATGAAATATGTCTATAACTGGTTGCATTTTATGCATCAAAGGGTGTCCCCCCTAGGTCTAGCAGAACCTAAAGTGTAGGAGGATCATTAGGATCCTATGTTATGTTCTCCAAGCCTTGAAGCATTTCATTGATTGAGATTGGATATTTCATAGATAGATTGCAGGTGAACTTGGGTTTCTCATTTTTGAGAACAACAGTCTCTTTCATGACTTGTTTGGTTCTTTCTATGCTCTAATCACTTATGAGGACTATATATTCTTTGTTGTCTTCCTAAGAGGAATATTTGACCTTTATTGATGACTCTATAAAGGTATGTATACCAAAAGGGATCATATTAGATTAATCCCTTCTTATTTACATCCCACTCACTTTAGTAGGAAGAGCCCCCTCGTCCACTTTCTAAGTTTATATGATATATCTCTGAAATATCATTTACTATAAATCTAAGAAAAAAATAAATTATTTTAAATCATTGAAAAATTATTTTAATAGACCAAACAAGTTATGTAAAACTAAATGTGGAATATGGGAAGGAGCAAAATGTGGCTGTTAATATGTCATTCTTTTTATTGCTTAAAGTAAAGACTGAAAAATGTAAATTAAGAGTTTGAGTAAAAAAGAGGCATTATAGCTCAATTAGAATATTAATAAACAACCTTAACAATTAATTTTCCTTGCTAAGAAATGCCATAAGAGGACCCTACTTATGCAATATCTTTCCACCATCAATACTCCTAGATTACTATCGTCCCATGTTGCCACCTCATAAGCCTTATGAATAGTATGTAGTTACTCAAAGATCACCTTTATCATCTTGCTTTGAGAAAAAAATCTCATAGGTGATTTCTTTTTGGGCTGTCAATATGTTATCATGTTGTAATGTATTATCTTAGTATCAATAGGCTATATATCATAGTGCAAGGAAAAAATATTTTCAACATTCAAAAAATTAACTTTTTTCTAACTATATTTATCTCTTTCAATGTAATTAACTTTGTTATTAATTGACAATATCCCTCATGACATGTAGAAATGTATTTACAATGTTGTTTCCCAAGCAAGTAGACATAACTGCTCTGAATAGGTTCATTATTTTCCACTTGAGCATCTTTTCATGGTCAATTATTTCAACTATAACCCTAGTGGATTCATCCATGACTAGTCCACCATATAGGATAACATTGAACTTGAAATCTTGGAGAAGCCAATACATGATATGTGCATCTCTTGTAAATCATAAAAAATGCACATTTTTTGTTATTGTCTTATCATTTTTTAAACCACCATGAATATTGGCTGAATTAGAATATCTCTTCAAAGAAGAACCTTCATCTATATTTCCTTTACCTTAAATGTTTGATTAGAATATGAAATCTCCCTATACCTTTTGTAGACACCCATTTCTGTCTACTTAATTAAAATATTTAATATTTATTTGATTATTTAACCATCGTTCAACTATTAATTAAATTAACATTTAATTATTCATCCTAACTATGTTCTTCTATTAATTAAATAAATTATTTGATTTAATTCACTTAACCATATTCTAACAATTAATTAAATAAATAAAGAATATTTGTTTAATTAACTCCTTCCCCCCCCCTCACATTTAAATAAATTAACATTTATTTAAATCTCTCCTTTCACATTTAAATAAATAAATATTTATTTAAATTCCTGAATCCCTCACCCACTTGCACTTTCTAGAAAATGCAAGTTGCAAGTTAACCCTCCTAATCATGACTGGACCCCTATTATTAGCCTAATCATCCTTTAATGGTTTGCACATTCCTAAACCAAAGGTTAACCCAAAACCCATCAACTCAAACCTATAATGGCTTGCTTTAAAGTCTTTAAGCCTTTAATAGTTTCCTTCTAAAGTCTTCTTAAACCTTTAATGACTTCCTTTAAAGTCTGTAAGCCTTTAATAGTTTCCTTCTAGAGTCTTCAAGCCTTTAATGACTTCCTTGAAAATCTTCAAACCTTTAATTGCTTCCTTGAAAGTCTTCAAACCTTTAATGACTTCCTTCTAGAGTCTTCTTAAGCCTTTAATGGCTTCCTTCAAAGTCTTCAAGCCTTTTATGGCTTCCTTCAAGAGTCTTTTTAAGCCTTTAATGGCTTCCTTCAAAGTCTTCAAGCCTTTAATGGCTTCCTTCAAAGTCTTCTTAAGCATTTAATGTCTTCCTTCAAAGGCCTCTTAAGCCTTTAATGGCTTCCTTCAAGTCTTCAAGCATTTAATGCTTTGTCACCCTCTCCTCTCAAGCCTTCCCTTGTTGACACTTGTGAACATGTGATTGGATTAAAACATAGCACATGGATTGAGGATCAACACTTCCTCAGGCAATCCTAACCCTTCCTCAATCAACTCAATCTCAACCATTCATTTGCCCATTTTGCCTATAAATAGGGCTTATTCCTTCATTATTGAAGGACACACAAAAAGTAAGAGGGATCTATGCATTGTTATTTTGCAAAGATTTTGATTGATTTGTTTAATGTTTTAGCTCTTCCACTAGCTGGAGTTGCTAGTTTACATTAACACTTCATTTGTATCCTCATCCACACTTGACATAGTCAGTCATCTCCCATCCTCCATTTGGCATCCTATTGTGCTAGTGCTCAAACTGAGGGCATACTCCACATAGCAGTAGGATCTTGGAGAGGAGGAGGACAAGGAGAAGCTAACACAAGAGAGCATCATGGGGAAGTTTTGTATTCATTTCGTTTTGTTTATTTCCTAGCTTCTTGTTTACTAATCTTACTTGATAATGCTTTTAAATGGTTTAGTTTTATGTTGACAACTAATCTTGACTAATCGTTTTATTGCGTTTCACCTTCATCTATATTTCCTTTACCTTGGATGTTTGATTAGAGTATGAAATCTTCCTATATCCCTCAACCATGAGAGAATTAAACCCTTATGCACATCACACGGATCTATACCTTCTAGGTAGAAATTGTGATATAAGTAATCTTGAAATCTCTTACTTTTCATAATTTATCATCCCACAATCATTATTTAAGTTTAAGTATGTTCTAAAGGTGGTATATTAAAAAAAAGGTTTCACACAAATTTAGCATGTTTCATGCATGATATTATCACAAAGGTACCATAATTACTTGCTTCACATTTTTAAACCAAAATTTTATTTTATAGTGTTGGGTCAAGGTATTTAAAGTTTAGAATTATTTAGTTAAAAAGAAGGATTTTTTATTTATTTATTTTTAAACAACACACTAAATCTCCACTTCATTATTATCAAAAAATGATTGGTATTAAACATACGGTCTATGCAAGAATAGGAAGATATTTCCTCATATTTTTCCACACATCCCACAATTTGCTATATATATTTTATATAGTGGAAAGTTTACAAAATATGGCTTTTTCAAGGAGGTATTATAAATTACGAAAAACCTCAACGCAAGAGTATCAAATCAAAATAATTCCAAAAGAACAACATACATGCAAGCATCAATAAAATTATCTCACATGGAGACACCTCTCCAAAATACAAAATGAGGAAAGTTCTTAGAGCCACATATCAAATGAAATTTAAAAGCTCTCAAAATAAGCAATACAAAAACCAAGAAGATTTAATATTGCTTCCATTTTTCATTTTACTTATGCTATTTGTCTTTCATCAAATGTGTCCAACATTTGAAGCTAAGTTGATCTCTTCTAGCTTTTGTTTTAAAAACCATAGACTCTCTACGTGAACATAATAAGGAAAGGTGTTCATAGGTGCATCCAAATAAGGCATGTTGGCCTCATTCCCTTCCTTGCCTACAAAACTATTGGAAGATCTTTTTTGTGTAACTAGGATACAAGACCCAATAGTTCAGCACCATAACTTCACACTTCTCAAAATCCTACGTGGAAATTTAAAATCACTCCCAATTTTTTACAACAACTTACTTGGCAAGTCCCCTGCTTATAATTAAGTTTTCAATGCCACATCAGCATGCTTTATGCCAAGGTGTCCAAAACAACCCAAAAAAGGTGAGATCAATAGTCGTGCATAAGGGCCTCCCATACTTGTGTAGCTGATGTGGCATCACATGATTGGTTGCTTTTTACAACTAAGGGTACATTTCATTTGATTATGGGTATTAAAGTCACAACTATTGGTGCAATGTTGTCAAAAGAATTGGACATTAAATCAACAAGTATGAATATTAAATCAACAACTACTATCACAACAATTGGAATGCACTCAACTAATGAGTCCTCTCCCCTATATTTTTAAGAATCCCAACAACATTAAGTAAACTCCTTTGTCACCTAGTGTAAGTAAAATGGTCTTGTTGAATGTTACCCTTCCTTGAAACTATTTTGTGAAGCCTTTGAGATGTGTCTTAATTTCAAGCAATTAAAAGGTGAAAATGAATGCATCAATGTATCAGTAATCTTAGGTGATTAGGTGTGAATTTTCTGTTTTAAAAAAAACATACGCTAAGAAATTGATGTTCATTACATTCAATATCTTGTTTAGACTTGAATAATCAATTTACAATGTTATCCTAAGATAAATAAAGAACTAATATATTTATCAAGAGTATGGGAAAAAACAAATTTTTTAAGATGAGGAATGCTTGATGGAGGTGGATATAAAGATTTCAATGTCTTCATTCTTCTCATTGATCTCTCTTTTAACGTTTGTTTGCAACTAGAAAGTATTTTATACCTATTTTTAGTTTGATTTCTTTATTGTCTTCATAATCGCGTGGATATCAACGATAGTAAGACAAGATTGATGACGTTTTATTTTATTTTCATTATCAAAAACATTAATTTTTTTTTCAATATAGGTTTGTGTGTGTTGGGTTGGTAAGGGTGGAAATAATCAAATAATTTTATTTTATTGCTTATATCTAATATTTATATCAGTTTCGGGCATTTTATTTTGTGGGAATCTTTGACATTATTTTCATTACATTATGTCAAATAGTTGTTGAGAGCATTTTTAAGGAGGTATTCAAAGCATCTTTGACAATCCAATTAGTTGTTTGTGATAAGAGTATATTTGACAGTGTTTCTAGGGGGTTATATATATATTATAGCTAATGAGAAGCTTTAACAATTAGAAGAGCATTTATGATTTGTTATAGGCAGAATATTGAATTTTCAAGTGTGGAATACCTTTTCTTAATTTATTTTTAATTTTTGTGTTATTAGGGGAAGGTGAAGAGTTATATCAAAGATTGTTTAAGAAGCATCATTTTTGAAGAAGGGATATAAAAAAATAAATAGACAAGAATGAAAGAGGTTTGATTTCATTAGAATTGATTCTAATTATAGTTTGAAGAGGGAGAAAGACTGCAGGTGTACTGGGGAAATTTGGGAGCTCAATGGTTGAAGACTGTGTCATTTTATCGAATCTAGTTTCTATGTCAACATTGATTCTTTCTAGGTGACGGTTTATGTCTTGAGTCATTTCTAAGTGTTGTAAGTTGTAAGAGATTAATTTTGTAAGATATAATTTTATCCAATATTTGCTTTAAGCTTTTTATGTAATCATGTTATAAAATTGTAATTAAAAACATCTCTTTCTACATTTAATTAGAAATGATTTTTATTGTAGTTTGAAGAGGGAGAAAGATTATGCTATTTTATAGGATCTAGTTTCTATGTCAATATTTTTTAATTTTTTTTGGTAGGTAATAGGCTGAAGCCGCAATATTTTGAATTATTATTATTATTATTATTATTATGTTTGATTAGATTGACCCTAGACCTTCCCCATTTTTATGGAAGGTCAAGAGTCACAACTTAGAATTTCACTTAGACGTCCCTATTGGGAATTGAACTTGGGTCTCCACAGTGAGAACCTAGTGTTTTAACCAGTTAAGCTCAACCCCTTGGACCTATGTCAATATTGATCCTTTCTAGGTTGGGGTTTATGTCTCAAGTCATTTCTAGGTGTTGTAACTTATAAGAGATTAATTTTGTGTTATATAATTTTATTAAAATTTTCCTATAAGATTTTTATGTAATCTTGTTAAAAATTTGAAATTAAAAACACCTTTCTCTATGTTTTATTTAGAAATTATCAAAACAAATATCTACAAGTTAGTTAAGTGTTTATTTTATTTTAAGAAAAATAAAAGATTAGATTTTTTTAAAGGGTGTAAGGACTATCATGAATCAACAAGTAAGAGCATATAAATTATCTTCATAAATTTGTTCAAAAAATTGACTTGTGATTGTGACTAGGTTGTTGTAGTTTATGCATAGAATTGCAAACATTTTTAGTGTTTTTTTTGTTTTCTTGTTGCTCTAGGATCTACTAGACCCTTTAGTGGCGTGTTGTGAATTCTTATTGTAAGGGAACATATTGACATTTTGACATGCATAAGCAATAAGGTGGAACAAGGGGTTCTCCCTACTCTTGAAAGGGATTTTGAATCTCCCATGGCTTCATGCACCTAGTCTAGGATTATTATTTTTAAGTTAGGGGTGACTATACATGATCCACAAGTGACAACATGGTGACTGAAGACTTGACTTAAAGAAACACATAGTTAAACAAACCCACCTATAGGTTAGTTTCTACTGATTAATAAAAAGATCATATGGTATTTAGATTTGAAATGTTTCTAGTAAGAAAAATCTAAAGATATTAAATAGGCTTGAGATGAGATTAAAAGAAAGAAATAACCTACCTTAATTTGCAACAACTATATTTAGAAAAGACCAAATGATATCCCTTGTTGAATTATGAGTGTTCCTTTGACTCAAGTATTAAGTCTTTGGTATTCCTTATGCAACATGTATAGTCACTCTTAAGTAAAATCCACTAAGCCTAGATTGAAAAAACATCCTTGGGGATACAAAATCCCTTTTGAGAGGAGGAATAACTACCAATTCCACCTCATCATTGGTGTGTGTCAAAATACATGTCAATGAATTAGCCCTAGAATGAGGTTAGTCTAGAAAAAAAATCGAGTCTTTATTGTGGCACAATTGATCTCTAGAGATTATGAACTCCTCTACTTTACTCATTTCAAGAATTCATTCTCCAATAAAGAGAAGGAAAGGAAGCTAAATTTGAGGAACTCTTCTACAACCAAGTGTCTCACAATAAGATGGTTAGTGCATGATTAATATTCAATAAACACAAAAACCATTTAAATGAGATATCAAGAAAGATTGAATAAGAACATCATGAAAACAAGACAAAATAGACTCATGAAGCTCCCATTGCAAGTAGCTCTTCCTTGTCCTCCTTGCCTCCACGAACTTTGCTAGCTCCAAAGTTTGACAAATGGAGGGTTGGATAAGAGAGATGGAGTGAATGTGGATTGGAAATTGGAGAATTTCTTGAATAGATAGAAATGGATTAAAGATTTGATGATGGCAAGATGGAATTTGGAAAGAGGGATGATTGATTGGTTGTGGGGGATGGACTTGGCAAGAGATGTCAAGTAAAGACAACATAATGGTCAAAAGAAGTTAGACTGAAAAGACACTCATGCTCCTTCACAACATATCCTATGGCAAGAAAAGACAATAGTCAATGGATCCCAATTGGTTTCCCAGCTACGCTTACCCAGAGTGGACACTTAGATGCTTGACCCCATTGGCTCCCCTCCATGACACTCACTTATCTGGGGCAACCAAGCATCAATTCCCATGAAAAATCCTCATGGAAAACTTTGTGTCTCTACTAAGGGCCGTAAAAATATGGGCAGCTTCAGAGGTCTGACCTCCTGCACCAATGACTAGAAGGTTTTTGGCCACTATGAACAAGGTGTTTAGTATGGCTTCCCGTTAGGAGCTACCCTTCGTAGTTGTGCAAGTGCAATTGAGGCCTATAGCCCAACGAAGCACCAAGAACTTAGTAGTCATGCAAGCGTGATTGAGATCTCTAGGATCCTACTAAGAACCCAATGTGAGAGTGAACTCTCATATAGCCCCAACCATTGACCCTTTCGTAGTCAATGGCCTATTTATTATAGTGAATTGGGAACCCCAGGTCCGGGTGTACTCACTTGGGTCGTTCCCCTCTTACCTTCTCAAAGAGCAAGTTGGGAGGGCAGACCCGCTAAGGGTAAGCATGCAATCAAACAAGAAAAGGTTCAAGGGTCGGGATTTCTGATTGTCTATGTAGACGAGCATACTCTCCTACCTCTACACTTTCCTCAAACACAAAAAGCAAGAGTTCTTTTACCCCTAATTAAGATCTAGGTGCCTAGAATAAAATGATTAAGAAAAACACAATGTTTGGTCAGATTTCCTTAGGCAACCTGCAAAACAACTTGATTAGTAGTTTGAAAATGAAGTCTTCAACAAGCGTCCTGCAAAAGACAACAAAATGACAAAAATATTTTTTTATTTTTATTTTTTGGGAATGAGTAGAAAAACAAGAATAAAAAATTTTCTACTAATGACAAATGTGGATTTGGAGGAAACTTTGATGGGTAAATGGGGTTTTGACTAGGTTTTTGCCACTTTCCAAGGGATAGGCAAGCATAAAATGGGGATTTTGGAGGAGAGGTGAAGGAATGGAAAAATTTGTCCAAGAGGGACAAAGAAGCAAAAGTTAGAGACATACAATATGGAAAAATTTGGAGGTGATTGGATAAAAGTGGGAGTTATGGCAAACCCTAAAAATAGAGGAATGTGGGATTTTGGGCTTCAAAAAGTGGAATTTGGGATAAGGTCCCCAAGGAAGGAAATGTGTAAAATGGAATTGCGGGGGATCTAGTGGAGTTAGGAGGAAAACATAATTAAGATAAAGAAGATATGATGAAAAAATAGAATATATATATATTTTTTTGGTTTTTTGATTAATTCCTACGGCCGTGTTGATTTGCAGATAGTTGTGCTAATGTGCGGGTGCTCGCGCTAACAAATAGATTATTAAAATTTAAGCAGACAAATAACATAAACATAAAAATTACAGTCGCCCTGATTAGTAGGCGCTCGCGCTGATACGTGGGTGCTCGCGCTGATACAACTAAAGTTAGCACCTAAAAATTCAAATTTAATTTTTTTACAAAAACTCTCGCACTAATCGCAGAGCGGTTGCGCTGAAGCGACGACTGAAAAGAAAAGATAGAGGGATGCAGAAGAGGAAGAATGAAGAGAAGATAAAATAATGCATAGAGCGGTCGCGCTGAAACACAGTGAGGCACCCAAAATTTTTGAAATTTTTCCTGCGGTCGTGCCGAACCCGAGGCGGTCACGTCAATGCATGTGCGCTCGCATTGAAGCGTGATTCCTTGTGAAAAAACTTCACAAAAGCTCAATTTTTTTGTTAAATTTGGGACATGGGTCCCACCGGGCGTGCCAAAATGAAGAGGGGAAAATGAAGCAAGGTAGATTCAAGTGGTTAGAGCACAAACAAAGTACTAAAAGAGATTAAGACATGAAACATGCATAAAATCACATAAGAATATGAAAATAATGCTTATACCTTCCTCGGATTGAGCTTGATGAAGTGAAGGCGCCTCTTGATGATGCTCCACTTGATGTGCTCTTTTGATAGACAATAAGATGGTTAGTGCATGATTAATATTCAATAAACATAAAAACCATTTAAATGAGATATTAAGAAAGATTGAATAAGAACATCATGAAAACAAGACAAAATATACTCATGAAGCTCCCATTGCAAGTAGCTCTTCCTTGTCCTCCTTGCCTCCACGAACTTTGCTAGCTCCAAAGTTTGACAAATGGAGGGTTGGATAAGAGAGATGGAGTGAATGTGGATTGCTCTCCTTGTGCTCAACAAGGTAAGTGGATTATTGGATTGGATTTGAGTGATGGATAGGAGGATTTCAATTAGAAGAGAATGAGAGAAGAAATGGCAGCATGACAACGCATGAGAAGTGGATGTGATTTGTGAGGAGAATAAGATCCAATTTATAGATTGGAGAAGGCTAATGGAGGGCCAAGATTGATTTGATTATGAAGGGTCAAGATTGATTTGAGATAGAAGGCATGGATCAAGGGTGCCTTGGGAAAATAAATAGGAATATAAAATTCCTTTGGAAAAGGGGGGAGAAATTTGAATTTCAAACTTGAGGAATTAAAAATTCCAAAATAAGGATGCATTTAGGGATTCAAATAAATTTTAATTTCTTTGAGAGGCTCAATGTTGATGTGACATGAGTGGGAATTAAAAATAGGAGAATAATGATAAGCATGATTATGAGAGATTCAAGAAGGATTAATTAGGTTGAGTGGGATTAGGAAAAAGTGATTTGTAGGAATCACATGACTAGGTTAATTAATTAAAATTAATTAACTGGGTGGGGTTTAGAGGAAATAATTATTGAGACGACTTTAGAAGAATAGGGGGATAATTAATTTATTTGATAAATTAATTATTGGACAATAGTGACAGGATTAATTAAATTAGATTTAATTGATTCTGAGAGGAATAAGGATAACATAATTAAATTAATTAATTATGTTGGTCAGCTTAAATTAATTAAATATTAATTTTAGGTGTCTACACCAAGACTATAATAATTTACTTTACTAGTCCTTCTTTATTCCATATTCATTAAAATCTTATATTAAATCTATTTCAAATCAGGTAGCAATTCTAGCTATGGTGCAAGCCTAATTAGTCGGAGGAACTCATATTGTTATACCTAGTCATCATCATAACCTTCTTTGTAAATCCAAAAGTCCCCCTCAAATGTAAACTTGACAAGTTTCATAATATTGAGGAACGCATTTAGAAATTCTCTAATCCTTATTAGGGTTGAACATGAAGACATTACATGTAGGATTTTCCCTTTTACCCTAGATGACTTAGCTTATGACTAGTTTATAGACCTACCAAGAAGGTCTATCAACTCCTGAGATCAATTATAAAATTCATTCTTAGGCATTTTAGCATCTTATCAATCCATATATAGTCTTCACCATTACTTTTCTTACACTTGTAGCTAATCAAATAAACCTATCCAAGAGTTTAATGTGATATTCCAAAATCTGTATAGTAAAATCATGTCTCCTTACCATCCCATTGAACAAGATACTATCTAAATTCACTGACTTATGGTAGACCTTGTTTCATCTATGTTTGTTTGGAGAATATTTGAGGCTAAGAATGTCAACCAAACAATAATTCCCTAAATATTTTGGATGGTTCATCTACTTTTGTTAGGACAACCAAGAACATATAATTATAACCCTTGATAAATAAGGCTTTAATTAGCCAACTACATTTTTTAATCTATTTTCAAGACTCTCATACTCACCTCAAAATTACCTCATGATCAAAATCAAGGATTTACATAAAGTTAGTTAACTCAAGGGATGACCCAAATAAATAATCATGGATTATTCATAACTTTCTAAATAAATAAATCCTTTGGGTGCTCAATCTAATCGATATTAGAGTCTTTCCTTGAAATCATAAATTGGTAGTATTCAAAAGTTGGTATAGAAATTAACAAACTATTAAATGGGCGAGTGTACCAAAATAGGGAACATAAAAATGACCAAATCAATCCTTTTCTAAAAAAAAAACAGTGCATTATGTAAATTTTTATAAAGTGTGTATATTTTATAGCATCATAAATTGTCTACCCTTGATGATTTTATGCTAGGTTTAGCACCTTTCTTGGTGCTTGTACCTAGGGACCTCTTTTTATGTTTGTGTCCTAAGACTAGATTTGCAATATGGATCACTCTAACTAGTGCCTAGCTCTTTGTTCAACAAAAAAGGGATAGAAACTAGTGCTCAATGCTAGTGTCCTCCCTATTTGGCTTGCAATTTAAATATTTGAATGACAATGTTGGGCCCTTAATTATTGTATCCTATTGTTAGCCTCTCCCAAAAATTTAGTAATGAACAGGTGCAAGTCACATATAAATGAGATTCCCTTTCCCATTTTGAAATCCCTAAGCAATCTAATGAATTTTCTAATAAATTTAGCATACATGATTTTAGTGATCAAGTAGATAATCCAACTCAGTTATTATAGGCTTACAAATCTATAAAGTAGATAAATATAGAAATCACTATCAAGCATATTGAAGCATCTTCCATTGTTGTGGTCATCAAGTTGTATTAATGATTTGCAACTCTACATCACCTAACATGAGATCCAAGAAAGGGTTTTATGTATGAGGTGATCATTGTGTTTTATTCATTCATTTTCCTCTTCTCCTGAGGGAGCATGCTATAATTTATCATTCAACATTATTGTTTTTGAGCTGGGAACACCAACATGAGGTTTGAATTAGGCAAGCTCCTATATAGAATAATCATTTCCCCCCTCTTTTTATGTGTATGGGTTTAGATCTGAATATTGGAAATAATAGAAGTTATAGGCATGTAGAGTAAATATTTATGAACAGTCCTAGATTTTTAATAGTGAAAAACTCTCATACACTAAATCTAGGTGCTATTATCCTCTCAATTTCACCCTAGATTTTGAGTACAATTCCTTGAGGACCTCCTAATCATGTTCCTAACAATGAATTCTACATTATCCTACTCCAAGGCTCCAATACCCAACACCTATATCCTACCTAGATTGCTCTTGATTTGTACATATGTGCCTCTTTATGTTTTATTTCCAGATCTGTACTTCTATTTTGCATTTATGCTCTTTGTTTCATGCATTATGTCAATATTGTTCATAATTTCCTTCTTTAACCTAGTTCAATTGCATGCATTCGACCAATCACATCACACATAGCACAAAAGAAGAACCCAAGTGTGTATATAGGATAGTTTGTCTCTTCCTTGTGGTCTGAAGTAAAACCCACTCATACCTCTTCTCATTTTAATGAAATATTAGAAATATTGATTCTAGGTTGATGCACATGTTAGCCTAGGATCACTTTTTTACCATTTCATTTTGGTGAAACTGACTTACCTTGCACTTGCAATCATTCAAAATCATCTTGTATATATTGTTGCACTTAATTAATTAGTTAATTAATTGTATGCTTTTGTTGAATATATTGATAAGTATTTGTAAGAAGATTGTGTTTAGTTTACAAAATAAAAACTTTGAAAATAATTCCTTTTGACATCTCATCTGCACTTTCATCTTGTCGCCACTTTCAAGTTCTATTATCTTGCCTTCTCGGAGCATACGTGTGTTCTAAAACTTATACTTTCTTATGAGTTTTTTGATCGCATTCTCTAAATATAAAATTCATGTTAGAATAAGTTACTAAATAATGGTCTCCTATGCTTTAACTAGTTCTATTGTTGAGCCTAAATTTTCTCACCTCCACCACAAATAATTCAAGACTAAAAACCTTCTTTGACACTAATCCTACCTTGTCAGTTATCCTAAATCACAATCACCTCATGATTCTCTTGAGATGGACCACCTTGTGCTTCATGTTATTGAAGCTCTAATTCAAAAGCTAGACAAGGGATTGGCTAGATTAAGAATTTATTGAGCTTGGATCCCATGACCAATGATGTTGCCCCTCTTGTAAATTATCTAAGGAGATTATTGTTCAGTGATTAAAATGGTGTGGACATTATACATATCTTAGCTCACATAATGGGTAATAATGTTATGTCCTTATCTATTTGTACAAAAAATATTAACGACGTGTCTTCTCAAAACCAAATGAGGACACACGTAAATTCCCATGTTGACATCCTCTATTTCTACCTTCACTTATGTTGTCATTATAGATACTACACAGTGTGGTAATAGTGCTCATGCTAGCTTTGTTTTTACAAGTGGAAATCCTATAAATCAATGTAGCTTTGTCCCACCCTCCTTTACCCTTCAATTTACTTCTCAAAACACCCATACACTAGTTTCCTAACACATTCTTAGTCAAACACCTCCATCATTCACATTCTACAATAAAAATTAACCTATAGTTACTCTAGCCCATCCAATTCCTCCACTTCACCTAAGTGATCTTGTCTTAAACCAACTTTTACAAAATGTCACATCCTTACAACAACATTTCCCCAATTTAAACCAAAACTAATCTCAACCTAGTATTCCATAATATTGCACTCATAGCCTATTTTCATACACCATCCTAAATACTCTTATACCTACCCACACAGAGACACCTCATTTTGAGAAGTACAATGGGAGAGGAAACCCTAATACCCATGTATCAACCTTTACTGCACGCTTTGTAGTGATTTGATATTTGAAGATATTCTTCTTAGAAAAAAAATTCGTAGGTCATTGAAAGACATGACCTTGGATTGATATTGCTCTTTACCTAATAATTCAATACATTTCTTTTCACAACTTGTCAATTAATTTATTCAACACTTTCAAGCTAATATTGGACCTCTTGTCTCCTTGATTAATTAAGTTCATTGTGATAATTCCTATTTTGTTGTTTGAACTCAAAAAAAGAGAGAGATGAAATGAGAAACCAATTGTATTTATGAGTTATCCTTTTAGAAATAAAAATTGAGGTGCCAATTTAGATAAGAAATCATTTTATTTTTTAAAAGCGGTGAGGAAGTTTAGGAATTATATCCTAACAAGTGAGATAATTGGTATAGTACCTTACCCAATAGCTAGATCTATGTTGATGTGGAGTGGGATGGAAGAAAGAAGAAGTAAATAGATTTCTACATTTTAATAATTTTATCTAGATATACAATCTATGAAAATAGTGAGAGTTCAAGGTCTTCACCAGTAATGAATAGCTAGATCTTAGTAGGAGAAAATAGAGAGTTGGTTTTCTAGAAGTACTTGGTTGAGGCCATCACCAGTAATGAATGGCATAAAGATATTGTCTATTAATTTATTTGGAATAAGTGGCCTAATGGTATAAATACTAAACAAAAGTATTGGAGATTAAAATTAGTGTTTATGCATGAAAGATGGAGTTCTCTATAGGAATAACTAAGAAGGGATCTACCTAAGGTGCTTGAACAAGGAGGCAACTCAAGTCTTATCAAACTTTCTTGACAAGTTTGGAATAGGAAACAGATTTATTGAATCTATATCATATTTTATATTGAAATTTAGTTACTATTAACCCAACTTATTTAGAGATACTCACCATCATGCGAATACTTTCCATGTTTGGCAAATCTATGCACATAAAAAAAGAATTTGGCTATGCCCTTACGACTAGTATATGAGTTGTGCATATTTTCCTAATTGGCCCTATAATTTATAGGAATGATTAAACCTCATTATTCTATAAGACATATTTTTTTTTTTGAGATAAATGAATTATTAAATGAGATATACCATGTCCATTTCATACAAGCAATACACAATTGAAGTGGTAATAGAATTTCTATAGGAGCACTTAATAACAAAGTTTGAGATACCTTTTCTCTAGTATGTGATAATGACCCCTCTCTTTAGCTTAGTTGATGCAATGAAATTTGAAAATGAATTTATTTTGAGATATTCTTCATATTATTGTCCTCAAGGGAATGATGTAGTTGAGTCTACTAATAAAAAATTATCTGGTGTTATGAAGAAACTATTAGAAAGAAATCTTAAGGATTCTAGCATTCCTAGTTGATTTTTTCTTTGTGGGCTCATACACTTAGAATTAAGGTTTCTTTAGGTATCTCCCCTTATCAACTTGTGTATGGTCTAGTGCTAATGTTCCTTATTTTACCATTTATGAAGGATTACCTTGAAACTAATAGCAAAGTCAAAGTTAGTTTGATGAAATTGTTGAACCTAGAGGAAAAGAGAACAAAACCCCTTGAACATGTATCCAAGCATCAAGCTATATTAAAAAGGTAGTTTGACGAAAGGGAAAAATCTAAATCTCTTAGGATTTGTGAGCTTTTTCTACTTTGAAATAAGTTAAAATAAAATAAATGAATTTATTCTAAATTTGAACATTTATGGATGCGTTCTTAGAACATATCAAAGATTCTAAGAGATAACATGTTTACTATCAACAATTTAAATAGAGAACTTATCCTATTCCAACTCAATGCGAATTATTTGAAAAATTAAATCCTAAGGGGGGCCAATTACTCCCCCCTTGTATTTTACAAGTAGTTTAGGGCATGTTGGGTCTAATTTTATTTTTTTATGGTCTTTATTTTGTGTTTCCTTTCTTGATTTCCTTTTAATTCGTCTGTGTGTTTTCTTTCTTGTTTGCCTTTTATTTTCTTCGATGTGTGGGTTTTTTTTTTGAATTGTCTCTTTAGAGAAAGATAACTATGGCAACAACAAAAATTATTGTTGGAACTCTCTTGTCAAAACTTTCCATTGGCTTGAAGTATTTGGGTTTTCTTACTCACTTAAAAAAATTAAGATGATGGTTTCCCTAATCAAGTTGTCATGAGAGTTAATATTAGGTTGATGAAAATATTATAAATATCCAAACTTAAAGATCAAGGTTATTATGTGGCAAAAGAGATCTAGAGAAATCAATGCATTAAAATAGACCAATCCTTATAACATACAAAATTAGAATATGAACATGTTTAGCTACAATCCCCAAGGAAGAGCCACGTTGCTTGGGTTCACACTCCTTTTGTGTAAGTGATAAGGATTAATGAGTGTGTGCAATGGACTATCTAATGATGACTAAATTTAACAAAATTAATAAAAAGTAGGTGATATACAATAAAGAAAAATAGAAATAGAAAGCAAATCTAAGAAGGTGTTATGGAGAAGAACTTAGAGCCTAAAACTAGAGATAAGTGGGTAGGAATCCAATGCTAGGAATTAGTGTCTTGGTTCTATGAAACTTAGGAACATAAATGGGAATGA
The DNA here is from genome assembly GCF_030272615.1 of Cryptomeria japonica. Classification (NCBI taxonomy): domain Eukaryota; kingdom Viridiplantae; phylum Streptophyta; class Pinopsida; order Cupressales; family Cupressaceae; genus Cryptomeria; species Cryptomeria japonica. The sequence continues at coordinate 271,302,992 of NC_081415.1, read as the reverse complement.
AATAAATAGGGTTCAATACACCTATCACTAAAAATTGGGACAAAAGTGGTAGGGCAATAGCATTAGTGGTAGCATATTTAGGGTTTATGTAATCCAAAGTCTAACTATCATTTCATAGTCCACTCTATCCTCTTGTAGCTCTTTCATTGTCAAAATATCTCAGATAGATGTGCCTATACACATAAAGGAGGGGGGAAAGGTTGTGTTGTATATGGGCTTGCCTTAGTCAAATCTTATGTTGGTGTTCCCACCTCCACAATAGTGATGGTGATGATGATAAAGAGTACATTCTCTCAAAGAGCAGAGACAAAACAAATAACATGAATGATGTAATGATAAAGTTACCTTAGATATGAAAGCTTTCTCATACCCTATACTAGGTGATGATGTAATGCTCCTTGAAATCTTGCAAATATTAGTGCTTAACATTACTAACAATATATAAGAAACAATACTTGAATGTGGATTCATTGAAACTATAGATTTTAGTGTACTTGATAATTGAGCTAGCTAGACTTTGCAAAGAAGGGGTCACATTTATAAGAAACTAACACCTTTTCACAATAATTATTTATGTTTAGGCTAATAACAATGTTGTGTTCGACCAAGGTTGATATTTGAATTTGAAAGTTTGGCAAATTTTGTTTGGGACACTAGTGTTGGGTGCTAGTGTCCTGGCATAAATTATGCTTCAAAGGGCCAAGAAATAGGCGATTTCGTCATTTTTACTAAAACAATATGAAAAAAAACATTCAAACATAATCAAGCACATACACCAAAATAAGTGTTAAATTTAGCATGAAATTATGACTGAATACTACATTTAGCTCCCATTTTAGTGAGGGTAAAAACTTATGCTTGTACCCATGGTAATGTACAAAGAAGCCAAATTATTTTGATCAAAACATTGAAGAGACAAGATGAATCCAAACTGAGAGGTTATTTAATGTCGTGCTAAAAATTTTACTCTCTAGACAAAACACAACTTTTTTTTTTGACAAAAATGTAAAAATCCAAGTTATATGTCAACTAGCATGGGTTGAATGTACTAAATCTCATCTCTCTTCACAATAAATCAATAATGAAGATTGACTTATTAAACACCCCTTCTTAATAATATTAATTTAACCTTACTACCTTAAAACCTTATTGAGAAATTGTATTGGCATGCTTAGATCAATTTTACTTGCATTCAAGGTTGCAATACATAAAGGGTAAGTTTATTTTAAGACCCTAACTTATCACTTAAACATACTAGCTTTATTATTATTATTAACCTTAATTAGCGTTTCAGTATCCTTGATCCAACATCCCCAAAATTTAGGTTAGAACTATCATACTTTATACCTCGATGAGGTCATAATACCACTATAAAATAATATTGCTAGCTCTTACTCAAATGGTTATTACTTTAAAATATCAAACTTCCACTCTCAATTTCGTTATTTGAAATGAGGCTTATATATACATCATTTATCATACATCACATGAAAATTTAGCATTTTATTCAAAATGTTTTAAATTTACCCATAACTAATAGGAATGCGTTTAATATTGTTATTGCTCACCATGATACTAAGATACCCATTGATATTTTAGCATCAATAATACAATTTCAACTTCTTATTTTTGTTCCCTATAAATATGCTTGCATTAATTTACATCACAACTTATGTATCATATTATACATATTGTATGCATGTATAATTAAATATTAATGAGTAATGTCTACTCAATACATGAATCAATTCACCTATATATTTACTCCTATATAATAATAGTTTATTATTACTCTATAAATCTTGAAAAAAAAATTGATACTATATATTCAATAAATAGATTGCATTTATTAATTCCTTTGTTGTGAAGGAGGATGTTCACCCATGTAGCCTTGTAGCTCAACCCACTCTTATAATTATTTTAATCCACCTATATTTTGATTGATTATGATGGGGGACAATGAGGGGCCCAAACTTTATTTATATGATTTTATTCAATATTATTATTATATCTATTTTCTTAATTTTTTCTAAGGTGACAACAAGGTACAAATATGAAAATGTTGCTTGTATGCTTTTGGATTTGATTGTGTATGTTTTTTTTCTTTTTCTCATAGCTTGTGCTCCCTCCTCTCCCTCTCTCCTTCCATTCTTTATACTCTCTTTTTAAGGTGTCTTGGTTTGCATCTACATATTTTAGTATTCTTTAATTCTCTCATTTGATGATGGATCATAGAATGTGATCCAAAATGATGATGATAAAAAAATCATACACAATCAAATAATTGCTAATTCATATAATACCCCTGATATATATAATTATGATACATTTCTGATCCAAATAATTTGAATGTATATATATATATTCTTAATTATTATAAAGGAAATTATATATACAATTGTAATTGATGCCAAGTCCCTCTTTAATGATTTGTTATTGCTTTGGGTCATAAAGGAGAACGTATGTAAGCAACATACGAGGATTATTCTCTTACATTTCATTTACCATTTAGCCACAACAATTTCAACATTTTACACATGGTTACTTGAAGATGGTTTGATAGAAGATAATCCAACAAACATAATGGCTAAGTATAGATTATGTCGAATAGTGCCATTTCATGGCCAATGAGAGTTATCACAACTCAATTAGTGTATGGGGAAGGTTAATGTCAAAACATTTAGAAGCCTAAACTAAGCCATGGGGCTGATTTACACTAAATATTAAAATTCTTAGAGCTGATTTTAGATCTCTATTGCTATTTATTGGCCAACCTTAAACCACACACACTAAGAAATGTATTAAGTCTAGAGAATCTTAGTCAACTTTGAGTGTTTAACACTTCAAAGTCTAGAAATCAAATCTTAGCGTGTGTGATTTAAGTCATCCGCTATCTCAGTGGAACAATATTCTCACTTTTATTTTTTGTATCTACAATACTATTATCAATTGTCAAACTCACTTGCAATTTATAGTCCTTGAGGAAGGATGACTCACTTGATATTTTGAGGTTATTATTTGTTGATAGGAATTTTTTTTTTTTAAAAACTTTTCACTTCAAATATTAGCATTTAAGGATTAATCTTTGACAATAGTTAGAAGCTAACATTTTCCTATAGAACAAAAATATGTTACCACAACAAATGGAACATGTATATGGCCTTAGATCTATGGACATTCATCCATTATGGAAGTATTTATTTGAAAAATATGTCTACAATATTTTTCCACCCATGGTTGATATGAATAACTTGGAACACTCGTGTATCATTTGGCTCATGGAATAATGTATTATGTTGAAGGTGTTCCATATGTGAGCTTTACAAGTTCAACTAGACAATCCATGGTCGATAAACGTTTACAGTTGTTAGATGGAAAAGCAACAAAAATCCCCCAAAAAATTATTTAAACTTGGCAAATATATAAAATCTTAGAATTTTGTTTAAAAACAATTTCATTTGATAAAAAACAATAGTTTTTTATAATTAGATATATAAATTCTGTTTTATTTTAAGTTTTTTTTTTAATTGATTTTTTAAATAAAATATAATATTTTTTTAGTTAATAAATATTTATTTGATAGTTGATATATTTAATTTTATTTAATTTACTAATTTAAAAATTCTAATATTAAATGATTTGCATGCAAAAAAAGAATAAATTAGAATTGAAAGTTAGTTTTAAATCCAATTTTTAGTCTTTACCTTATTAGTACTTGCCATAGGCAATACTATTGTATCCACTTAAGTCTAATTAATCAATTTTTGCACCAATTAAAAGTGATTATTATTTTTGTTTTCAAAATAGACTTGATTTTTATAAAATTGAGATTTATATCTTTAAAGAAGAAATTATTTATCTACAATATGATTGGATGAAAAAAATTGGTGTTATAGGAGCAAATTTATAGGAATGATAGATTTATAGGCTTTTTTTTTTTTAAAAAAAAAAAATTTAATAAATAAATGTCTCTTTTAAATAATTTTTTTAATTTTTTATTGATAATCTCATAAATAAAATGATTTTCTGTATAAATATATATAAATTATAATATTTTTTTTTATTTTTGAAAATATAGTATAAAATCAATTAACTATTGTATAGAGATTTGAAACACTTCATTTAAATAAAGTTAAATAAAAATTTAAAAACTAATTAAACTATTTCATTACACACAACAAATATTTCTATTAAAAAACAAATCTAAGCATGTATCTTTTATAATTATAATATTGTATAATTTTTTTTTGAAATCATTCTATTTTTTATTAATACTTCTTGAAAATCATAATTTTATTTTTAATCATTTCAATATATACACTATAATTTATAACATTTAATCATATAAATTTAAATATTTTCATTTAGTCATTAAAAAATATCTATTTTTATGTTATTGTTTATATTATATAAATTTATAATTTTTTATTTTTTTTAGCAAGGTGGCAATGCCACTTGATATATTTTATTAATAATAATAATTTTTACAATATATTTAAAAATTGGTTCAAACTGAGCTCCCAGAGAAAAGAACCAGCAAGAAAAACTCTGGTCATTGCTCATCAACATGATTATAGAAGAGAAGTAGTGAACAACCCTCTAGCCGGAGCTAGTTACATAATAGAGATCAACAAAGGAGCATGCAGGCTCATTTACACATAGGAGCATGCAAGCTCGTTTTACAGAATAGGAGCATGCAAGCTTATTTACAAAATAAGTTCCTGGGATATGTTGAAGGCCCTGCAACAAAGAACTCCTACAATCAAAATTGACATGCCCCTGCACCAAAAAACAACTGCAACCAAAATATATATATATACTACAAAACGTAGAGAATTTACAAGAAACGCAAGGTTCCAAAACATGACTAACACCAATGACATGAGATCTGCAGTCTGCCATTATAGACAAATGCAAAGGAGAAGAGGTGAATGCGGAAATGCTAGAGAGAAGTGAAGCCGAAATTTTTTATGTTGTAAATGAAAAGAAAGAGGAGATATATCATAAAAAACTGACAAACCAAAAGAAGCGGCGTACAGAGATAATCATGAAAACAATGCTACGTCAAACTTTAAATGACATATGAAGGACGAATTCCCAATGTGAAAATAAATATCTCCGGATTTCGCACCAGAAGAGAGTACCAAACACACGAACAACATCAATAACAACCAACTCATCATTAATGAATGCCAAGTGATGATCAAGTAAAGCAAAGTACCTCAAATCAAAACCAAATGGAATTATGAAAAGAAATACCTCACCAAGAGAAGAGAATATCAACTCGTATAAATGAGCAATCATATAATAAGAAAGATTAAATCCTCAACTCTATACAGGCTATAATTAATAGGTTTGGGAAGCTCATCAAATCACCCCCCAATCGAGAGGAATCAATAACAGTTTTGTCACAACCCATATTAGCGAGGCAATCAGCCAATGCATTACCTTCACGATAAACATGTGAGATGATGAGGTGCTCAAACGTATCAAGAAGAGTCCATATTTGTTTAAGAATATACTGGAAATGCCAATTATCAGCTTTTCTTACCTTGTAAGCATTAATGACAATAGCTGAATCACCTTCAATATGAAGGTATTTGAAATTCAAATCCTTAGCCATAACAAGACCTTCTAAAAGAGCACAAGCCTCAGCCATATTATTTGTGCCAGGAGAAATTGGCATAGCTTTTAATGCTAATAAAGAACCCAAATGATCATGAAAAACTATCCCTATTCCTGAATCACCAGGATTTCCACGGGAGGATCCATCAAAATTCAATTTACAAAAAGGGGCATTAGGAGGATGCCATTTTATGGAATTTTTGTCTACAGGTATTTTCCAAATCCTTGGAAAGGCGGGTGATACAGGAATAATGATACTTTTGCAAGAGATCATAAAATTGTCCCAAGAAGAGATCTCTGAATTCATGTTAAAATATTTCTGGACATGAGCATTAACTTGCTCAATAATACTTCTTTCCAAAATCCCAAGAATAACTGATAAATCTGATGAGTCACATCTAAAAATGTGCTTGTTTCTTTCCCACCAAATGGCCCATATGACTGAAGAGGGACTTATAAACCACAAACAAGCAAATAGAGAAGATGAATACAAAACTGGCCAAGATTGAAACATGTCCCATAAATATAAAGGTAAAGGGAATGAAAGAGATAACTTTTGGAGGACAAAATGCCAACAACTACTCGCAAACTCACAATGAAGAAAAAGATGATTGACATCTTCAAGAGCTTTACCACATAAGACACAAGAAAAGGAGGATGCAATATTCAATTTGACTAAATGGTCACTAGTCAAAATTCTACTTTGCAGCGCGAGCCAAGAAAAAACACCAGCTTTAGGTAATACTGAATTATTCCAACAGAACAAAAAGGCACGATGAGGAGTATTTTGATTGGCCATTTGTTGAACAGAAAAATATCCTTCTTTAACATAGTAGTTTCCCGATTTAGAAGGGCACCAAATAAGTTGATCTTTGATGTTAGAAAGGAAAGCCACTCGGTCTTGCAAAACAGATTTAAAATTTTGAATTTCTTGCAAGGGCAATGGTAGAGTAGAGGGATCCTTCCATGAGACCTTGTGAGAAAACAGATCAACACTATCTACATAATCAACCAATCTAACTCCCCATGATTGAGAAAGAACAACTGAAACAGAAGCAAGAGAATCATGCTGCGAAAGAGGGGGAAAGCCATTCTAGGAGTCTTTCCAAAAAAGAATATCCTCCCCCGAATGGACCTGCCAGGAGAGAAAATTAGAAACCACTTCCCTACATGAGATCATAAAGTTCCAAATAGCAGACCCCCATGGAGGATTAGAAATTATGAAGATCCTAGCAGGATTCTGGGAATCCAAATACTTAGCCTGCATAATTTGGCACCACAAAGATTGGGGCTTAGTATACGTAGACCAAACTAGTTTGCCCCCAAAAGCCTTATTTATTTTAGATAAGTCCTGAATCCCAACACCACCAACTTGCTTGGAAAGAGACATATTGGTCAAAGAAATCAGTGGAATCTTTTTATCTTCTGTCATGTTGTTTTTCCAAAGAAAAGATCGAATAATCTTTTCAATTTGGGAGATGACTGATCTGGGAGCTTGAAGAATTAAGATATAGTAATTGGGAATGGCAGATAGGACCATTTTAATGAGAAGTATCCTACCTGAAAGAGACAACCACCTAACCTTCCAAGCAGAAATACGAGATTTAAGTCTCTTAATAACCGAATTCCAAATAGAAGACTTAGCAGATCCCATAAAGAAAGGAATCCCCAAATAGGTAGAAGGAAGAGAGTCTATTGGGAAACCTAAGATATTCACAAGTCTATCAGCCACCAATTGAGGAGTATTAAAGATGAAGATCTTGGATTTATGGGGGCTAATCTGTTGGCCAGATCCAACAGTATAAGTATCCAGAATAAATTTAATATGAGTAGCCTCTTGAATAGAAGAAGACCCAAATAAAAGTGTATCATCGGCAAAAAGGTTATGAGTGATTGACATATCAGAGTTAGGAATTAATACCCCTTGCCAAAAGCCTAGATCCCTTTGCTTAATAACCAATCGACTAAAAGCTTCTACCATAATGATAAATAAGAAAGGAGATAAAGGATCTTCTTATCTAACACCCTGGGTTGAAGAAAAGTATCCAGAGGGAGCTCCATTAATGATGACAGAAAATGAAGCAGTAGAAATACAAGTCTTGATCCATTTACACCAGCTTTCAGAGAAACCAAATTTTCTCAAAACTTTGAGCAAAAAAGCCCAGCAAACTTTATCATAAGCCTTCATCATATCAAGTTTGACCACAAAAGCTAGGATATTGGATGAATTTATGGAATGTAAAGTTTCATGAGCAAAAATTTCTCCCTCATGAGTTTCCCTACCCGGAAAAAAACCTCCTTGTTGAGGAGAGATGATATGAGGAAGGAGAATTTTAAGTCTTATAAAAATAGCCTTGGTGAAGATTTTGTAAATAGAGTTGCACAAAGAAATGGGTCTAAATTCAACAAAAGTTTGGGGATTCTTAGATTTCGGGATAAGGGCAATATAAGTGATGTTAAATTTTTTAAGGATATACCCACCCCTCCTAGACTCTTCCAAAGCCATTAATAAGTCAAAACCAATAAAATCCCAATATTTCTGAAAGAACAAGATAGTAAACCCATCAAGGCCTGGAGCTTTGTCAGGGGCCATGGAAAAAATAATAGAATGAAGCTCATCTAAAGAAAAAGGCCTCATAAGAAAGTCATTATCTTAATGGGAAACAAGGGAGGGAATAGAATCTAAAAGCAAATCCACATGATGATCCATGGAGGAAGAAGAAAAAGAAGGAGATAACAATTCCTTAAAAAAGACACCCCCTCCTCTCTAATCTGCTGACCTGAATTAAGGACATAACCAGACTTAGAATCCTTAATACTAAAAATTGTAGAAGCAACTCTTTTAAGCTTGGCTTCAGCTTGAAAGAAGGTAGTAGTCCTATCACCTTCTTGAAGCCAAACCTCATGAGACTTTTGCTGCCAATAGATTTCAACCCGGGACCAAAGGATCTCCCAGTAAGCTTGTAATTTCTTTTGAGCATCATTAGTGGAGGAATTAATGCCATGTCTAATAATCTCCTCATTAACAACCTTCAAATCATTGGCAATTTCCTCTTTTTCATGAAAAATATTCTTAAAGACCAATTTATTCCAAGCCATAATTTGAAATTTCACGAATTTTAGTTTGGAATAAAACTGGAACATCTTAGTACCTTTGCAAAACACAACACTTATCCACCATTGCTTTAATAAAGAAAGAAAATGAGGATGAGTGAACTCCATTTTCTCAAACTTAAAACAAGGTCTAACAGAGGGAACATGATCCAATTTATCAAAATTGAGAAAAATTGGGAAATGGTCAGAATCTGAGGAGGTAAGAATCTCAGAAGAAAAGGAAAAGTTGCTCAAACGTAGGTTTAGGGAAATAAGAAATCTGTCAAGGTGAGAGGCAATCTGGCATTTATATCTCCTATTAGTCCAAGTGAAAGAACCATTAGAAGGGAAAATATTGAATAACGCACTGTTTTGTACAAAGGAAGAAAAGTCATTAATAACCTTCTGAGCTGTAGGATTTCCCCCTCTTTTTTCATTCGAGGAACGAAGAGCATTAAAATCACCCCCAAGCACAATAAAAAAATCATCATATCGTAAAAATAATTCAGATAAGGAATCCCATAAGTCAGTTTTATCTGAAGGAGAAGTCAGACCATAAATATTAAATAGAACAAAAGAGACTTCAAACCAGTCAACCTTTAACAACTGCCAATGAGAAGCAAAAGATAAAATCTCAACTTTGACTGATTTAGGATTCCATAAAGTTATAAGACCACCAGAAGCACCCAAAGAAGGAACATGAACAGCTTTCCAAAGGGACCATTTGGAAATTATATTATCAAAAGAATCCTGAGAAATTTTAGACTCTTGCAATAAGATGATGTCCACTTTTGAAGAATCAAGAAATTTCTTGATCCTTCCCCTTTTGTCATGGGCAGTTACGCCCCTGACATTCCAAGATAAAATCCTCATTTATCACAAGGAGAGCAACATGCCCTCCTTGTTTTGACATGGGAAGAAAATTTCTCTACAATAGTGGATTGAATACCAGCTGCAATCTCCTCCTTGATTTTGGCCAGTTTTGGTTTTCAACCCCTCTTCTTAGGAGTTTTAACAATAGGGGGGGAAGCAGAAGGAGATTGCTCCAAGGCTAGCTTTTGAGAGAAATCAAATCCATACACATTAGAAACAGTTGAAGAAGGACTATCAATAAGATTCACATCCACACCTTCAATTGAATTTGGCTGAGAAGAAGAAACATGACAACCATCATGGACAGGCCCCAAAGAGGCAGAAGCAGAAGAAAAAGAAAATTCAAGAAATTCCTTTGCAACAATCTTATCAAATAGATTAGAAGAAATTGAAAATAAAATATCTAAAGCAATAAGCTGAATCTTATCTTCAAAAATGGAAAGAGAAGAAGGAGACCTTGGAATGGCAAAAAAGAATCACTATCAAAAGTCAAACTATGAACAATTTTGGTATCATCTGCCAAACCCACAAAAGAAGAACGAGTAGAAGAATTAACAAAGCAATGATTTGTGCAACCATTCGAAGGTAACAACAATTTTGGAAACGGAATCGAAGGACAAGAAATTTGAAAAAAACTCATAGAGGAGAACAGAAAAGGTTCAAAACGAAATTCAGAAGACCAATAATCCTTGAAAGGACTAGGAAGAAACTTAATAGAACAAAATTGACGAATGGCAGACAGAACAGAGAAGAACATGACCAAAGAGTAGAGAAAAGTAAAATCCATTAGAGGCACATCACATACTGTATATCTAGAAAAAAGAAAGAGAGATGTAACAGAAAGAGGTAAAGGAGCAGAAGCCTTAACATTATGATCCTTTAAAGACTGACGATCCTTGCCTTTAAAAAGGGAACATTGGCAAAAATCAGATGAAAAATCTAAACAAACTTGTAAAGGTGCATCAGAATCACCACAACATTGAGAGGTGAAATGGCCAAGTAACGGAGTACAAGAATGAATAGCGATTGAATCTTGAATCACCACAGGCTGAATCCATGCACCATATTTGGAGAAAATAGTAATCTCAGAGGGAATGGGTTTAGACAGATTTAATAACAAACAAACCCTAACCAAAATATGAGGTCGTTTGAAAGGAACTAAATCATGCTTAATAAAAATTCCTAGTTTGTTTGCCAAGATTTCAACCATATACATATCACGATACTCCAAAGGAAGACCCGAGAAAGTTACCCATAAGGGCATAAACTGTGGCTTCGCCGATTGAATATCAAAATGAGGAGACCAAGCATAGGTAAATTTTTTTATCCCAAAACACAACCACCCTTTAAATCTATGCACACAATCCCTATACTTTTCAGAATCGAAAATCACAGTGAAATATAGAGAATCTTTATCAAACAGAAATAAATCATTCAACCATCCCAATTAGACTTTGCCCATGTTAATAGTTTACCAAAAGAAACTGGAGAAAGAAGCTTACCAATGAGGGCAGTAGAACACAATAACTTCACAGAGTCCTAAATCATGTAATCAAGGAAAATAGCCAAATACTACATAGAAGAATGCAGATTACCCCTTATCGAATTGGAAAATGTAGAGGGAGAGTTATGAGGAAGTGGATTTGGATGGAAGGGAGCTCATTTAGCAACATGAATGTCATTCGAGGAAGAAAGGAAGTGAGGGTTCGAAACCAAAGTGTTATTTGGCCAGATGACATAAGATGGGAGGGAAGGATTACAATCCTGGGAGGGAGATCCAGAAGAAGCTAATGGGGAAAAACCATCAGGATGCGGGGAGCCATCACAGATGTCAAATGGTGGTTGAGGCAAAACATATCTATGCTTCCTAGGTTTTTTAGAACCAAAAAAGGAATGAAAATGCTTAAAAGGAGTCTTTGGGTGATCAACAGGATGAGGACCCAGAATGCCCTGAAATATTAATGCCTTGGGAACATAAGATTTATAATAAGAACACGAAGGTTTTGGAATAGAATTACTTTTAAATTTGCCAAAATATGATGAAGCCAACAGGAATTTGTCATAAGACAAGTCACACCAGTGACCATCCTTGACAACCCATTGAGGAGAATGATCAAAAGTTTGTAGTTGAGCCAAATCATGATCATGAAATGGCACATCTGCCCATCGCATCTTCCTGCTCGCCATTCCTAGGGGTTTCTTCGAATATCCCTGGATGCCATCACCATCCACCATCCTCTGTGTGTCCTTGTGATCTGTATTGGCTGCCTAGTTTTCGTTGCTTAAACAATCCATGGCCATTCTAAAGCCTTTTATTTGAGGCATTCTATCAAACAGTTCATGTGTCTTGTCTATTCTTCTACATTTTCATAACCCGATTCTAATGCTTCCCCGTAGCTGTTCCCTAGGCTTCCCTTCGACCGCCCCTTTCGTTGGTTTCTTACCAGCCTTGGACACCCCGTGTCCCTACTGTTTGTTGTCACCGTGGTCTTCTTCCGGGAGGTCTGCGTTTGATAGGATCTGCCACCTCCTCTGTTTGCAGACTCGGGTCTTACGACCCCTTTGGACACCGCCGCTATGCTAATAACATGCTAACTGGTGAGTGATGATTTATCAAGTGCAACAATGGCAGCACAAGGCACGTTCCTCTCAGAAAAAGTTGTGAAATATTAAGAATGTGCTAATTCACTAATTGCATGCATGTTGAAGATCCCATCATTGTGAGTTTCTCCCAAGCGACAACCATCCAAGTTAAATTTTTTTTGCCACTACTCATAGGAGTTCCATATATAATATCATTAATAGTATTTTTTGGTAAATTAGTATATTTATATTAATATCATCAAAATTAACTACAAACAGTTCATGGTTTTTGAAATTTAAAAACCTTGACAAACATATTTAGATACAAATTTCAACCACCATAATAGACCCAGTTCATATAAATATACCTACACACCATGTTCTACTATGAGTTCCTGATACATAATAAAATCTCCCTATCAATCTAGACTAAGCATTATGCAAAGATAAACAAAAAACTTTGTGTAAGTTTAGTTCACTAGCTTCTTACAACTAGCTAGTAGTCCTCCTTCTTGAAAGCACTCTTTTTATTTGTCTTCTTTGGCTCATCTGACCCTAGCATGTCTACCATTTTCTCTTTTCTTCTTAGGTAATCCTTATGTATTCTCAACCCATTTTTGCCCCCCCCTCCCTTTGAGCTTCCTAGTCCATGTCTGCCCCCCAAATCAGAAAGGGTCTCAAAGTTTGCATGAACTCTATAGAGTGAATCCATTCTCCATTTATGGACATGAATCCTTACCCTACCCTTGCAATGGTCATGAATGTCTCCATTTTAAACTTCTATTCCTCCTTGACACTCTCCCTCAACCCACTTAACACCCCCTTTCATTCCTAACTCAAAGCCCCCATGCAAAGAACGTAAAAACCAAATCAGCATCAATTCTATATTGAAATTCAGATTCCATGATTTCCTTTCACATCAACACATTCACCATTTGGAAGAATTTAGGGTCCTCAATTTTGAATACATTTCACATTCTTTCTTCCAATATCACCCCATGAAAACTAGTTGGTATTTTGCCATGACAACCGAAAAAATTATCTCCATTTCTATTGTCACTCCACCAAGATCCTGTCGTCTCCATCCCCCAACCAAGTGCAGACCAAAAATCTATAATCTGAACCCTCAAAACAATACAGGTATGCACCCCACTTGTCTTGGCTCCAAAAATGAAACCCTTCACATTATCTTTCAATTATTAACCACGCCTTGCCAAGCTCATAAAAAAATGTTCAAAATGGATGTCGTGTGATGTGTGCCACCACATTACCTTAACATAACTACTCACACATACCAATCATCAAAATTCTCTCGAGGCTCACACCACCCCATATAATTTTGAGTTTTGGTGACATAATCTCCTTGTTTGATTATTATTGTTGCTGTTGGATGTGATTATTTAGCATTTATACTTGAGAACCTTTGTTGGAGGTCCAAATCTATTTGTCATCTCATCTTGAGGCCCTACCAACTCACCTCATGATGTCACCTTCCACAACCTCCTCAATCCTCTATCCTTCACATAAGCCTTCCCACCATCTCACCTCTTGCCCATTAAGAACACATTCTCAATTGGAAAGAAAATCTACCTCCCAATTACCCTCTCTCTGTATGTGAAAGACTTTAAATTTTTGAAAGGTACTAAGTTTTTTATACAATTATATCGATTAGTTTTATTATTTTCTAGCTATGTGCTTCCCCTTTTGCAATGGCATCGGCTACTATTTTTGAATCTCCTTCTAAGTGAAGCCTAGACACTAACAATATGCCTGCTAGAGAGATTGCAAGGAGTATCGCTTGAGCCTCTGCTTCATTATTGGTACCATCCTTCAGTTTTTGTGCTCCCATTGCCAATACTTCACCATTGTCATTTGTCGCAATGCAATCGACCCCCAAGGATCTTGGATTTCCCTTGGATGCCCTGCCAAAATTGATCTTGATCCATCTAACTTCCCACTTCATCAAAATTTCACTACTCTTTTGCACATGTTGAGGAGGATCAACCCTAGATGACCCATTAATAGACCTATAATTATTAATAGTTATTTTATTAAGATCAATTATAATTAATATAACATAAATATAATCAAAATAATATATAATCATAAACTAATAGTTAATAATTACGTTTAAGATTAATTTTAAATTATTATAATTGTAATTATATAGATTTTATGTCCAACGGGTTGAGCTTAACTGGTTAAAACACTGGGTTCTCATTGTGGAGACCCAAGTTCAATTCCCAATAGAGACATCTAAAGTGGAATTCTAAGCTACGACTCTTGGCCTTCCATAGGATGGGGAAGGTCTTGGGTCAATCTATTCAAACATAAGAATAATAATAATAATAATAATTCAAAATATTGCGGCTACGACCTATTACCTATAAAAAAAAATTATATAGATTTTATAATTAAAGTAGGACTACATTCTTAAGAAAAATTATATTTTCACTATAATGTTTATATTCTATTATAATTAGTAAAATTATTTTATTGAAGTGAGAATTATAGTTAATATTACAAAAATATAATTAAAATAATATGGTTTTAAAATAACAATAATTTTAAATGCTAATAATTAAGAATTACAACAAATATTTTTATTACACTACTATAAAGCCAGGTACTCGCCACTATGTGGCACTTGTTCTAAAATTATAATTAGTTATTGTTGATTTATTTCTAAATGAAAATATAGTTATATATAATTTATTTATACTAGATAATAAATATTTATGAATTTTAAAAATTATAATTTATTATAATTTGAGTTAATTGTAATCTTAAAAATATTGTGGTGATTTGATTAATAATTTTAGATCCAATAATACTTAATCCCACATATAAATAGCATTGTACTTAAAATTACTTAAAAGATTTACGTCAAAGGTGTACCCTATTTGAAGTAGACCAGATAAAAACTTGAACATGAACTATCCACTTAATTAAACCTTGGAACATCAAATTTTGGCATCACAACAATTCATCACTCTATATTAAGTCTAGAACTAACTACATCTATCCATTTTACTTAAATTCCTAGCATAGCGTAAATACCATTTCAATTATCATTCTTCTAGCTAAAACTATTTAATCTAGGCGTATTCATGCTCATGTGTGTGAATTTCCTTTGATTAGCTTAGATTAATCTAAGTAAATTTGTATTTTCCTATACATATTTGATGATCTTGTCTAATCCTATATAGCTTAGTTTCTCCTATGGTAACATCTATCGCTATTAAAATTTTTAAGCCAATAATTCTTTATTTTTACTTCTTATTTTGAGATTTGATCTCCTTTCATCATCTACTCTCTCTCTCTCCCTCTCTCTCTCTCTCCTCCCTCTTCTCTCTCCTTCCTATATCTCCCTATCTCCTCGTTCCTCTCTCTCTCTCTCTCTCTCTCTCTCTCTCTCTCCATATTCTACCTATCTCTCCCCCCCTCTTCCTATCTCCCCCCTCTATATCTCCCCATATCTACATCCATTACTCCCTATCCCCTCTATCTATCTTACTATCTCTACCTCTCTCCTCCTTTCTCTTCCCATACATCTCTAGATCCCATTCTTTCCCTCTCTCCCCATATTTATTTTTAAAATCTCCACTTCTCTCTATTTATCTATCTTTATGTATTTATCTCACTCTCCAACACTCTCTATATCTCCTTTTATCTCTATCACTCTATCTCACCATCTATATCTCTCTATCTCTTCTTCTTTATCTCTTCCTCCCTATCTGCCTATCTCCCTATCTCCCTATCTCTCTAGATTTATCTCCACCTCTGCCTCTCTCTATCTCTCTATCTATTTCTCTCCCTCTCCCTCTCCCTCTCCCTCTATTTTGATCTCTACCCCTATCTTCCTCTCTGTCCATATATCTTTGACATGTCTCTATTTTTCTAGCCATATATATCTCCCTCTCTCTCCATCTCCATCTTTATAAACCTCTATTTATATATCTCTATCTCTATTTTTATCTCTCCATATTCACCCCCCCCTTCTCTTTCTCTCCATATCCCACCTCATCTTCATCTCATGTATGAAAATATGAATTCAAAATGAAATAAATTGCACCCCTTTTCATGTTGTTGAATAGTTTCCCAAAATCAATACAATTTTCATATTGCATTATGGATAAATGAACATTCACAACTTCTTTCAAACAATCATTTTTTGGCTATATATTTTAGAGTATTTTGTATTAATATTGATAGAAAGAATGATTGAATCATCCTGACATAGAAACTATGTAATTTCATTACTTCATTCTCCTTCAATTTTTGTAAATTTGTATTACATTGAAGGATTGTTGATTGTTATTTTTGGCATTGTTATTGTACTTTTAAGTTATCATAATTCGGGTGATCTGAACGTGCTCTTGGAATTGTACTGTCTGTTTCATAAGCCTTTATCGATATGGATATATTTTGGCATTCATCTCTTTGACTTACATGTTATAGTGTTATGTAAACTTGTTAGTTGTAATATTGGTAAATTTTTAAATCTATCCCTCTTGAAAATGGTTTCTATTTTCTCTTAAAGTAAAAAATGTGAAGCTATTTTATCATATAAGTTTTCCCAACTAGTATAGAGAAAGCATCAAAAAATATGATTAAGAGGTTTATCATGGATGGAAATTATTCAATATGTATGGATCAAGCCTACTGTCTGTTAGCCAGTTCATATAATTGGAAGACAACTGAGAGGGGGAGGGGGGGGGGGGGGTGAATCGATTGTCACTAGATTACCGAAACCTTAAGCAATGAAAACTTTAATACCAAAACCCAAAACATTAATACCATAATGCATAAACCAAATACCAAAATAGCAGATAAACCAATTAAGCATAAACAACAATCAGAGAATATATACCATCCACATGACACCAAGATTTGTACGTGGAAAATCCGGTAAAGAGAAAAACCATGGTGGGAAGCCTACCCACAATCAGATAATACTTCTGTAGTAAGTATGTGATTACAACTGAGGGGCCTGCACTTGCAGGAAGGCCAATAGCCTAGAGCATACTTCTCATCACAAAAGGAGTCTCACTGACTACATAGAAATCCAGACTACAATCTGGAAGAATGAACAAACTGCAAAGATAGCATCTCCTATGCCCGAGTACAGTTCTGGTTAATCTCAATACTGGAGGATTAAATCCTTTTACATAAACCCAACTCGATCTCCAATGATTGACCAAATCATCTGCCTGAATTATTATTACATTATTCACTCATTACATATCCATATCTCATTCCCATGATGATCTACAATGAGATCTTACATCATATATATATATAAACCCTCGACCACAAAAAAACAAGGCCAGCCACTAGACAATAAACCAATTACATAAATATAAAACATGTCAGCTAGAGACCAAACAAATAATATCCAACCCATAAGACATCCCGAAAACACATCGAGAGGTCTAATCCACACGTTACATTAAGCCGGTCCATAACCTAGATAAACCGGGACCCAATATAGGTCCACACATGCTAAAGCAATGATCCCAATCCCCCAAGTCTCAAACATGATCACCATTGACATCCTGAATCTCTACTAGAAGCCACAACAACACCACTTATGCATATCATCAAAGATCTTCATCAAAGCTCTGTCGAAGAAACCCTCACCGGAACAACAAACCAAGCTTGCTAGTATACATGATAGCATCTGATCACTAGACTAAAACCAATTGACTGAACATGAGCATGAATAAGACAATTCCATTACCAAATCATACCGAAGCATACCGGATCATATTGGATCCAATCCAACTAGAAACCAAACAACTTATTGGGACCAAAAGGATACAGGTAAAGCATCCAAAATAGCAAGTGTTGACATCAATGTAACTCATAATCAGTTCCTCCAAATAGCCAACAATCTCCCCCTTTGGCATTGATGGCAATACTAGATGTGAAAAACATCCAAGTGCCAAGAAATGCCAAACAAGTCTCCCCTAATGGAAGACAACCAACAATCTCCCACACAAAGATATAACAATGAAGTTCTAAAACAAAGACCAAACTCCCCCTATGAATGATATCTCTGTAAAGCTCTTTTTTTCACATATATCTCTCCCCCTTTGACATCAATGTCATAAATATGACATAAATATCAAAGCAAAAATAAAAAACCACTGAATCACAAGGCTAACTACTCCCCCTAAGAAGTAGCATCCCCACATCAATCCATAATGAATGATATATCTGATAATGCATATCGGAATGATGCCAAAAGCATCAATTAGTTCTCTGTTAGAGGGGCAGAAACCCCTAATCTATCTCTTAGGTACTCAAATGATTCTTTAGGAAAAGGTTTAGTGAAAATATCTGCAATCTGCTCTTTAGTGTTCACATAAACCAGTCAAACTTCATTTTCTTCCACCTTTTCCTCCAAAAAGTTATACTTGATAGATATGTGCTTTGTCTTATAGTGAAATACCAAATTCTTTGATATGTCAATAGTAGCAGAGTTATCACAATTAATAACCATCGGTCTAATGCAATTCACTTTAATATCCTTCAACATTTGCTTCATCCATAGAACTTGTGTATAGTTAGTAGCAGCAACAACATACACCGCTTCAACAGTAGATAAAGAAGTACATAATTATTTCTTGTTGATCCATGAAACCAGCTTCTTTCCAAGCAAGAAAGCTCCACTAAAAGTACTTTTCCAGTCATCAACATCTCCTGCCCAATTTGCATCTTTAGTGAAACCAAGCTTCAAAAGATATTTATCTAACCTTTCATACCAAGTTCTAGGTGCTTGTTTCAATCCATATAAAGCTTTCCTTAACCTACAAACCATGTTTTATTATTTGAAAGTGAAAAACCATCAGGTTGCTCAATATAAACTTCCTCATTAAGATACCCATTCAAAAATGCACACTTAACATCCATCTGATAAACCTTGTAGTTCTTATGTGCAACATAGGCAAGAAATAATCTTACAACTTCAATCCTAGCTATAGGTGCAAAAGTTTCACCATAATCAATTCCTTCCTTCTGAGAATATTCTTTACAAACCAATCTAGCTTTATTCCTTACAACTTTTCCATCTTCATTTAACTTATTCCTAAAAACCCATTTAGTTCCAATAACATTCTTATTTTTAGGCCAGGGAACTAAAGTCCATGTGTTATTCTTCTTTATCTGATCTAATTCTTCTTCCATAGCTTTCATCCAACATTCATCTTTACATGCTTCAATTACTAATACCGGTTCAACTTGATAAATTAAACATACCTCATTAGATGCCAATCTCCTTCTTGTCATTACTCCATTGTTCTTATCCCCAATTATCTGATCTTTTGAATGATTCAATCTCACATACCTAGGGGTCTTCTGAATCTTTGCTCCTCTTCCTGGTTCTTCAGTTATTGTTGAATTTTCTAATACTATTGGAGTAAATGATTCAGCATTCTATTCCAGTAAAGGTGTTACCAGTTCAGTTATGATCATTTCCACTTCCAGTTATTGCTCATAAACTCTGATTTGACTTCTATTCAGCTCATCCACCTTGACATTAGCACTCTCCACAATTCTCTGCAATCTCTTGTTATAACATCTATATGATTTGATTTCATTAGAATAACCAAGAAATATGCCTTCATCACATCTAGGATCAAATTTGTCAATGATATCATCTCTCCTAATATAACATTTACTACCAAAGATTATGAAATACTTAACTGTAGGTGTATTGCCAAACCATAATTCATAAGGTGTCTTACTAATTTCTCCTTTGATATGTACTTTGTTGAATTCATAGATTGTTGTTCTCACTACTTCTCTCTAGTAGATATGAGGTAGACTAGCTTCCATCACCATTGTTCTAGCAGCATCCAAAATAGTTTTGTTCTTCCTTTCCACAACTCCATTCTACTGAGGTATCTGGGGAGCAAAAAATTGTCTCCTTATGCCATGCTTCTCACAAAAGTTATTAAACTCACTGGATGTGAATTCTACACCATGATCTGACCTTAAACATTTAATATTCAATCATATCTTGGTTTCCACTTTAGCCTTAAAGATTTTAAACTTTTCAAAAGCCTCAAATTTCTCCCTTATAAAAGTAACCCACATCATTCTAGAATAATCATCAATGATTAGCATGAAATATCTATCACCTTGAAATTTTTAACTCTACCAGGGCCACACAAATCAGTATGAATAAGATCAAGAACATCATTAGATTTGTCTTGTATACTCCTAAAATAGGTTCTGACTTGTTTTCCCATTTGACATTCTTTACATACCAAATTATAGGGCTTCACAATCTTAGGTATATCTCTAACTACCTTAGTTGAACTGATCTTAATAATGCAATCAAAATTCACATGACATAGCCTTTTATGCCATAGCCAACTCTCATAAATTTGTGCAATCAAACATGTCTTCTCACCGAAATTCAAATGAAATATATTACCTTTTGTCTGAGTACCGGTTGTAATGTCCAAACCAGATCTATTAATGATTTTGCATTTGCTATCCTTGAACTATAACTGAAATCCCTTATCCACCAATTATCCTACACTCAAAAGATTATGCTTTAAACCTTCAACATAATAAACATTATCAGTATTGTGCTTACCATCCAATGATATAGTTCCTTTTCCTTTGATCGTACATGCTTTGTCATATCCAAATCTAACCAGACCGCCATCAAATTCTTGCAAACATAGAAACTTCCTTTTATCTCCAGTCATATGATGTGAACATCCACTGTCAATTACCCATTCATCCTTATCTTCAATTTTAGCAGCAAGTGCCTTCTCTTTAGGTACATTCTCTTCCAGTACCAGAACATCTTCCTTGATAGCCAGGAACACCTATTCTTTTCCATTGCCAGAACCACTAGCAGAGTCTTGTGCCAGTTCATCATCAAAATCAGTCACACCTTCCTCATCCACTATGTAGCATTATTTATCTCTATTTTTCTTGTACTTATACTTGTTCTGATATCTAGGGTTAGGCTTAAAATATCTTCTAGCTCTCTCTTCAAATCTTGAATTCCTTTTAGGACATCTAGATACAAAATGACCTATCTTATTACATGCAAAACATTTAAAAGGTGTGTTTCCTTCATACTTACTTCCTACTGGTCCTTTAGGTACTCTTCCAGAAAATAAGGCTTCAAGTTTCTCAAATTCATCATCTTCTCTCTTCATGTCATCCAATTCCTTTGCATACAAAGTTTTCCAATCTTGCTTGCCGGTTGATGATGCAGATGCATGAAAAGAAGGTTTAGACTTCACAGCTCCAAAAGGTCCAAATTCTTCAAGCTCAAAAGCA
The DNA here is from genome assembly GCF_030272615.1 of Cryptomeria japonica. NCBI lineage: Eukaryota > Viridiplantae > Streptophyta > Pinopsida > Cupressales > Cupressaceae > Cryptomeria > Cryptomeria japonica. The sequence goes on along the minus strand of NC_081415.1, from coordinate 271,281,506 downwards.
GATAATTTCCCAACCAAGGTATCTTTACTGACAGAAGTATTAACCATTGTTCTCAATTCATTAATTGCAGTAGCCTTCATCTTGTAAGCTAGTGGTAAAGCTCTCAGAACTTTAGAAACTATTTCATCTTCACTCAGAGTTCCACCACAACATTGATTTCCCATAACAATCTCATTTATCCTTTCCATGAGTGCAGTAATCTTTTCATCTTCTTCCATCTTCAGGTTTTCTTATCTCACCCGGTAACCATCAAGTTTAGCAATATTCACAGTAGGGTCATCTTGATTAAGAATCTCCAACTTGTCCCATATAGCCTTTCCAAATGATTTGTTAGTTAATCCCATTATTTGCTGATCAAGAAAGTGCACACAAGAGGGCTTCTCTTTCTCTACAATCATTCTCAATCTCCTTATCCAATTTTGCCAGAGGAGGGTTTCTAGATGCCGGATTATAAGGTGTAACACCATTCTCTGTGATTTCCCAAATCTCCTTGCCAAGACTTCTTAGATGAGTCTCTATCTGAATCTTCCATACTTTGTAATTTGTTCCATCAAGCCTAGGAATATCTCTTTGAAAAATAGCTCTAGATGAACTAGATGAACTTGAACTATTAGTCGCCATAGGATCTTCCTGAAGTGGTTAAGCTTCTGCAGAGAGGACCAAAGCTCTAATACCAATTGTTAGATAGTTCAAATAACTGGAAGACAACTAAGAGGGGGGGTGAATCAGTTGTCACTAGATTACCGGAACCAAAAACAGTAATACCAAAATGCATAAACCAAATACCAAAATAGAAGATAAACCAATTAAGCATAAACAACAATCAGAGAATAAATACCATCCACATGACACCAAGATTTATACGTGAAAAACCCTGTAAAGGGAAAAACCACGGTAGGAAGCCTACCCATAGTTAGATAATACTTCTGCTGTAAGTATGTGATTACAATTGAGGGGCCTACACTTGCAGGAAGGCCAACAACCTAGAGCACACTGCTCATCACAAAAGAAGTCTCACTGACTACATAGAAATCCAGACTACAATCCGAAAGAATGAATGTACTGCAAAGATAACATCTCCTATGCCTGAGTACAGTTTCGGTAAAGCTCAATACTAGAGGACAAAATCCTCTTACATAAACCCAACTCAATCTCCAATGATTGACCAAATTCTCTTCTTGAATGATTATTACATTATTCACTTATTACATATCCATATTCCATTCTCATAATGATCTACAATGAGATCTTACATCATATATATACAAACCCTCGACCATAAACAATCATGTCGGCCACTAGACAATAAACCAATTACATAATTACTAAACATGTCAGCCAAAGACCAAATAAATAATATCCAACCCATAAGACATCTCGAAAACACATTGAGAGGTCCAATCCACACGTTACATTAAGTCAGTCCATAACCTAGATAAACCGGGACCCAATATAGGTCCACACATGCTAAAGCAATGATCCTGATCTGCCAAGTCTCGAACATGATCACCATCAACATCCTGAATCTCCACTAAAAGTTGCACCAATACCACTTATGCAATACATCAAAGATATTCATCAAAGCTCTGCTGGTGAAACCCTTGCCGAAATAACAAACCAAGCTTGCTAGTATACAGGATAGCATCTAATCACTAGACCAAAACCAACTGACTTAACATGAGCATAATTAAGCCAATTCCATAACCAAATCATATTGGAGCATACCAGATCATATCGGATCCAATCCAACCAGAAACCAAACAGCTTACTAGGACCAGAAAGATATTGGTAAAGCATCCAAAAAAACTAGTTTTGACATCAATGACAAAACATCAATGCAACACATAATCAATTCCTCTAAATGGCCAACATTGTCAATATTTCTTTACCATCTAATTCAAATTTTGAGCATTATCTTATTAAAAAGTCTATGATTGGATGATATGATATTTCAAATATATTAAGCTGATCAAAATGCAAAATCACACACTTACTATGATTCTTCCATGTGAACAAATTCTACCCCTACATCTCTCCCTCTCTCTACCCCTATATTTATTTATACTACTTGATCTCATTTACTACATAATTACATACAAAAATATACCAAATTTTTACCTAATTGACCTTCCACACTTATTGAGCATACCCATTGCACACATTAGTGCAATTGCTAGTAAATTATTTCGAAATCAAATATATGAGCTTATGTTGTTGGATAGCATAGATGGCATGAGGTTGATTTCTAAATTTTTATTCTTTATTTCTTAAACAATTTCTAACAAGAAGAGAATCATTATAATATGTCTATGGTATTAGTTGGAGAAAGTTATTTGTCCAACTATACCTCCACTATTTATATATATAATGGAGATAGTTATGCAAAAAGTCATGCCATATCCAAGTTGACATGGTAACACTATTTTCTCTTGGGTATTCTCTTATACAAGTATGTATATTGATATAATACCTATGATAACATTTTTTTTTGTCTTAAGTGTTAAGAGGAGATTTAAAGCAAGCTATAACTTTATAATAAATATTCCCAATCCATAAGGAAACCATGTGTGCCTTAAATCATGATGGTAGATCCTTTCATCCTCTTTAATGTATTTATGTAGAGATAGGTTTCTCTCTATGGAGGGGAAGAAATGGATCATATTCTTGTCTTTAACAAGTATATAAAGAATTCTTTAAACTGTTAATTTCTTTAAAGTTGATGCAGGAAGACTCTCCCTCTTAATCAACTCATTCAAATTAGGAAAACATTAAATAAAATTGACATGAAATATGCAAGCTTTCTATTGAGTTCCTGAAAAATGAGATTATAATACAAATCTAAAATTATAGTACTTCAATATTTTTAGCTTCACATACAAATCTAAAATTTGATTTATGTGCAAGAGAGAACCACAATGACAACAAAACTCTCTAATCTGATTTCTACTCTTCAATTTTCTCCTCAAACTATAACCTATGAAAATCTCCAATTGCTAACTCTAGCACCCAATTTGTAGGAAAGTAATGGAGGGGAAACTATTAGAAGTATGGTTGTCATTGCACTTAAAGCTCGACCTATTAATGCTTGATACAACCACTAGAGTTATAGAATCTAGAAGAGGCGGTTAAGCCATATCATAAACCTGAGCATTGTGATGCACAATGTTGTGTACAAATAAAACACGCCCCATTTATGTTTAAAAATGAGGACCCACCAAATTTTTTTCCAATCGGGGTTATAAATTTAAGAGGTAAGGAACATTTTCTTTGAAAGGGAATAACTGTGGAGAGTAGAGTAAAAGTCAATTTTGGATGTAGGGAGAGTGAGTAGTAAGAAATGATTAATTTCCCCACTAGCACTCTTGTCCGCAGTTAAGTTAGAACCCATAAATTATGCTTTAGGGAAAGTGGAGGAAATTAAGAAGGTAAAATGTGAATATAACGCAGTAAAGGGTAGAATCAATATTTCCCCACTGCTCAATGTTCCACTAGACTAATGTCATATTTTCTATAGTCAAGTTCAATAGGCAGTGGGAGATCTCTAGAAAGCCAATTACCAAATGACTTAAAGAGCCATAGAAAATTTAGCCCGATGCTCGACATGATTTAATAGGTGGGATGCTCACCAAGAGTATGGATTAATTGTGTAAGTTTAGCAGAGAGTGAACAAATTCAAGAATCAGAATAAATAACAAAATAAATCATTAACTTGCATGCAATCCCATGACTAGCATTAAGGATGGTTCGATAAAAGCCATAATTTCAAGAAAGTAAAGAAGTGAAAGGAAAGACACATGTCTAAATCTCCTGGTAAGCTACATTTTGACCGACAAGCACAAAAGACATCATGATGGCTGTTAGATATGGGTTTTTTAAAAAAATTCCCCCTAGTTTTTTAGTTTTTTGCTTTCTCCCAAATTAAACATAAATGTTGTGAGATCACAGTTAGCAAGTAAAGTTTCTAACAAATATTGTGCAATAGTAGGATTTGAAATGCTAAAAGAGATATAAAATGTCGTAGCGACTACATGAGTGAACATAAGGCACCCCAACTGGTATTGTATTCATATTCTACAAGTGATTCCTACAGTGAAATAGGTAAGTACCTCAATTCGGCTCAATGAATTTATATGATTGGTTTAATGGGATTTATGGTCTTAAAAAGTGAAATTAATCATCTTGAATGCTTATTTTATTACATGTGTAGCAGTGTTTTAGGAAATTTTGGATAGGGGCTATAGAACAAGAAGGTATGGGTACTGTGTGAGCTTGAATTTCATCCTTAGAATATTACCTGTAATAAGTTAGTTTCACAAAATACAATGGAAATGCATACAGGAAATCCAAAATCCACCAATGAAACTACATGAAATACATATTAAAATAAAACATTATTTTACCTTCATGATTTATGTTTCATTGTGTCCTAACTCCACTGTTCCTGGTTGCAGATAGTGTGCTCTCAGATAATGCACTGTTGGCTTCCAAGATGGCATATGAAGAATGGACTGATAACTTTTAGTTAACTGATAGTATGATATGCAAAAGCTACATGATTATGCTAAAATGATTATGCTATATGATATTTGCTATTGTTATTTGCTTCAAAAACTCACGGATGCATAAGATTGGCTTGAAGACTATTTTTGAAGACTAACTTCCTCTCAACTGAAGCTCCTGATTTTATAGACCTTGAGAGGAGTAGATGATGTGGCTCAGATCAACGATCATGATCAGATATACAGGTTTGAATGGCTATGAGTAAAGGTGAAGGTTGAGAGAAAGGGGGAAGGAGAAGACAAGTGTCACTCATCTCACCTTGACTGGGTTGCTGACTGAGAGAATCTAGGGATGGTTGGAGGAAATTTAGGCATGAGAGGACAAGTGGACTCAAGTCCTTCCTAAGATGTAGGGGGTATTGGAGAAAATATAGAAGATGGTTATGAAATATGTGTACGTACACAATTTCATTAAATTTTGGAAGTTGGAGATAAATGATAAATTAATATTTAAGAAATATTAATTTCCTTAGCCACATGTTTGATGAGTTGGCAAAGGGAAGATGAAGTGGAGATGGAGGGTCAGTTGGAAAAGGGATTAAATAATTTAGGAATTATTTAATATTTAAGACTATAGAATAGGAGAATAACTATTAAATATTAGATATTTAAGTGATTGGAGGAGATAATTAAACATTAGATATTCAATTAACTTGGTTAGAGGAATAATTAAATATTAGATATTTAATTAACTTGGTTAAAGGAATAATTAAATATTAGATATTTAATTAATTAGAGGAATAAGATAAATGAATTAATTAATAAAATATTAATTAATAGAAAGATATGAAAATGAACTAAATTAATTAATCTTTTCGAATTAACTATTTAATAGATGAATAATTATTAAATAAATATTAAATATTTATTTAATTGCTCATAGCCAATTTTAGGTGTATACATTTTGCCCCTCTTTGAAATGATGTGAAGACAACATTGTTTCAAAGATTAAATCAAGTCTTGATAGTGCCTGATAGAAATTGAAAATCTAGATTGTGTGCCCCCTCAAGAGATTGATCATGAAATTGTCAAAAATTTTAGTTTGAATGATTAATCTCATGATAATGTGAAAAAAAATTTAGTCAATTAAATTCATTTGTAAAAAAAAAAATTAAATTGCCCCATTGGAAATTAATGACTCTACAAATAGTAAATATAAAATTAACCAAGGCTAATTTTAACTTCATTGTTATCCTTGCCAGCTTTTGGAGAGAATATTTCTTGCTGAGGTGGCGAAATGGTGATTCCAGTGGAGAACCATCGATTTGAGCATGTGCAACGATATCAACGATCAATCGAGTATGGTTATCCGATATGTTTCCTATCCCAAACGTTTTTTTCAAGTTTTTGTTCAAAATTTCATGTTTTAGGCACTCTTTTTGAATTTTTGAAATTTTCGACTTTAGATTAGCGCATTTGCAATTTAGTTTAGCACTTATGCAATTTTGGTTAGCGCAAATGCTTGATTTAGTACTTTTACTTTGTATATTAGCGCTTTTGTTTGATTTGTTAGCGCAAATGCATAGAATGGTAGAGCTTTTGCATAGAATAGCACATATGCATTGTTGTTTAGCACATATGCTTGATAGAATAGCGCCTTTGCTTAGAATAGCGCATATGCATTGTTGTTTAACGCATATGCTTGATAGAATAGCGCTTTTGCTTAGAATAGCGCATATGCTCAATAGATCAGCGCTTTTGCTTAAATTTGATATTTTTGATAAGTGCAAAAGCTAAAAATAACTTTGATGATTAGATTTAACGTGTGTAATACGTAGTGATGATGAAAATAAGGGCTTGATTTGCATGATTGTGTGATTGATAGATTGATAGGTAGCTTTGATTAGCTTGATTTGGATCATTTGATAGATAGCTTTGATTAGCATTATTTGATAGATTTGATGATTAAGTAGCTCTTAAGAAACGGATTTAGTTTTTGATGCAAGAGTTTAGCAGAGTTTTTTATCAAACTCAATGATTGATAGTAAACCATGTTTGATAGGTTTAAAATGATTTGATAGATTAAGTTGTTTCAATTTGATTTGATTGATTGATTTGATTGGTCAATTGATTCAGTTTGATTTGATTGATTGATTTCTTTTGAAAAAATAAGAGAAACTGTATGTTCTCCAGTGTCGGGAGAAATTACCGGCCATACGTCATTTAGTTCCAGAGTTGTCCTAGGCTGAGATTAGACATATAGATGCCTATGGTTTACGCCATTTATTATTTATGCCTGAGATTACACATAATAGAGGATTGTTGACTGCCTTAGCCAAGAGATGGCACAATGAGCATAACACTTTCCACCTGCCGACGGGTGAGATTAGTGTTACTCTTGAGGATTTCTATAGGATTCTGCATATCCTGGTGACTGGCGAGCTAGTGCATTATGATTATCAGGATCGAGTTGGGACGGAGGCTTGCAGAGTTGTGTTTGCTGATGAGAGCATCGGTAGAGGAGAGATCCGATGGGTAGATATGGTGATGTACTAGGAAACTCTTCCTGTTATTCTGGCTGGTTTGATTGGAGGATTCATATGTCTTGATGGGTGATCGTGAGGTTTTTTTGTTGGATGGGGTGAGGTTCTTCTGAGCATGATGCAACATCGGACGCGATATGCTTGGGGTGTTTGCATGTTGGCACATTTATATCATGATCTTCACCAGGTTGTGTATGACGAGAGTGCTAGTTTATCAACAGGATGCACTTTATTATAGATCTGGTGTTGGGAGCATATTGCTATTACACGGCCTATCCATCACAAAGTTTGTGGAGAGAGGCATCCATATGTTTATTTTTATGCAAGTGTTGTTACTCAGCTCAAGCTGGGTAAGATGGAGTATTGGCGTTGGGTTCTTGATTCTTTGGATAGCATCACTTGGAGACCATATGTTGATTGTGAGCCATGGATGGATGATGCACAAACATTACCATTTATCATGCAGAGTAGATATCTCATTGGTCGTACACCCTTCATTGTTGAGCGACAGTTGATTGGTCGGATTTTGAGACAGTTTGGTATCATTCAGCCTATGCCTACTGGTGTGACGATATATGCGCGACGATACAAAGATAAGCGAGATTGGGGACCATCTTTGTCATTTGAGATTGCTCGTGCAGAGTTTGTTGCTACTCCGAGAGTGGCATATGATATGAGATTGCACATTCTTGATCCTGGGGTTATGACAGAGTATGCTCAGTATTTATTAGCGCATCCATTTCCTCGGATTACGGATCTAGCAGATCCTCCTCCTAGCTCAGGAGATGATGATGATGATGATGATTCAGATGAACCTGTTATCAGGAGACAGAGACGTAGACGAGAGCTTAGAGCTACTCATGAGGCTAGGAGAGGTGGAGATGATGATGGGGATGGAGGTGGTGGTGGTGGATCTGGACGAAAAGGACGTCGATTGAGAGTCCGCGAAGGACCATTTGGACTAGTTGGCAGGATTGAGAGACCTCATCCTATGGGTGGGAGAGATGGTAGACGGATTGGGAGGGATAGTGGCAGGGTAGGGATGAGATCACCTAGAGGATTTCCATTGAGAGGAGGGAGGGTGACTGGATTAGATGGGGGTTGTGGGAGAGGTATTAATTTTGGATAGATTTAGCTAGATCCTAGAGTTATTGCAGCTCATGGTGGTGATGATGAGGATCCTGAGGATCATGTTCCCCGGATTAGATGATGGGTTCGGAGAGTTACCCAGACTGAGATTCCAGTAGTTGGATAGGTTGGTGGTGAGGGGATTGAGATTCATGCACCACAACATGATGTACCAGAGCAGGTTGCACTAGTGCAGGATATGCCAGATGTAGTTATACTAGAGCATGATGTGCTAGGGCATGATACTATTGACAATCTAAGAGCACAAATTGATTAGCTTCAAGCATAGATATAGACTCTTATGACTGAGAGAGACACAACTGTTAGGAGACAACATGATACTCAGGGTTTTCTGGATCATATTCAGCAAGTTGGATCAGGTACTTTCTCAGCGGACACTGTTAGAGCATTATTTCGAGCTGGGAAGGAGACAACTTCTCACTGGCAATGATGATATGAGGAGGTAGTTGTAGAGAGCCAGAGAGTAGGTAGTTATCAGACTACTGTGTTGATGGATACTAGCAGTGGTGGGGTCATGGGACCTCCTCGGAGGAGTGGTGAGCATGGGAGACATGCATCTGGAGGATCTTCTTGCCGACAGCCATAGAGACAGACAAAGTCAGGTGGTAGTGGTACATGACAACCATGACTTGATTTGGAGCATTTGTATTGTTTATCTGATATCATTGTATACTTGGACTTTTATTGTTTTATGATGATCTATATGCAGATATGGACTCTATATGATGATGTTGTTTGATATGCATGTTACTTTATATGATGATCTATATGCTTATATCCTTGATTTTATGGATGCAATGAGTAGATGGATAATGATATGATGATAATGACTTACATGATGCAAATGATAAATGTTTTTTATTTTTATGATTTTAGATATCCTGGATGCAAATGAAAATGATTACTTAACTTAAATGATACAAATGCAAATGATCTATATAAAAATGCAAATGAATGATTGATTAATGCTTACAATGATGTACATACAAATGATCTATATGAAATGTTTCTTTTGAAATTTTATGCATGCAACTAAATGATAAATGGAATAATGATGATATACTCTATTTGATGATTTATACAACTTTGCACATGAATGATTGATTGGTTTTGTGATGTATATGTTATGCTTATAATGATTATGAATCTAAGTGAAAAAGATGCAACTAAATGATCTTTATGAAATGATAATGTAGATAATAATGATGATGTGATGAATGAAATGCACTTAATTGAATGCAAACCAATGCAATGATAAAATGCAGTTAAAATGAGATGGATAATGATTAAAAATGAATGCACCTACAATGATTAAATGCAAATTGTTTTCGTTTGTCCAAGTATACTCAATCTTTATTTATGACCATTGATTTGTTAATGAAATGATATGCTTATAATGCAACTGATAAATGAATTCTTATAATCTAAAATCATCTAACTAAAAATTGTACTTCCATTCTTCATATGCGATCTTGTAATAGTGCTTGATTTCATCATTGAGCTTAAATGTTGTAAGAAAATACAAGCAACTTGACATAAAGATTCAAGATGACCTGAGAATTCCTTACATGGATTTTGATATAGCAAGTTAATACAAGAAACTTGATATAATGGATCAAGCTGACCTGAGTATTGCTTGCAGAATAGAAAAGGATTATCTCTTTTCCTGCATGACTTGGAACGTCCTCCTTGACCTTTTGCCGATCATATCCTGAGACAAGTTCATACCGTAGTAAGAGATAAACCACAGACAACAATCAAAGAAAAAATAATCATGCCCCATCATAGCTTCTCTAGTCATGGACATCCTTGAGTTGCATAGAGTACATGATTAGCAATAAAATCAAGATATAAACATTGAATCTTGCATGTCATTCACATGTTCTTATGGTCACTAACTGATATAATCATTTTGAGGAATGATCTTTAATAATCCTTTATTACTTTCTGTTTGATTCTTGGTTTCTGAGTTTCATGATTCATTTGTTGATGAAATGCCTTGATTTGTTGCTTTGTTGTTCGTTATCTATTTCAAATTCCTAGGTGTTTTTGTTTTTTTCTAAGTTTTTCAAATGTTTTGGATTTTCAAATATTCAAAAGATCACCTTAGCAAAAGGAATTAGGATTTTTCCCCCAGCAGAAACAAAAATTTATTATGGATGTATGAATTGATCAAGATCCAAACCATGGCAGAATACAAATGCAAATTGATAGATACTGATAAAATCTAAGACAGTGACTATGACAAGTATGTCAAAGATTGATAACTATTGGTAAGCTGCATATTTCTTGCTAAATAGTTCAGAGAAATGGATAAGCTAGGATATATGGAAGCGATAGATAGGATGAAGCAGATAGGTGCGTAAAGCGATCTCATAGATGGAGTAACTCACTTTGTAGATAGCGCCTGTTTACCAAGTTTTCACCATCTAAATTTATTGCATTTTTGTTGGATTTTATATGCTTTTTATTGATTTTTTTTAGGACTTTATATGCTTTTTATTGATTTTTTCAAAACTTTATATGCTTTTTATTGATTTTTTCAGAACTTTATATCTCAAGCATAGAATTTATTGAGATGGATAGAATTGATAGGTTCATCAAACCAATCACCTTCTGGAGTAGATAATTTGTATGCTCTTGATCCATATGTTGCTACTATGACAAAAGGTCCTAGCCAATTTGGTTCAAATTTGCCCTTCTTTTCCCAATCTTGCTGATTTCTTGGATTTTCCCTTAGAACTATGTCTCCAATCTAGAAAATGTGCGGCTTGACTTTGTGGTTATAGCTTTGTGCCATTCTTTGTTAATATACTTTTAAATGATCCGTTGCATTTTGGCGACGTTCCTGAATCAGTTCTAGTTCCTGGAGTCGAGAGACTCTTTGTTCTTCTTCTGGTATAAGACCATGTAAGGATACTCATAGAGAAGGTATCTCTACTTCTATAGGTAATATAGCTTCAGATCCATAGACCAAACAATATGGAGTTGCCCCTGTTGGAGTGCAGACACTAGTTTGATATGCCCAAAGAGCAGGATTTAATTGAATGTGCCAGTCTTTTCCAGCTTCATTGATTGTTTTCTTCAATATTTTTAAAATAGTTTTGTTTGATGCCTTAGCTTGACCATTACCTTGTAGATAATATGGAGTAGAGAACCTATGTTGGATATGAAACTTTTCACATAGCTCTTTTACATCTTGATTTTTGAATGGTCTTCCATTATCAGTGATAATGTTCATAGGAACGCCATAGCAACAGATTATGTAATTCAAGATGAATGATGATATTTGTTTTCCTGTCACTATTGTTAAAGGCACTGCTTCAATCCACTTAGTAAAATATTTAGTAGCAACCAAAATAAACTTATGTCCATTAGAAGATGAGGGATTGATCTTTCCTACCAAATCTAGGCCCCATAGTGAAAATGGCCATGATCCTGTCATAGGATATAACTCTTGTGCTGGTGCATGAATTAGATTTCCATGAATTTGACATTGTTTACACTTTCTAGAATAGGTGAATGAATCCCTTTCCATAGTAGGCCAGAAGTAACCCATACGTATAAGTTTCTTAGCCAATGTTAAACCACTTGAGTGTGTACCACAAATACCCGCATGAATGTCATTAAGAACTCTCTCAGATTCATCTTTTTCAAGACATCTCAATAATGTACCATCTAGGCCACGCCTATATAGGATATCAACAATAATAGTATAGCGAGAGGACTAATGGATAAAGTTTCTTCATTGATTACGAGATAATTCAAGAGGAAGGATATGATCTTTCAAATATTGGTAGGTTTGACCGTATAAGGATTGACTGGTTCCTAATATATGACAAATTTGATAGGTATGCTAGGATTGGATGGTAGGGGTTAAGATATCTTCCATGAGAAATTCATAATGTTGTTGATTCTCTTTATTTTGCAAGAGAGATGCTATTGTAGCCATTGCATCTGCTGCTTTATTCTCATTTCTAGGGATCTGGGTGAATGTAATTTCTTTAAAGTGCCCTTTAAATTCCTCCACTAGCTGTTTGTATGGCATAAGCTTATCATCCTTTGTCTGATATTCATCATTTATTTGATTTATGATAAGTTATGAATCACCATAGACATGTAGTTCTTTAACATTCCATTCAATGGCCATTTTGAGCCCTATAACCAATGCTTCATACTCTACAGTATTATTGGTGCATGGAAATAGCAATCTATACAATTTCGGAATTGTATGTCCTTGAGGTATGATAAAAAAGATTCCTACACCTGATCCATATTGAGTATAAGAACCATCAAAATATAATTCCCAAAAGTTTGTACTTACTGTCAAGATATCTGCATTAGGAAATTCGATGTGCAAAGGCATGTTATTTTGTAAAGGTGCATCAGTGAATTGATCAGCAATAACTTGTCCATCGATGGCTTTTTAGTCAACATATTCTATGTCAAATTCACTCAGTATCATAACCCATTTGGCTAGTCTCCCTATTAATGTTAACTTGCTCAACAGATATTTGAGAGGAACTATTTTTGCTATTAGTTTTACAGAATGAATCAACATATAATGTCGTAGCTTCTGAGTTGCAAATACAACTACTAGACATATCTTTTCAATTGAGGAATAATTTAATTCATATCCAACAAGTGTTCTGCTGATATAATAAATTGCTCTTTCTTTTCCTTCATCATCATGTTGAGCGAGAAGTGCGCCTAGTGACACACTTGTTGCTGAGACATAGAGTAACAATGGTTTCCCTTTGGTTGGTGATATTAGTACTTGAGGACTCATAAGATATTCTTTTATTTGCAAGAAAGCTTCTTCACATTTTGTATCCCACTTGAATGGAACATTTTTATGTAAAAGATGTGTAAATGGAAGACATCTATCAGCCAATTGAGAAACAAATCTCTTGATTGATTGCAACCTTCCTTGTAAAGATCGTAATTGACTTATGTTCTTGGGTGACTCCATCTCCATGATAGCTTTAACTTTTCCAGGATCTACTTCGATGCCACAGTCTGATATAATGTACCCCAGGAGCTTTTCGGAGGTTACTCTGAATGCACATTTCTTTGGATTTAATCTCAATTGATATCTTTCCAGCCTGTCAAAAATCTTCCTTAGAATGTTCAAATGTTCTTTTCTTGTGTGAGATTTTGTGAGTATGTCATCGACACAAGCTTCCATGAATGTATGCATCATGTCATGAAAAATTGTCGTCATAGCTCTTTGATATGTCGCTCCTGCATTCTTAAGCCCAAATTACATAACATTCTAGTAGTATGTTCCCCATGCATAGGTGAAAGCTGTCTTCTCTTGATCTTTAGGTGCGATTCTAATTCGATTATATCCTGAGAAGCCATCCATTAATGAAAACATCTCATGTCCTGCTGACAAGTCTACTATGATATCAATGTTTGGTAGCGGGAAATCATCTTTTGGACATGCTTTATTTAGATCTCTAAAATATGTGCAGATTCTTATGCTCTTATCTAGTTTTGATACTGGTACAATACTTGAGACCCATTCTGGATAAGCCACTAGTCTTATGAAACCTACTTCCAATAGTTTCTTAAGCTTAGTTTTTACAAGGAGAGCAATATGCGGATGCATCTTTCTTAGCTTTTGTTTAACAGGTTTTTCTTTTAAATCCACATTAAGATGATGCATGATAAGATTTGGGTTAAGGCCTGGCATATCTGCATAAGACCAAGCAAAATTTATTTGTCTTTTCTTAAAGAAATCCATGTACTCTTTCCTTTCTTTTTTTGATAATGAGGCAGCAAAATGAAGTATTTTAGGATCCTTCGATGTATCAATGTTTACTGCTTCTATTGGTTCTATCAGGATAGCAGATCTTTCTTGAAAATATGTAGGAAAAATGTCAAACTTTCCATCTTCTAATGCCTCAAGGAGGTTTTCATCATTAGATACGCCCTTTATTTTCTCTTTTGATTGATCTAATGTTGCCATGAAATGGTTTTCAACAATAGGTCTCTTTCCTTGTTTTATTTCACTTTTGCGACTAAAAAGTTTGGCATTTTCTTGGCTATGAAAAACATTACTTGATTCTACAGTGGAAGATATCTTAGGTGGGATGGGTTCAATAGCGTTAAGGTACACAGCTAAGTCATGATCATTGGAAAAGACATTTAGTTCGGGGTTGTCTAAATTATCCCAATCAATTAGCTCAGGATGAAGGAGGGGTAAATCATAATCACTGTCATCATTAGGTGTTTCAATGTTCATGACATAATGATCATAATTTAGCATAGAATAGGTATTATCATAGATTAGATGTTTTTGAGGATGGTCTTTCTCAAGCATTTCCGAATTAGTCTTAACAAGATTAATACTAGCATTTTGTAGTTCACACTCAAGTGGTTCTTCAATTGATGTTTGTCTCTTAAATGAATGGATTATATCCACATGTACATCTTTGATACTGCAATTTTCTTCTTGATTGCCCTCATTTTCATTTAGAAGTTGACATATTTGTGTACATGATAAAGTAGATTCTTTTAATAGATTTTGTCTCCTTTCAAACTCAACTTCTTCGGGACTAATAGTTAGTCCAACTTGACTATCTCTTAGTTCTTCTATGGTTCTTGCATATCTGATCTTTGTATGCGCTTCTTGTGGCATTGCTTCTCTGTCTTTGTCATTTCTTTTCCTTTTTGCATATGCCTCTTTTCTCTAGATTCTGAGTTTTTCTTGTCTTTTTTCTAACCTCATCATTTGTTCTGCAATAGACAGGTCTTCTTTTGTGATAGCTGCTTGATCTTCATTGTGTTCTTTACTTGATGTAGTGGATAAGGCATCTGGACCCCATTCATATTCATTGGAATCTATTTCTGAATCCCGATCTAAGATTACTCCACTATACCATACTGGAATGTCATATGGTGCAAAGAGTTCTTTGATTTCTTTCATCTCTATTTTTACTGCTTTTGGAATATCTTGTTCAGATTTTGCCTTTGTTTGTATTTTTAGGACTTGCTGACAAGATTTTTCTTTATCTTTGATGGTAGTCTCATCTTCTTTCTTTGCATGATCTTGCTTCTTTTGCTTATTAGCTACTGTTTTGGCCGCTTGATGTAGCTTTTCTTGCCAATTTTCTTCTTTAGAAACTGGTTTCTTTCTCCATTTTTGCTACTGATGATTATGTTGCTTTTGATTTGATTTTAGATATCCCAGCCCAGATTTATCTTCTATGGATTGTGAGTGTGGACAAATAGGTTTTGAAATACCCTGATGTTGCTTACCAATTGGTCATTTTCCTTCATATCCCATCTTTTGCATGATTTCATATCCTTTTCCATATTGTTTTATGGGAATATTAACTTCTGTTGCTGTTGCTATAGTTTTATCCTCATCTTTGTATAACCAAGCAAGAATATCTTTGTCTTCATTTTCCTTTTCAAGGGTTCCAACACTAACAAAGGTTCCTTTAAACATATGTTTTGATTTGCTTGATGTCTGTGACTGAATATCTACAGGTTTTCCATATGACTTAGGGGAGAGTGGAAAATTATTCAAAGAATACTTGCCCATTCCTTCATCATTTAACTTGAGATTTTCTTGAAAAGTTTCCCATAACTTTGCTTGAACTTCTTTGGTAGGATATACTGATTCCCTGTTATGTGGAACTCTTGTATCTTGTGTGGGTTTCAAATTATTGCAATATTGACTGGAGTCTGCAATTACAGTGATCTCTTTTCCTTCATGAGGAAATTTTACACATTGATGATAGGTAGAAGGAACCGCTTGCATCTTGTGAATCCATGGTCTCCCTAGAAGAATGTTGTAGGAGAGGTTTAAATCTAAAACTTGACACAATGTATCCTTTTCCACAGGTCCTACCCTTATTGGTAGCACCACAGTTCCTTTAGAAGAACGTTCTGCTTCATCATAAACTTTGATAGTTATTTTCTTTTTTGGGTCCACGACATTTTCTAAATATCCCAAAGCTTTTATCAAACTTAATGCACAAATTTTTAAGCCATCTCCTCCATCTATGAGCACACGTTTGACACGAGTTTTATTTATGGAAACTTTAACATGTAAGGGAGTATTATGAGGATGTTGTAAGGATGCATCATCATTCTTAGAGAATGATAAGCAATGAGGAGTTATGAGGTGTCCTACCATATTTTGGAATTGATCTACATCCAAATCCTTTGAAACTGTTGTTTCCACTAAAGCTTTCTCCAAAATTTCCTTATGCATAGGTGAAATCTTGAGAAGTTCCAGAATTGATATTTGAGCTGGTATTCGCT
Organism: Cryptomeria japonica; assembly: GCF_030272615.1. Taxonomy (NCBI): domain Eukaryota; kingdom Viridiplantae; phylum Streptophyta; class Pinopsida; order Cupressales; family Cupressaceae; genus Cryptomeria; species Cryptomeria japonica. Next base: position 271,265,035 of record NC_081415.1, on the reverse strand, counting down.
GTAATTGCTCTACTAGATTGTATTGTTGTGGATTGGGTGGTGGATCTTTTTCTATCCCTTTGAAGGTAACCTTTGCTTTGCTTCTTGTGATAATATTAATTGGTTCCGAAGATGAGTTTTTGTTAACGATGATTACATTCACCACATCATCATATGTGTAAGTGTAATTCACTTTAGTTTTTCCTTTGTCATCTTTTAATTGGGATGATTCGCCTTTGTCATAATTTGGGAGTGGAGTTTTAAAAGCCAAGTGTGATTCATTTGTTTTATGGCTATCCACTGTGATTGTTCCATTATCGATTAGATCTTGGATAAGGTGTTTCAATCTCTGACAATAATTTGTTAGGTGTCCTTTATTCCTATGATAGTTGCAAAAATGATTGTCATTCCACCAATTAGGCTTGACTGGTGGTTCATAATTTCTTGCTTCTGGTAGAACAATTAATTTGTTGGCAAGCAAAGTTTTTAGAGCGGATTCCAAAGATTCTCCAATGTTTGCGAATTTCCTTCGAGGATTGGAGAAAAAGGACTTAGCTTTATTGTTTTCTGGATTGTTATTGCTGGGGTTTTGACTTGATAGATTGAAAATTGGTTGTTGTTGTTTTGTATTACTATTATCGTCATTCCCTTCATTGCTAACATTCCTATTCTTTGACCAAAACTTGGGTTTGTCATTGCTATTATTGTTGTTGTTGTTGTTGTAAAGTTTTAGTTCTCCTTTCTTGATCATTGCGTTCTCTATTTTCAGACCATTTTTGATCATTTTGGCAAAAGAGGGAGGACATTGCATTCTTAGTTGATAACTCATTTCGCTGATAAGATTATCAATGAATATGTCCATTTTTTCTTGTTCAGGTACATCTCGGGGATACCTATTAAACATGTGTTTCCATCATTGTAAGAAAACCATAAAGGATTCACCATTCTTTTGTTTAACATTGCAAAGATCTAGCATTGTTATTCATTCCTTATATTGTAGGAATATTGTGAAATAAACCTATTCACAAGTTCTTCAAAGGATTTGATTCCGGATGGTAATCTTGAAAACCAATCCATTGATTGTCCATTTAAACTCCTAGGAAAACACGCATAAGGTAAGTTTCATCATGAGCAAATTCCATTCTCATAGTACAAAACTCCCTAATGTGATCTTGAGGATCAAATTTTCCATCGTATTTGTCATATTTAGGAATCTCGCAATATTGCGGAAATGATATCATATTCAAATTTTTATCAAAAGGATATGGGCATATATCTTGTAATGAATACTTCTTGGAGCTTGTCCCACTTTCCATGTCTTGTATTTGTTGTTGAAGAGTTTGTATTTTTTGAGTAAGGTTTGAAAATGGATTATCCACATAGTCTCTCCTTATTTCATCATGAGTCTTTTTGTCACTACGCTCTTTTCTTTTATCATCCCTTTCTTTCCTTGTTTCTTCGTTGCATTCTTTGTTCACATCTTCACTATTCTATTCATTTGTGTTTTGGGTATTACCTATTCCTGTGTCTTGTTTTAAGATTTCTATGTTAAAGTCTTGTGGTAGTTTAGCTCCAGATTTTGCCAACATCAAAAGATATTTCTCTTTTTGTTTTGCCAACAATTTTTCCATTAGCTTATCAAATGTGTAGTCTTTCTCTAGATTTCTAATGGTGTTATTGATTGCTTCTTCGTCAACAGCAGTAAATCCAAAAGTGTGGACTAGAGGAGTATCTTTTTCCTCCATTTGTTGTTGTTTTCTAAGTTGTTCGTGTTGGGCTCTAGTCCAAACTGGCATGTGATTGTTTCAAAGTTGTCAAAAGTTCCCAAGAACAAGGTCAATAGGTGATTATTGGTTTAGGAAGATATGCTTTATTGATCTTACCACTATTGTTTGTTCATTGGGATAAAGCGTCTCTTTGTTGAAAAGCACGTCTTTGTAGAGTTTCACCATCAAATTCTGTACCACAGCCACGTAAATAGTGACGAAAATGGTGTAGGAATGTCCTATGTTTTAGCAAGATCTTGCGATTGATATACAAGAATCTTATTCTCTTCTGAGTAGCTTTGTAATTGGGTTTTCTTTTCTTAAGGTGATACTTAAAAGTCATATAAGAATTTGACAGTTTACAAGTTTGATTGATTCCAATGTTGGTGCAATTTTGGTTTTGATTTAACCTAAGTTCAAAATAGGAAAGATATATCCAAGATTAGGAACCTAGTATAGATTGATCAAGCTTCGTGATAGAGGATTTGATTATCCTGATGAGAGACTTGACAAGTATGTTGATTTTTTTGCACTTAAGATGTTTGAATCAATAGCTTCTTGAATGTTGATGTTTATAGAACTTTTTGGGAATAACCTGTAGGATTAGCAACCTAGTTTGTTTGAGCTATTTTATAAATACGTGATGGTTTAGAGACAAAACCTACTTCAAGAATTATTTTGATATTTTGATGTTTTGATACTTTGATTTTGAGTTGGTGTTTCAAGTGTTGGAATGATTTTTGTTTTATCCTTTTGATCACACTTTTTAGAAATTTGTTGATTTTTGATCTCTTGTAGATGATAATTTTCTTCAATTTTTGACCATTTGGAACATGTTATAGACATAGAAGACACAATTTTTAATAAATAAAAAAGCACAAGCAAGTACAAATCCCTATGGTAGGCTGAGACAATAGTTGTTGAATCTCACATGAAGTTTTCCATGAGGCGACACTATTCAAAGTGGATATTTATATGCTTGACCCCACTGGCTCCACCCTCGGCACTCACTTCTTCGGGGCAGCCAAGCACCAATTTCCATGAAATCTTGTCATGGAAAACTTTATATCTCTACTAGGAACCGTATGTGTGTGAGCCACTTTAGAGGTCTGACCTCTTGTGCCAACAACTAGAAGGTTTTTGGCAACTAGTACAAGTAGTTTTTAGTAAAGGCTTCCAGTCATGTGGCCATACATGCGGCACTTTCAGCTTTGTAAATACAGAAAGTTCCCAGCCTATAGAGGTTACGCTCCATAGGGTTTATGGGGAAACATAGTGTCAGTATGAACTTATCAGCACATGTTGTTTGAACTTTCGTCACAAACACGATTTATTTATAGTGGATTGGAAGGACTCGGTATTAGCGTGTTTCCACTTTAGGTCATTCCCCTCTCACTGGCCCCCTCAAGGCAACTCGGGAAGGCAGGCCCTCTAAAGGATTAATTGCTTAAAAGTAAAGAAAGCGTAAAAGAGTGGGTTTGGCTTTTTGATCACCCAATTAAGGGGAGAGCATATACCTACCACTTTCGAGACACGAACTACAAGTGTTCTTTTTAACTTTCCATAACAATGTGATCTATCCTCTATTTGGAGATGTTTCTCCAACAAGCATGGTGTTTATTTTAGCCTTTCATAGCAAATGATTTTATAAACTAGGAATTAGAAATCCTGGTCAACAAAATGAAAATCGTTGCAAAAAGTAACTTGCTTTGTAAGAATGTACAAGTTGATTGTTCTTTTTAACTTGCAAAATATAAAATTGATTGTGCTTTTTATCTTTGCAAGAAAATAAAAGATTGTTGTTCTTTTTAGAGCCCAAAATTTGAGGTGTAAATCCTAACTTTTGCAAGAAAGTAAATGTTTGATTTGTTGTTCTTTTTACCTTGCAAATGTGATTATTTTTAGAGCCAAAAAACAAGTGAGATACTTTTTAGAACACCAAATTCAAAAAATGAAGTTCTTTTTACCCAAAAGGAAATATGAGTTCTTTTTAACCAACTTTGAACAAGTTAGAAAAGAAATCACTAAATCCTAACTTAACTCCTCTAAATCTACAAAAAATTGTTAGAAACCTGCAAAAATAGTAAAAAGTTAGTGAAAAACATTAGGTGGGCTTCACAAGCCTAATTTGAAATCACGGTTACAAACTTTTATGTCAAATACGCTAACCTACAATGCAAAAGCGCTAACCTGCGTTACAAAAGCGCTAACCTATTATGCAAAAGTGTTGTTTTTTAGACAAAAGTGCTACCCTACATAACATATGCACTAGCCTATGATGCAAAAGCGTTGGTTTTTAGACAAAAGCGCTAACCTACATGACATATGCGCTAACCTATGATGCAAAAGCACTGATTTTTAGACAAAAGCGCTAACCTACATGACATATGCGCTAACCTATGATGCAAAAGCACTAACCTATGATGCAAAAGTGCTAACCTATGATGCAAAAGCGCTGTCAAAATTCACACATGTGTGAATCTGCATTACAAAATATGTTAATTTTATTTTTGTAAGATTTTTAAAAATATATGCAAGGTCCGGCCCCACGGTGGGTGCCAAAACATGTGAGCTTGAATTTCATCCTTAGAATATTACCTGTAATAAGTTAGTTCCACAAAATACAATGGAAATGTATACAGGAAATCCAAAATCCACCAATGAAACTACATGAAATACATATTAAAATAAAACATTATTTTACCTTCATGATTTATGTCTTATTGTGTCCTAACTCCACTGTTCCTGGTTGCAGATGGTGTGCTCTTAGATAATGCACTGTTCGCTTCCAAGATGACATATGAAGAATGAACTGATAACTTGTAGTTAACTGATAGTATGATATGCAAAAACTACATGATTATGCTAAAATGATTATGCTATATGATATTTGTTATTGCTATTTGCTTCAAAAACTCACGGATGCATAAGATTGTCTTGAAGACTATTTTTGAAGACTAACTTCCTCTCAACTGAAGCTTCTGATTTTATAGACCTTGAGAGGAGTAGATGATGTGGCTCAGATCAACGATCATGATCAGATATACAGATTTGAATGGCTATGAGTAAAGGTGAAGGTTGAGAGAAAGGGGGAAGGAGAAGACAAGTGTTACTCATCTCACCTTGACTGGGTTGCTGACTGAGAGAATCTAGGGATGGTTGGAGGAAATTTAGGCATGAGAGGACAAGTGGACTCAAGTCCTTCCTAAGATGTAGGGGGTATTGGAGAAAATATAGAAGATGGTTATGAAATATGTGTACGTACACAATTTCATTAAATTTTGGAAGTTGGAGATAAATGATAAATTAATATTTAAGAAATATTAATTTCCTTAGCCACATGTTTGATGAGTTGGCAAAGGGAAGATGAAGTGGAGATGGAGGGTCAGTTGGAAAAGGGATTAAATAATTTAGGAATTATTTAATATTTAAGACTATAGAATAGGAGAATAACTATTAAATATTAGATATTTAAGTGATTGGAGGAGATAATTAAACATTAGATATTTAATTAACTTGGTTAGAGGAATAATTAAATATTAGATATTTAATTAACTTGGTTAAAGGAATAATTAAATATTAGATATTTAATTAATTAGAGGAATAAGATAAATGAATTAATTAATAAAATATTAATTAATAGAAAGATATGAAAATGAATTAAATTAATTAATCTTTTTGAATTAACTATTTAATAGACGAATAATTATTAAATAAATATTAAATATTTATTTAATTGCTCATAGCCAATTTTAGGTGTATACAGGTACCAGTAAAGCAGAGCCGAGGAGGGAGTTCGAGTGGAAATTTCCACAAATAGTGTCTAACATGAGATTCTATCTGGATAGCCACCTAGGCGAATGCAATCTCACAGACATCATTGACAGAATGAGAGAGCCAATCGCCTCAGAGGAAATGAAGAATATGGATAAGAGTGGCTTAATATAAGCTACAAGATTTGTAGTTGCCATTGATGCCCATGACCTAGTTAGATAGTGTATTCAACATTATGATGCCAATCAAAGGCAAGTCATATACAATCATAGGGTTTATGCCGATTTGATACTCGGAGGATTAAAAGAGTTGTTAGGGATTCCTACCCCCGTGACTCGGATGGATGTAACCAGAGCTCAAGTGGAAAGGGAGTTGTAGGAATCAAAGAAAGAATGAGAAAAAAACAATGAGGGAAGAGTGGTGTATTAAGAAATAGGGGAAAATATTGCCTAAGTTACCCACTCCTATACTAAGAAAAGAAATGTACCTCAAGGTATATGCGGCTATTACGTTTCTCAGTGGAATGGTTGGTTTGGAAATTAGTGGTCAATTCCATGACTGGATGTTCACCTACATAAAGAGCTTGAGGAAGAATTGGGGGACTTATGATTGGCCCAAGTTTATTAGTTATTCCATACATCATTACGGGTGAACCCACAATAGTGGGTTACACTTTTTTGCTAACTTTGACGCTGCAATATTCATTTTCAGAAAAAAACTTCAGATTTAGACACCTATTACTTCTAAACCATAAGGAATTTGTAGATGATGTGAACTAGTGATTTGTGTCATTTTGTATGTCAATTCTATTTTTTTTTTTTGATAATTTTTGGAATCAATTTTCTTCCATTTTTCTATCTCCCTCAAAAACTAGTTTTTTTCAAAAAACAACATTTTTAAAGAGTGATACTCACTCTATATAGCATAATTTTTTTTTCTATAATAGATATGAATGTGATTCTTTTGAATTTGGTTTTGTAACACTCATATCTAGTGTTTGCAATTGGTTTTGTAACATTATCTTTAATATTTCATATTTTATTAATATTTAAAGTTGAGTTAACTGTAATTTTGACATATGTCCATTTGATATTACATAACTTGTTGTATATGTAATGAAAATCACTTTTTTTTTTGTTGTTGGTGTATTGTTGGTGAAAATGTGTGAATGAGAGATCTAGAGGAAAGCTACCCTTTCCCTCCAAGGAGAGATGAGAGTTTCACTACGAATTTCCCTTCAAACACTTTTCACGCATTACATTGGAAGAGGGGGGAAAATTCACTAGATTCAACCTCCAAAGAAGAAGATTGAATTCTAAATGAAATGATATGAGAATGATAAGCAAACCCCTCTTCTTGGAATGGAAAGGAATTGATTGAATTATGTATTAAGACTAAGTGAAAAAGTGACAAAGAACTGATTATAACTCTAGATCAAAGTGTGGGATGAAGTTGTGCACCTGGATCTGGCAATAATCCGTTGAGACGAAGCCACCCTCCAAATTTGTGAAAAAGTTGCCAGGACCATGGTGACAATGTACACGGTCCTCTAAAAAAATCCACGAAGTGAAAAGGGTTTTTCCACCTCTACAAATGGAGCTCGAATTTGAAAGTACAACTGGGCACCTGCAACCTACACACAAAAAAGAGAGGAAAAGGGGTTGGGATTGGGGGTTTGCCTTAAGGTCAAATCCCAGTTTTGGAATTAACCAAATGATGAAAGAAAGTACTTGCAGGTAAATGTAAATGAAAGACTGAAATGTAAATCACCTCAAGGGAGGTTGTGATAGAAACGTTGATAGAAATGTTGATATAATTGCTTGTATGAAGTTGACTGTTGAAATGGATCTCCTCTTCAATGGTTGAATCCTTGACTTGAATGCAACACCTAGCCTTGAAGGGAGACTTGAGATGCTCAATGCTTGAATTCTCTTGAATGCTTGAATGTGTGATCTCATGTATATGTGTTATGCTTCTTGAACTCCCTTTTTGCAAATGAGAGGTAAAATGCAACTTAAATACTTGTCAATTAAGGTTAATAGGAATAATTTTTGTTGTCGGTCGACATCAAGGAAGGTTTCCCGCTTAAAGTGCAGTGTCCAATGTAGTGTTTGGAAGGGTCCTACCCCAAAATAGGGCAAGGAAAGGGGCACCATGCCCCTTTCCTACCCTTTTCTCAAGACAAGAAGCAGTCTAGGTAGTGCGAGGAGCAAGGAAAGTGCAGTTTTCAAGGGTTGAGCAGTCTCTAGTTTCCGATCAGGCTTGGGGATTCAATTCACTTTGCGTGAGGACCCTAATGTGGTCAAAAATTTCTAGGGTCACAATTTTATGACACTAAATTTAGCCCCCACTTTAGCGAGAGTATAAGCATACGCTAATAATACCAGTAAAGTACAAGGAACCAAGATTGAAAGACTTCTACCATATCAAGGAGGAAAGATGCACCAAGCCCCCAGTGGACTTAGGATCTTATGACTTTGATTGACAAAGTAAAAGGGAAGATCGAGAAGGTGAAAACCATGACTACAAGTAGCAAGGTTCCCCTCACTATGAGTCATGAAAGCAAGGATACCTAAGATTACCAAGCAAAGCCAAGTTCACTAAGTAACATTGAGTATCAAGAAGGAAAATATGATCGGAGTGTATGCCCCCATGTTAAAGAGATCGCGCACACCTTATCAGGAGCGATTTATTTAAGGTAGGATACACCCAAGAGAGATAAAAGAAAGGGAGCACATTATTGCAAGGATTTAGCCCCTGTGTTAGTCTCAAATTCTGATTTCCCTCCTATCCTCTTGTAAGAAAATGAATAACTCTGTCTGCATATGAAGAGATCAGGAAACAAGAACTCTAGAGTAACATATAACAAGGTTTTAGAACCTTCTACACTTTAAAATTATCCAAAATTCAGGTGGGTATACCTTCTATGAATATTTTCACACTTTAAAAATGAGATCCGCAGTAAACCAGTGTCAAAAACCAGTGGATTTCATCACCTCAACATAAATTGAAATATAAGTGTGATGCTAAAAATGTGGTTAGTATAAGAATCATACACATATAATGAGACAATAGAAGCATAATTGAAAAGCTTAATTGAAAATTTAAACCAAAGATGCAAACCATAAGCCTTCCTTGAAATGTCCCATTTTCCTCTATTCTTGAGGACCTTGAAGGTGTTGGATTGATGGGCTCTTGGTGGAGCAATGACCTCCAAAGTGACAACTCAAGAGTTGAGTAGCTAATTGATCATGATTGACTATGGAGATGATATGAAATGCATGATTTAAGAACCTAGATGAACATGCTATGATAAATCCAAAGCTAATTACTAGATAATTGAAATGCAAATTGCCTATAGTAATGATGCCTAAATCGATATGAGATGGGATGTGCCTATAGTAACAATGCATAAGATGAAATGAGATGGGATCCTTTTTTGCTCCAAAATGAGGGGTATTTATAGGATTTCCAAGGCCAAAGATGAGGTGGTAGGAATCGATGGTCCAGATTTGATTTGAAGATATCAAGGGCCAAGATTGAGGAAGTTGGAGAAGAGGTTGGAGGAAGGGACACTTGTCATCTCTGTGGTGACAAGTTTCAAGGAGCCTTGCTCATGAGAGGGCAAGTGTCCAAGGGAGGAGACATGTGGAAAAAGTGCCATGTGTCTCAAGGAGAGAATATCCACACCATGAGAGGTTAGGATAAGGAGGTTAGAATGTGCAAGATAGGATAGGATTGGTTAGACCCAGGATTAGATTCAATGGGTTAATTTAGGGGATGGTTAGGTTGGGTGGTTAAAGTTAGGAGCCATGTGCTCATTTGAATTTAGAAATTCAAATAATTGGAAAATGGTAATTAATCTCAACAAACTTGAGTTTGCTAATCTTAATTAGGGATTAGAAGAATTGATTAGTATGGGGAGACATTAATTAATTAAGAATTAATTAATCAAAGGGGGGTATGAGATGAACTATATAAATAAATCATTTAGATTTATTTACTAGTAGATGAATAGAGAAATTAATTAAATTGCTTGTGAATTCAATTAATTAGGAAGGGGAATTAATCAAATATCTGCGTATTTAATTAACTATCTTCAGACCATTTTTAGGTGTATACATTTTGCTCCTCTTTGAAGTGATGTGTGACGACGCATTGGTTCAAAGAAAGCTCGATTGATGATGTTGTTGATATTGATTTTGATAGGATGTAGATTCGATCTTCATTTGATGTGGATTTGGTTTCGATGTGATACTGTTTTGATTTGGAGATGATAAATCTTGATATGATTTTGTTTCGATCTTGGAGATGATAAATCTTGATATGATGTTGATTCAATGTTTGAGATGATATGATGCCGATATGATGTGGATTCGATGTTTGAGATGGTATGATGCCGATATGATGTGGATTTGATGCTTGAGATGATATGATGCTGATATGATGCCCCAGACATTGATTGATAGATATTGATGCGAGGATGCCCCCTCGGGAGATCAATTGAGATAATTGACCTTTGGAGTTTTTTGGATCTTTGCGAAATTGATTTCCCGATAGACTATTGAATGATTCCTGCAACTGTGGTTGATGAAAGTGCGAGCTCTTCGATCACTTTGATGTGGTTCTTGATGTGATGATTGATAGAGTTTGATTGAATTGATAGGATTGATGAGATCGAGATCAAGTTTGGTTTTAGGAATGACACCTCCTGTATAAGACAAAGATGATCAAAGCGTCTGGTTTTAGGAACGATATATCCTGTATAAGACTTGATCAAAACGTCTGGTTCTAGGAAGGATTCATCCTGTATAACACCTAATAGAAAGGATCAGATGAGATGGATTGATAGAATTGATAAGATTGATTGGATAAAGAACTAACATTTTATTCATATCATGTTGCAGGAAGATAACACCTAATAGAAAGGATCAGATGAGATGGATTGATAGAATTGATAAGATTGATCGGATAAAGAACTAACATTTTGTTCATATCATGTTGTAGGAAGAATCATATATGCTGATGTTGGCATATTTGGGGGAGTAGCATAAGATTTGCATTGGGTTTTTCTAGATTTTAAAAAAAAATTCCATACGCCTCCCAAATTTTTTTATGCATGCATGTATTTTCTAAAAAAAAAATACATTAAAAAAAATTTTGTTTTTGTTTTTGTTTTTGATTTTTGATGACTACTGATGATTTGATTATTCTAATTTTTTGATGATTTGATTATTTTTGATTTTTCGCTCCGCGTCTTAGTTGTCACACTGATATGAGATAGTGATGTATTCATGTACACACCCTTTTGTGATGAGATATTGATGATTCCCACGATGTATATTTGTGATGTATCTCATATATTTTGTGATATCATTTTACCTTGGACATTGATTTTGTTTTGATGATATGATATGCAGTCGATTCTATCCGCTCTACATGACCTATGAGATGATGGATGCATTCTATTTGGTATATGATTATGATGTGCAGTTACTTTCATGATGTATGCTTGATGTATGCTTTAATTTCTATATGCTTATGATTTTTAGATGATGGATATATGATTATGCAGTATTTACATGATGTATGCAGATGCAAATATGTATGGTGATGCTTATAATTTCTATTTGATGTTTGTGCGATTGCAATGCTTTCTATGTTTATGATTTTTTTAATGATTTTCTCATGCATGTTAATATGAGATGGATGCAATGCAATGCAATGGTTACATGAGATGAGCTAACTTATCATGCAGGATGAACAAATTGATTATTTTTGTTATTGTCCAATATACTCAATCACGTAATAAGAGAGATAACACCATTTTAGATTTGGCCTTGGAAAAGATGAGCATTGGGATCCCATGCAGAATGAAATGCAAATCTATCTTAAAAATGCAATGCAATGCAGTGATTAGACTAGTCATGGAGTCATTGCTTTGTTTCATCATCAAGCATCTAAAATGTGGGAAGTGAGTGCAAACATCAATGGTATAATTGAACCATGATGACCTAAGCACTACTTTCCTGGGTTTTGATATTGCAAGTTAGCACAAGCATTGAGGTATAATTGAACCAAGATGACCAGAGTGTTGCTTGCATAAAACAGGCAGTATTAACCATTTCTATATGCAAGTCCGAAATGTCTTCCATGATATTCTGATGATCATTTCCTTAGACAACTTTCCACATATTAAATATTTAATTTACAGATAGTAGATAAGAAAAATATCATGTTCCTTCCTCGTTCCTCTAGTCAAAGACATCCTGGAGTTACTCAGAAATCATGATAGCAAAAATCCAAAAATAGTTGAACCATTAATGCCAAAGTGTTAAGATCACGAGTCAAGATATATCATCCATTGATATGTGTTTTGTCATGTTTAGATTGATATGTGATAGTCAATGGTTGACAATGTGATCTTATGTTCAACATTGGATGTGTCTTAGTTTTTTGCTTGACAAACGTTGTCTGACTGTTGTTCTACCTACTTTGATTAAGCTCAAAATGATTGCAACTTTTTTTGCCCCCAGTCAGGTTCAGGATTTTGCCCCCAACCTAGGAACAAGTCTTATTATGATATAGTCAATGATCCAAACCATGATGAGAAACCACCTGGGATGCCTGCATATGTACAAAAGGCTTTATGATGAATATGAACAGCGCTGATGGAAATGAATGCAAGCCAAAAGATGCATGAACTAATAGATGGCAGAGCTAGCCGATAGATAGCGCATGTTTGCCAGGTTTTCACCATCTATTTTTATTGCACTTTTTCTCATATTTGATTTTTTCTTGGATTTTTCTGCTTTTTCATTGTTTTTGGATTTTTTTGATTTTTCCTTGTTTTTAATTTTTTCTGATTTTTCACTGTTTGTGATTTTTTCTGATTTTTCACTGTTTTTGATTTTTTCTGATTTTTCACTATTTTTGGATTTTTCAGACATAAAACTTCTTCAGATGCATGCTATTGATGGGTTCCTCGAGCTGATCTCCATCTTGTGTTGATAGTTGATATGCCCCTTGTTAGAGTAAAGGTTTTAATTTAATCATGTTGATTAAATTACCTTTATTCCTCTCTTAAGATTTCACTTTAGTTTGCATTTGTGACATTTAATAATTATATTAATTATTAAATGTCTACCTATTAGGGTTGCACAATATCCTTTTATAAGGATTAATCATTGCAATTTATCTCTCTCTTGGATGAATACATTTTTTCAGCTTTCAGAGCACCCTTGCTTGTTTGTCTCCATCTCTTCTTTCTGTGACAAGTTATTTGCATGCAGGTGATCTTCGGGGTCTGTGAAGTTGGCTTTCTCAACTTCTTCATGGTATCAGAGCTCCAGACCTGCTGCTTCCTGTTGGTCTTCTAAAGAATTTGGAGCTACGAGGGTTAGATCTGACTTTCAGGTTTTGGTTGCATCAGATCTGTGTTTGTCTTCTATTTTTTATTTTGGAATAGGGGTATTTTTTTTTGGTGCACTTTGAGCCCAAACAGACCTCACCGTTGAGCTCGTAGCACCCCAAAACCCCTATTTCCATATAAAATTTGTCTGATTTGGACATAGTTGCTCTAGAAGGCAAATTTTTTTATGCCCCAAGGCCGTACGGCCCCAGGGCACGAATTTCGAGGCAAAAATTTAAAAAAAAATTAATTTTTTTTTTTAAAAACACCGCAGTGTTTTTTGGAAAAAAGGCGCAGCTGTTTTACACAGCGCGTGCCGCCGGTGCGCAGCCCGACGGCCACCACCCGACCACCGCCGCCACTGGTATCCACTGGCCGCGGCCCGGCAGCAACCGCCGCACCGCCGACGGAGCCCGCCGCCCGTGCGCAGCCCGAGCGCCACCCACTCTCCGCCAGATCGAGTGGCACCGCCCCTGCGCCGCCGCCGACGGAGCCCGCCGCCCCCGCACAGCCCACGCGCCACCCACGCTCCGCTAGATCAAGAGGCGTCGCCCCTGCGCCGCCAGCCTTACATTAGCTCCTGGTCGCCCAGCGGACTAGGGGCTTATTTTTTTTAGCCCTTGAGAGCTGTAAGGGCCTATCTGGGGTTTTTGGAGCTGTTTTTACAAAATCGGGCATAACTTGGGCATTTTAGCTCGGATTTTCGAATGGAAATAGGTGTTGGAAAGCTGGTTCCGAGCCCGATCTAATTGATGGAGGTCCTTTTCTCTGATTTTGCCATTTTGCAGTGTTTTTTGCTAGTCAAAGTTAGAACAAGTTTTTTGCACTCTAGGAGCCATATCTTTTGCATACGGACTCCGTTTTTCGCAAACGAATAGGCGTTGGAAAGGGGTTTCTGTGCTCCTTCCAGATCTGTCATTTATTTTTCCAGAATCTACACCAAGTACATTTTATTTAGTACTTTGTGTTTTCACACATCTGTCAATTACTTGGACGTTTCATCACTTGGAAATGATTTGTTTGCGTGGGATGGCTTTATTTGATCTGCTTTATTAGTATTAAAGTCATTTAGTCTCAGATTTGTTAATTTGAAGAGTTATCATGGGTTTTTCTACTCACCCTTCAGTTGTATTTCTAGAACGGGGTAATTATGAGTCATGGGCAAAGGGCATACTTACACACTGTAGGTGGCTTAATATTTTGCCTTATTTGTATGATCTCATACCTGAACCAGCAACTTTAGAGGGAAAACTAGCTTGGGATATCATTAGAAATCACATAGTAGGAGTTATTTTGTCTAGTGTTGATTCTGACACTGTGTGGGCTATATCGGGCATTGATTGTCCTCACTCACTTTGGACACGTCTTTGGGAGATCTATGGAGACCCCAGTCTTTCTCCATTCCCAAAGGATCCTATTTTAGATTGTCTTGTACCCATTGGTTGGAGAGATAACACACCTTTTGATCATGATACTTTAAAGGAACTTCAATATTTAGACACCCTTACATATTCTGATGAATCAGAGGATTGTCTCACAGTTCCTACTCTTCAGACTGAGATTATACATGTATCAACATCATCTCCTTTTGTTCCTGATCAGTTAGATATTGCCTCTTCTTTGGCTCCTATTGATTCAGCTAAGCAGGACATCATACATCTTTCAGACATGGCTACTTGGGATTCTTATCTTGCAGGCATTTCGTCTTTGTTTGTAGAGTCCTATATTGCAAACTTGGAGGATTACTTTGAGGATTTTCAGCTCCTCTTTGTTGACAGCCATATTCCCGCTGTTAGCCCACCATCGTTTGTGCATTCAGAGGTTGCAGTTTTTGAGTCTTCAGTTCAATTTGGATTTGACATCTTTTGTTTTAGTTCAGACAGAGGGATTCTTCAGCATCCTATTATGGCACACATCTTGAGACAGATTGATTCTTCTCTCTTCACAGGGTTTCTTCATCTTCGTCCTTTGGATCCATTTCTTCCCAAGGGGAGGAATATTATATGCCGCTTCAGGATCTCTTTCTGGATTCTACCTCAGGCATCCATATGTGCAACAGAAGTTTCTTCATTGTGGGGGGGCCTTCTAGTCTCTTTCTTTTTCTCCTATGGAGACCATTGTATATGTACTTATATGATAGAAGTTGTCTATAAGGGGTATCATGTTATCCACCTCCTATCCTTCTGTTATTAGTGCATTTATTTCTTTCATCTCTTTTTGGAGTAGAGTTTTTCCCATGAGGTTTTCTCTATTTCTCCACTTTACAGAGATTTGGTTGTAATTGGGTACCTGATCAGGCCTTGTTGCCAGGACCCAAGTTTACTTTCTTGCATTGTAGTTACCTTTGCTTTCTTGCACATGTTTCTAACTGCACTTTTGCTCATCTTAAGGGGGGGTGTTAGAGTAAAGGTTTAAATTTAATCATGTTGATTAAATTACCTTTATTCCTCTCTTAAGATTTCACTTTAGTTTGCATTTGTGACATTTAATAATTATATTAATTATTAAATGTCTACCTATTAGGGTTTCTTTTAGGGTTGTACAATATCCTTTTATAAGGATTAATCATTGTAATTTATCTCTTTGTTGGATGAATACATTTTTTCAGCTTTCAGAGCACCCTTGCTTTTTTGTCTCCATCTCTTCTTTCTGTGACAGGTTATTTGCATGCAGGTGATCTTCGGGGTCTGTGAAGTTGGCTTTCTCAACTTCTTCACCCCTGACCCAAATAATGTTGTGACGACAAATGGACCTAACTAGTTGGGTTCAAATTTTCCTTTCTTTTCTCGATTTGATTGATTTCATGGATTTTTCTTTAGTACTAGTTCTCCAACTTGAAAGATTCGTGGTTTGACCTTGTAATTATAACTTTGGCACATTCTTTGCTGATATACCTTTAAATGGTCAAAGGCATTTTGTCTTCGTTCCTGGATCAGTTCTAACTCTTGTAGTCTAGACACTCTTTGTTCTTCATCTGGGATGAGACCTTTTAGTGATACACATAGAGAGGGAATCTCTACTTCGATAGGCAATATGGCTTCTAATCCATATACAAGAGAGAAAGGTGTGGAACCTGTTGGTGTGCGGATACTGGTGCGATAGGCCTAGAGAGTAGGGTTTAGTTGAATATGCCAATCTTTCCCAGCATCGTTCACTGTCTTTTTGTGTATTTTCAGAATAGTTTTGTTAGATGCCTCTGCCTACCCATTCCCTTGTGGATAATAGGGTGTGGAGAATCTGTGTTGGATCTTAAACTTCTCACATAGCTCTTGTACATCTTGATTCTTGAATGGTCGCCCATTATCAGTGATAATGGTCATTGGTATTCTATAGCGATAGATGATGTAATTCAAGATGAATGTAGCAATTTGTTTTCCTGTGATATTTGTGAGAGGTACTGCCTCAATCCATTTTGTAAAATATTCTGTTGCTACAAGGATGAATCTATGACCATTTGATGAAGAAGGATTTATTTTTCCTACTAGATCAAGACCCCATTGACAGAAAGGCCAAGATGTTGCCAAAGCATGAAGTTCTTGTGCTGGTGCATGGATCAATTTTCCATGGATCTGACATTGTTTACACATTCTAGCTACCTGAAAAGACTCTTGTTCCATAGTTGGCCAATAATAGCCCAAGCGCATGAGTTTTTTCAAAAGGGTAAGACCACTTGAATGAGTGCTACAAATGCCGTTATGGACTTCCTTTAAGGCCATCTCAGATTCTTCTTGTTCGAGACATCTTAAAAGAGTATCGTCTAGACCTCGTTTAAATAGGGTATCTGCGACAAGAGTATAATGGGAGGATTGGCGAATAAAGTTTCTCTTTTGATTTTTCGATAAGTCAGGATGTAAGATGTTATCTTTTAGGTATGTATAAGTTTGGCCATAGTGGGAGGAATCATGTCCTATAAGTTGACAAATGGTTTGGGAAATAGGACAATTATGAGATGGGTAAAACAACTCTTCAAACAGGAATTCATAACGCTCTTGATTTTCCTGTGTTTGTAATAGAGAAGCAAGTGTTGCCATGGCATCTGCTGCTTTGTTATCATTTCTTGGAATTTGTTCAAAAGTGATTTCAACAAAATATTTCTTGAAGTCATCCACCATCTTTTTGTAAGGCATGAGTTTGTCGTCTTTTGTTTGATAGTCATCATTGATTTGATTGATGATGAGATGAGGGTCTCCAAAGACTTGAAGTTGTTTAATGTTCCATTTTGTAGCCATTTTGATAAACAGAATGCCTACTCCTGATTTATGTTGTGTTCCTCTATTGATGTCTACTCTTGATCCATGTTGTGTTCCTCTATTGATGTTTTCTCTTGATCCATGTTGTGTTCCATTAGTGATGTCTCCTCTTGATCCATGTTGTGTTCCATTAGTGATGTTTGCTCTTGATCCATGTTGTGTTCCTCTATTGATGTTTGCTCCTGGATTGATATTCGGGTGATGTATTATAAGATCTGGATCGAACCCTGGAATGTTTGCATATGACCAGGTAAAATTGATTTGCCATCTTTTGAAGGATTTCAAATATCTTTTCCTTGCTAGTTCTGATAAAGAGATTGCTACTGGATGTAGATTGATTGTGTCTATGATAACTGCTGGTTCTATTAGGATAGATGACTTCTCTTGATAGTACACATGTAAGGTGTCAAATCTCCCATCTTTTGGTGCCTTGAGGAGGTTTTCATCGATAGATGTGTCCTTTATTTTTACTTTTTCATGGTCTAATGTTGCCAATAAATGGTTTTCAACATTATACCTGATATTGTTTTCTTTATTTTCATTTTTACGACTAGGAGATTTGGCACCTATTTGACTTGAAGATACGTTAGTGAAATCCCTGGTGAAAGTTATAGGTTTGATTTCATTAGGATATAAGGATATGGCATGGTCATTAGGTAAGGTATCAATGTCAGTATGTCCTTCATTTTCCCACTCCATAGGTTCAGGATAGCTTAAGGATAAAGGATCTTCAGGTTGATATGTTTCAGAGATATTTGGAGTCATGATAGAGATGTCAGAGCTTTCAGTAGGTATTTCCATGTCTAGGACGATACTCTCATCAGAATGAACTCGTACAAGAAAATCCTGATTGTCCTCGGTTAAGTCCATGTCAGCCGTATGTGATTCTGATTCAAGTAGGCTAGTTCCTAATGTTTGTTCTGCATACGTGTGAACTACATCAACACCTCCATCTTCTTCTTCCCTTTCAATTTCAAGTTGTTCTTGTTTGTTGTTCCATGATAATGAATATTCTTTGTTCCCTTAATCTTTTAGCTGCATTTGGTCTTTCATGATTGACAAAATTGATGCAAATGATTGTTCCTTGGATTGTGTGTTTGAATATTCTTCCTCTCTGTTATGTGAAACAATGACCTCTTGAGCTGATTTCAGTTTATTACCACACTGCACTGGATTTAAGTCGGCTGATATTGTGATTTCTTGTCCATTGTATGGAAATTTTAAGCATTGATGAAGTGTTGATGTAATATCCTGTATATCCTAAATCCATGGTCTCCCCAAGAGTATGTTGTAGGGTAGGTCCAAGTCTAGAACTTGGCATGTTATGTCCTTCTGCAAAGGTCCCACTATGATGGGTAATACCACAACTCCTTTAGAGGGATTCTCTTCTTCATTATGTGCTTTGATTTTGATCTTTTTCAAGGGATCAACTGCATCTTCTGAATAACCTAGAGCACAGACAAGACTCAATGAGAAAATATTTAGGCTAGCTCCCCCATATATTAGGACACGTTTAACGAGCATTTTATGAATAAGGACTTCAATTTGCAAGGAAGTGCTATGGGGATGTTGCAAGGAATCAATGCTTGGATATGAAGTAGATGGGTTTTGAATAGGATCCTCTGAAATAGGTTTGATGGCCATTATGGATATCCCTTGGGGAACATCATCTTTGGGTGTATTGTCTAGTGAGGATGTTACGGAAGGTTTTTGCACTTTTTAAAGAAGTGTAAGAATAGATGCCTTTGGAGAGTTAATTTGCTTATGGGGGGATGAACCATTGTTAGATATAGGTGCGTGATTGTAATCTTTCTCATCCAAATCTTTTAAGGGTCTTTTTAAGAGGTGTATAAAAGAGCCACCTTTCTTTGGATATGCATTTGAATCTTTGTTGAGTTTTGACATGGTTGGATTTTGATTCTGGACTTGTTTGATTTCTCCAATATGTTGGCTTGTTATGTGTTCTTGTCTTTTGCTTTGGTATGCCATGTTTCTATGATCTTAAGGTATTTCCAATGTTTCAGTGATCTTATGTCTCTACGCTGCAATTAAAATGGGCATTGTGTTTTGAATGTTTTGTGATTAACTCTTTCTTAATGTGCCACAATAAGTGATCAATTGTTGAGGAAATGATTTTTTTCAAGTATTTGCTTGTTTGCAAGTTTTTCGATCTTAGTTTTGGAGTGCAAATTTTGTGATTTTTGATATGACCAAGTTCAAATAGGAATGATATATCCTATGATAAAGAATGAGGTTATTTTGATCAAGCGTTGTAGTTTCATGATAAAGGATGATTGATCTTGATGAGAAACTATGTTTGAACAATTAGTTTATCAAAGACAATGTGTTGTTGCACTTTAAGGTGTTTGATCTTTAGCTTGTTTGAGGTGATTACTTGAGACCTTTGTGTGTCTTGTTCTTGAGTTTGTTTTGACAGAAGATAACCTAATTTAATGACCCAAGAAGATGACCTGGTCTCTATGTTTGACTGTTTGAGAAATGGGTTGCTTTTGTTTTCTGATTTTTGTGCAGTTTACCAAAAACGCTGACAAAATGACTAGAAATGTTGCTATACGGACTAGTAACACTGACAAATGTACCAGAAACACTGCTATACAGACCAGAAACACTGACAGATAGACCAGAAATGCTGACAGACAGACCAGAAATGCTGTTCTGTAATAGAATGACTCTAAAGCTCAAATAATGATGTGCAGACTTAGAAAATTAAGTATTTGAACTTAGGAGATTGCAATTTTGATCCAACTTTGTGATTTTCAGACTCAGATAATGGATATTAAGACCTAACAAGTACAAATTAGGAGATTTAATGTTGCAACATGAGCAATTTGATATGCAACTCATAAGAGTTGTTGATTAGACCAAAGGAGCTGACCTTTAGACCAAGAGAGATATTGTTTAGACTAAGAACTCTGTTGTTCAGACCAGAAACTCTAATTGTGCTCAACCTTGGAGAGTTTATGTTAAACTATGAGAAACTTGACATTTAGACTAGAAATGCGACCGTTTGGACCATAGGTGTGACTGTTTGAACCATAAGTGCGACTGTTTGGACCGTAGGTGCGACTGTTTGGACTAAAAGAGATAATATGCAGATGTGAATGTTTGGACTAAAAGAGCTACTATTTGGACTGAAAGTGCAACTGTTTGGACTGTAAGTGCAATTGTTTGGACTGTAGATGCGACTGTTTAGACTGTAGATGTGACTGTTTGGACTGAAAGAGCTAATCTGCTGCAAAACTTGTGAATTTGATAGTTTGAAGTTTGAGTTTTCAATGTTTGTTGTATTTTAATGGATGATATCTTGACTTGACTTACAAACACAGAAATTAGATTATATTTTTATTTCAAAGGTTTTTAATTGTTAAAAACACATCAATCGGTCTATCCTAAGGAGATTGGCTGAGAATGAAAACCTTTGCTTGCTGACTTAGGTACACACCCAATAGCTAATTAGAATACGACCACTGAGTCTCACACAATGGATTCTCAACACTGTATTATCCGACTCCAAATGCTAATGGGGGCACGATATGGCAAGTGTCTTGGGAGAGTTACTATCTCTCTTGCACAAAGATTGTCACCCTTTCGAAGGTGAATCAGGTAGCTTCTATTTTTATGGCTCTTAGTTAGGAATTCCATTTGAAATTACCCCTTGAAGTCACGCAAGCATGATTGAGGCCTATAGCCCAACAAGGTACCGAAACAAGTTGTAGTCACGTAAACATGATTGAGACCACGAGGCCCTACAAAGTGCCCGATATGAGAGATCTCAAAGAGAAAACTCAAATAATCCCATCCTTTGAGACTTTAATCATCAAAGGCCTATTTATTATAGTGAGTTGGAATGCTCAGGTCTAGCTGTACTCACTTGGGTCATTCTCACAGGGTGATTACTTTTTCCCATTGTGACAGGCCCTCTAAAGATATGCAATTGAAAGAAAAGGATGAGTCTAGCTTTCTGATCACCTAAGAAAGGTGAGAGCATACTCGCCTATCATCAAGACACGTAAGACATGTTTGTTCAGTTCCATTGTAATTAGTCTATGTGCCTAATTTAACAAATATAAATGCAAAATCCCATGGCTGCAAACAAAGTTAGTAGTTTATATTGTATTCTTTGGCGGTGAAATAGTTTATAACTCCGGTCTTTCACAGCGAAATAAGTACCTGCAAAACCAACAATCTGCAAATTAGGTTCAGGAAAATGACAGTCCAGAAGTAGAAATGAGGAATGCAACATACAATATTTTCAAAATTAATAAAAAACTGAAAGCCATCAAATTGACCAAGAATGCCATCATATGTGCCAAGAACGCTGCTCTGCACACCAGAAACGCTGCTCTGCACACCAGAAACGTTGTTCTGCAAACTAGAAATGCTGTTAAACAGACTGAAAACACTGACAAATTTGCCAAAAATGCCATCATACATACCAAAAACACTAAAGTATAGACTAAAAGCACTAAAGTACATAAAAACTTAAAAACAGAGTTGAGGAATCTCCCATAAATGTCATTTGAGGTGTCGAAACGCCACAAAAGAGGCTAAGAACATGATTCAGGAGCCCAAGAGAGCTAATTTGCACTCTGAAAGAGCTAATCAACCTGTAAATGAAATTTCCTGCAAGCAAACTTGTTAAAGATCAAAGGGGCTAGGCCCCATGGTGGGCGCCAATTAATGTGATGCTAAAAATGTGGTTAGTATAAGAAGCATACACATATAATGAGACAATAGAAGCATAATTGAAAAGCTTAATTGAAAATTTAAACCAAAGATGCAAACCATAAGTCTTCCTTGAAATGTCCCATTTTCCTCTATTCTTGAGGACCTTGAAGGTGTTGGATTGATGGGCTCTCAGCGGAGCAATGACCTCTAAAGTGACAACTTAAGAGTTGAGTAGCTAATTGATCATGATTGACTATGGAGATGATATGAAATGCATGATTTAAGAACCTAGATGAACATGCTATGATAAATCCAAAGCTAATTACTAGATAATTGAAATGCAAATTGCCTATAGTAATGATGCCTAAATTGATATGAGATGGGATGTGCCTATAGTAACAATGCATAAGATGAAATGAGATGGGATCCTTTTTTGCTCCAAAATAAGGGGTATTTATAGGATTTCCAAGGCTAAAGCTGAGGTGGTAGGAATCGATGGTCTAGATTTGATCTGAAGATATCAAGGGCCAAGATTGAGGAAGTTGGAGAAGAGGTTGGAGGAAGGGACACTTGTCATCTTTGTGGTGACAAGTGTCAAGGAGCCTTTCTCATGAGAGGGCAAGTGTCCAAGGGAGGAGATATGTGACAAAAGTGCTATGTGTCTCAAAGAGAGAATATCCACACCATGAGAGGTTAGGATAAGGAGGTTAGAATGTGCAAGATAGGATAGGGCTGGTTAGACCCAGGATTAGATTGAATGGGTTAAGTTAGGGGATGGTTAGGTTGGGTGGTTAAAGTTAGGAGCCATGTGCTCATTTGAATTTAGAAATTCAAATAATTGGAAAATGGTAATTAATCTCAACAAACTTGAGTTTGCTAATCTTAATTAGGGATTAGAAGAATTTATTAGTATGGGGAGACATTAATTAATTGAGAATTAATTAATCAAAGGGGGATATGAGATGAACTATATAAATAAATCATTTAGATTTATTTACTAGTAGATGAATAGAGAAATTAATTAAATTTCTTGTGAATTCAATTAATTAGGAAGGGGAATTAATCAAATATCTGTGTATTTAATTAACTATCTTTAGACCATTTTTAGGTGTATACAATAAGAATAAAAACTTGTATACATTTTCAGTATTGATCTTCAAGAAGAAATAGAAATAAACCACAACGAGTACCAGTGCCTTATCCGGGCCAATGAGTCACCTAAATCAAGCAATAATTTTCAGAATTGAACATTCTCATACATCTCATCATCACGGCTTTCAGGAAACCCCATACATGCCTAACATATACATAGGTCCTCTCCCATATAACTAAAACAATTCATCAGATTCATAGCAACAAACAATAAACTTGCTGACGTAAGTATTTCATGCACATTTAATCCCTCTCCTGAAGAGAAAAGCTAGAAATAACATCTATAAGATTGCCTTACAATCCATGCTCATTTGAACAACCCTAGATTATCCAAATGAAACCAGAAAACTAAAGAATGCACACCAGAAGACAAAGAGATTTTAGGCCTGAAACTTTGACCTGTATATTCATATTCATTCTTGAAAAATTTTACATCACTCAGAGTAATCTTCTTAAAACTAGAAAAAACCCTAAATATATTTTTGCCAGAGTTTCTTTTACAAAATTCTTGTGATCTCCCTTCTAATAGTCCTGGTATCCATTTATAATATCATGGATGCATACAAGCTTCAAACATTTCCCAAGAAAAGTTTGTTACAAAAAGAAATGTTCTCCAAGAAACAGTTACAAGTCCTTTTCAGTCTCAACAGCTTCTTCAGTTTGTTGCTCCACTACAATGTCTTCTAACTATTCTAGAATATCTACCTTTTGTCTAGCATACCTATCCTTCGACTCCTGGAACACATCATCACTCGGACAAGAGAAGCTAACAATTTTCTTCTTCATTCCTTCTAGCCTTTTCCAAGTGACCCTTAACTGCCCTATTTCTGTTTCTATGAAACCATAATGCGATTTCACCTTTTCAATTTCTTCAATTGTCTTGACTAATAAGGATGTGTCATTAGTGTTAATGATTTCATTAGCCCTTTGGGACAATTTATGGTCCAGCTCTTCCAGCCATGTCTTCTCCTCTTTTAACTAAGTAGGACCATCAAAACCCCCTGGAAACAATTCATACTTGTGATCAGAATATTCCTTTCTATATAGTTGGGCTTTTCTTTTTACACCTGCCCTTTCTTCTAAGAGTATATTCATTTCTTTTATGAATTCACTAGTGGACCTGAGATTGTCATTTGCCTCTACATCTGCATGGGATGAACACATGAGCTCTAACTCCTTACCTCTAGGCATCCACTTATCAAGAATTGGTTCCAAGGTGGTTTCATCATCTCTTAATTCAATCAAAATATTCAGAATCCTCTTCATAGAAATGTGTACAACAGAGGCCCTAACTGAATCAATAAACTTCAAAATTGTGACTTTTGCCTTTTCTTCATATTTGTTTGCAAATAGGGCTTGAGCCTGTTTTAGCTTTTCCAACTCCTGTTGAACAGTTTCAACTGACTGGAAACTAGAAGGCATAGGAGAAGGGGGATATTCTATAATGGGACTTGTAGGTGGAGGTCTTGCTGGAGAAGAAGCTATCATAAGAGTAGAGGATTCACCTTGATGGTGCTGACCTGCCAACTAACTCTGAAGTCTAGCAATAATACTATCTCTATTGGCTATTACTTCTTTGGCCTCATTGTAAGCCTTTAAGATTGTTTCCAATTTTAATTGGAGATTAGCCTTTTCTTTTGCCTCCTTTTCTACCATTGCTACAATGAACTTTGTAGTTTCCAAGACTGTGCTTGCAGCTTCCACCACCCCTATATCTTGGACTCTTTTTACAATCATGCCTCCTAGGAGATTAGAATCTGATACATCTTTCCTTCTTTTATTCTCATCCTTCTTCAGTGACCACATGACTAAAGCAACATTATCTTTGCTAAAGGTCATTCCTTCCATGGGTTTAGTTTCCTTCCTGACTACTTCAAGTACCAAAGCATCACCTATATGCCACTCAGAGAGGATTAAAACACCAGCCTTTGATACCATCTCTCTTCCCTTTTCAAGAGTAATGGTCTCAAACTCTTCAATGATCTCTTGTTTCACTTCTTCCTCCACCTGAGTTACATCTCTATGAGGCTGCTCACTCTTCCTTTTCTCACATCTGGCTTTAAATTGTTCCATGTTTTGCTTCCATACAAATTGCATGAAAGCCCTTGTTGTAACAAAGTTACTATCAGCCAGGAACTCCTCACTCGCTTGCTTGGCAGTTGGGTCTAACTCTTTACCTGTGAGCTCACTTTCAGTCAAGTTCATTTCAGCACTAGGTGGCTCTTCTGACATCCCCTCTTATGTCTCCTCATATGTCTAGGCAATCTCCCCGAGACTCCCTAACTGTAACAGTCGTTCAGCCACTGCCTACTCATCTCCTATGTGGCTAGGGGATTGAGATGGAGAATAGAGAGGTTCACCAATTTGCACTTCCTTCCCCACTCTTTGCCTTTTAGGGGAATCCTTGATGTCAATGACATCTTCAATTACTCTTTTCCCTCTTGAAGTGGAAGGCTCACCCGTCACTGACATCATCACACTGTATTTTGATTTCTTATGCATCACATAATCACTAGGTGGGATAGCCTTTGCAAAGCCAGGCTTAGCTAGAACCAATGTAACCCTGTTAGGATCATTTCTTTCAAGGTTTGCATGAGGTCTTCAAAATAGAGAATCAAGAACTTGATTTTCTCCTCAAAAGGATTGAAACTAGAAAGAGGGTCATAATTACTATCAAATTGATGAATGAAGTCAAGAGCCCTTTTATATGCAACCCACTTCTCTTTCCTCAGTTCTTGCTAATCCAAATTGAATTCATTCCTAATTAGATCTTTAGGGAACTGAAATTGGTGAGGCCTACCTTTACAAACTGCTCTCTTCCTAAACATGCCATTGAAAAAATCTTCAGGGTCTACAAATCTTGAAACTGCAGTTGACAACCTATATGGTTTAAAGAATTCTTCAAAATTCTTCCAGCTACCTTTAGTGATCACAAAATGATGTGACGTGGTAATAGTTGGGAAAATAGTCCCTTTACCCCTATTTGTCAGCTCTGCCTCTTGTACACCTCCAATTTTCATCAAGACTTTTGCATTCCCTATCTTCAATGGGACCTGATAAGGCAATAAATATGAAGTACCTCTGAAACCATATACTCTGAAAACTGTAGAAACAGGGTACAAATACATATCTCCCCAGTTATGAACAATTTTAATACCCTCAGCAAACTCTATAGGCCTGAGGAATTCCAAGAGAGCCTTAGGAATCCTAGGGTTTTCTGTGCACAAAAGAATCCTAATCTTAGATGCAAAGCATCTGTCAAACTTTAAATAGCTAGCATCCTCTCTATCCCAAGACAAAACAGTACTCCAAAGTTGAACAGGCATCTCTTCCTTAACTTTCACCTTAACTAAATCCATTTCTTTTGCAAAATAATCAGCACCCTTGAACAAAAACATGTGCATTAGAAGAGAATGCCATCCAAATGGCCTATCCACCTTACCTTTTTTTATGCGTACTAGCTTGGTATGAATTGCATTAGTTAGGTAGGTTGCATAATCAAATGTTATTTCTAGAAAGGAGTTCAGAATCTGTGCAATCATCAGCATGTAATGGTTTGGCATGTTTTTCTCAACATCTTCTCCAAAAATTTGACAAAGTGCCCAATACATGCCCTTAGCTCTTAGAGTAAAGAAATTTAGGGAGAAAGGTTCCATGGTGCTTGGGCCTACAACAATCAACCTTCCTATCTTGACAAAAAATTCTTTCAGTGGGCCACTCCTAAGGTGATCCCTTTGTGCATTATAGACCTGGGCCAGTGATTCAAAATCAATAGGCTCTAACAAATTTGAAGCTTCACTGAGCCTAAACACATTTCTGAATTCATCATCATTAATTTCAATCAGGGCTGATCCCTTCACACTTCTGATACATCTAGCTATAGGGTCATATTTTGTGCAATCAGGGTCAACAAATCTACATCCATGAATACGCCAGGGACCACAAGCTTCCCCACATCTAATTCCCAAATACTATTTAAAGGGGCAAGGGAATGTCTTTGACCAAAACCTACCTTGAACAGTCCTAAACTTGACAGCCCTATTTGTGGATCCCTTAACCAATTACTTTGTCATATAGGCCATCCCTAATTCTTAGACAAGGGTTCTTTGGTACCAATTCTTTAGCCTTAGCCCCGACATTGGTAGACATAGTTAACTATTCCAGAAAATTATCACAAATATTCCTATCCTAGTAATTTACTTTTCCTGTTAACTCACTTCTTGGTGCCATCTTGTTAATGCAACCATATCAATTGAGACTTGCACAAAACTCTAATGAAACAATTCACAGAGGAATCACCGACTTTCAGATTGGAATCAGCAAGAAAAAGCACAAAAAACCTGTTATTCGCCTAAAGAAAACCGCTCTGCACCAATTCCTCTACAACAGACTCGTTGAAATGATGCCAACATTCAAGTTGATGTGGACCCTAATACGGCAACCCAGCATTGAATTTTTGAAATGAATCCCGCATGCTTCGACCATCACCTCAGAATTGAATTCGCAAATCGAATTCAAAAACGGGCTCCAACGGATCATAAATTTTCTGAGTATTTCCTCTGTTTCATTGTTTTGCTATTTTGCAAAGCTTAAAACTTTCACAGTTTTGTTTCACGAAGCAATGACAACCGCTGGATCATGGGAACTTGCACTGCCTTTACTCTGTCCGGTCTTTCTGTGTTAGTGATGGGCCCTACCTTCTTTTCGCTACTTCACGTGATTTGAAACCTCATGTACTTTTCTTTCGCAAAGCAACACCAACCATGAGATCATCATCTACCTGCTCGGTCTTTATTTCCTATGGTGACCATCAGTCTTCTTAACTAACCGTGCACCACCTTGACGGCTAATGGTTTTCGCCACTTCGCAAAGGTTAGACTACAAGCATCTGCGGGCTGCGAAACAACGACAACCATTAGATCAATCTCGAGATGTACACTATTTAACATACTTAGACCTTTAAAGTTGGCCCTTTAACTTAGAGATCACTTTCTTTATCTCATCACCGGTTAACAAACGCCACATGGTAGTCGGCTATTTGGTCAGGAAGTTCCATCAGGTTCCATTCTGAAGCCGCTACATGTTTTACTTCACCATTCTCAATATAATTGCCAGTTGAACGAAGGTGGGCCCTCCACCTTTTAGAGCCATGTGTATCTGACAAGTCACTAATTCTTTCCACAGAATAACCCATCTATCCTGCCATATCAGTCGTTGTGTGATTGCCACATCATTTCACTATGTCACGAACATTAATCCCCGCTTGAATTGAGGATGTGAATCCATGACAACTATCCGATTAAATCCTACTTAATTGACCTTTAATACTTATGACCTTCCTATCCTTTGGGCCAACCGACCCTTTCGCTATTTCGTAGAGCTTAAACCTCAGGCCACTTATCTTTGTGAAGCAGTGACAACCATTGGATCTTGGCAACTTGCTCATCTGTTACCCTTGCCGTGACCACCTCACCTAGGCCCTCCACCTTTTTTCTACTTCGTGAAAGGTAAGACACATGTGTCTTTCGACCGCAAATCAACGTGAGCTGTTGATTTTCTCTAAACCGATCATCCTTTAACCAAAGGAGTTGCTCGCCTCTAGGACCCGCCAAGTCTTTTGCTACTTCGCAAAGGGTAGATCACGTGCATCTTGGGCTAGTGAATTAATGTGAAATGTTGATTTCAAAACAAAATGCAGTCCTTTAATCTGACAATCAATCCTCTATTCGGGCCCACCTAGCCTTTTCGCCATTTTGGGAACATTAACCTGCTAGCATCTTTGCCTAGCAAAACAATGACAACTGTAGGATTAACAATGAGTTGCACAATTTTTAAGGAGCCCGACAAACATTAGAACAAGACATAGGTGAGGCGTAAAATTTGAAAAATTTAAGAGACCGCCTAGGGAAAAGTCTAATTGGGGTGACAATTCTCATGATAGACCGACCCTTCCTTAAGTGGAAACAGGTAATGCAAGAATAGAACACCAGGATTTTTTCACAACATGGGAAAAGATTAAAAATAAAAAACCTTCAATCCTCATTTGACCCAAGAAAAACAGAGGCAACAAAGCCATTCAAAGAACATTTTTTGCAGATTTTTAGCCAACTATGAGACAAGAATACCCAATTTTTAAACAGTGATAATAGCGGCTCTGACTGGGGATGGTTGATTGCAAAATCAACACAAGAATTCAGGAACTCTGGAGAACAAACCAAACACAAGCCCAAGAAATAAATAACAAAAGCAAACCTAAATATGTACAGACTAAGACCTACTGTGCATGGACTTAAGAGAAGTAATGCTTCAGGAATTGTCCATGCACTGGAAATTCCTGTACTTCACCACTCATTGTTTGCAAAAAATATGAGTCTTTTCCATTTAGATCACAAACAACAGAAGGGCCTACCCATAATGATTCAAATTTCTTATGTTTCCCTTTGTCTTGCCCTCTTGCATTCCATTGAAGAGCCATGTCACCTATCTGACCTTCTATCAAACAAATATTTGGATTGCAGCTAGATTTTCAAATTCCTCTTATGGGCCAAAGCTTTGATTTCTTCTACTTCCACCATTTGAATTATTATATACTCCATAGGTTCAGTCAGCTCCATATCCCCAGCTTGCAGGAACTTGTATACAGGAAGCAAATTATTAACTAGCACCCTTGACTACATGCCATAAACTAATTCAAAAGGTGAGACACCAATTTCTCTTTTGATAGTAACCTTGTCTGCCCAAAGGGCTAGCTTCAACTTATGGCCCCAAGACCTTTTGTTTTCCTCAAGGATTTTCTTAATGATATTCAGAAGGCTCTTATTGCTGGATTCAAATTGCCCATTACCTTGAGGATGGAATGGTGATGAATAGGACATAATTATTCCATGACTAGTGCAAAATTCAATGAACTCCTCTGACCTAAAGCTCATGGCATTATCCATTACAGTTTCACAGGGACACCAAATTTGGTTTTAACATTATCCATCAGGAAGTTAATAACAACTTTACTTGTAGCTCTCCTGGTAGGTATAGCTTCAATCCACTTAGTGAAATAATCAGTAGCTACAATGATCCACCTACGACCTCTTCCTGACCTTCAACTATTTCTCCAATAAAATCGATGCCCCATTGGAGAAAAGGGGCTTCTACTGTGACTGGGTTGAGGGGTAAAGCTCCTTCATACTTCAATTTGGATGAAATTTTTTGACATGGGTCACATCTCCGACCATGTTCATGAGCATCTTTAAATAAAGTGGGCCAATAATAACCAGCCCTGACTATCTTACCTGTTGTTGTCTTGGCAGAGTAATGACCTCCACACACTCCATCATGCATTTTAGTTAACATCCTCTTAGCTTGGGACTTGTCCAAACACATTAACAATGCCCCATCTTTGTTTTGCCAATACAAATCACCCTGAATAAGGACATACTTCTGAGATTTCAGCTTCAATGTTCTTCTCTGATTATGAGTCATCCCTTTTGAATATGTTGCATCCCTTAAGAAATGCACTATCTCTGAATACCAGGCTTGTGTCTCAATACTGGTGACCAAAATGTCCTCAACTTCAACATTATTCACCTCAACATCAAGAAGGTTTGATTCAACCATTAGCTTAGCAAGACCTAAGCCTCTTACCAATTTTGTAATTTTGATCTCTAGATCAAACTCTTGAATTCCAGTTATCCATCTGCATCTTTTACCATTGACTTCGAACTGCGACAAAATATCTTTGACAGCCGCATGTGGGACATAAGCAGTCACTTGTGCATTCACAAGATATGGCCTAAATGCTTTAACCGCCTTGACCAAAGCATATGCTTGTTTCTCCATAATTTCATACTTTAATTCTTCAACTTGTAAAGATTTGCTATAAAAAGCTATGGGATGTTCATATCTTTCATTATCCTTTTGTAGAAGAACTGTAGCCACTGTATGATATGAAGCAAAAGAAAATAGAGAGAAAGGCTTACTGTATTCAGGGGACTTCAACACTAGTGCCTCCTGGATAGCCCTTTTTATTTCATCAAAAGCCTTTGAAGCTTCTTCATCCTAGCAGAACTTTGTATCCTTCTTAAGCAATTTGACAATAGGTTTAACTATTTCTGCAAAATTAGCAATAAACCTTCTAACAAAATTTACTTTACCCAAGAAGGACTGGATACCTTTAACACTTTTTGGCTCGGGTACATTTTTTATGGCTTCAATTCTTTTAGGGTCTATTCTAACCCCATCCTTGGAGATAATATGCCCAAGCAGCTTCCCTTCAATGAC
Source organism: Cryptomeria japonica (assembly GCF_030272615.1). Lineage (NCBI taxonomy): Eukaryota > Viridiplantae > Streptophyta > Pinopsida > Cupressales > Cupressaceae > Cryptomeria > Cryptomeria japonica. The sequence continues at coordinate 271,233,740 of NC_081415.1, read as the reverse complement.
AACAAAAAGACACTTCTTGGGATTTAAGGAGACACCATATTCCAGAGCTTTATTGAAAACCTTTTCCAAGTGCCCACAGTGGTCCTCTGCCCTTTTGGAGAAACATGTTAAATCATATTGATACACTACCATGATAATGTTAATGAATTCCTTGAAAGCTACATCCATTTCTCTCTGAAAAGTAGCTCCAGCATTCTTCAAACCAAAAGGCATTCTTACATATACATATGTTCCCCAAGGGGTGGTAAAAGTAGTCTTAAATTGTTTAGATTATTTTACTAACACCTGGTTGTACCCTGAGAACCCATCCATCATAGACAACAGGTCACAACTAGTTACCCTTTGCAACATTGCTTCCATATTAGGAGAAGAATAATTGTCTTTTAAAGAAGCAACATTCAGGTTCCTGAAATCAACACAGAGCCTTATGTCCCTATTTTTCTTTCTATCTGGGACCAAATTAGACACCCAAGATGAATGCCTTATAGGCTTAATGATTCCCCCTTCCCTCAACTTGGTTAACTCTTGTTGCATTTTAGATTCTAGCAGGGGGTTGATAGGTCTTTGTTTCTGTCTGAAAGGCTTAGCATCTGGAAGCAAAGGGACTTCATGCTGAAACAATTCTTGTCTATACGCCTTCAGACCTTAATAATACCAAGAAAAAACATGCTTATATCTCTTCAATAAGTTAATAAGGTTAACTCTGACATGAGGAGACAAATTTTTTCCAATGTACACCAACTTAGGGGATGATTATGTCCCCAAGTTTATTTCCTCCAATTCATCTAACTTGGTGGTTGACTTTTGATGTAAATGACTGTCATTGTAACTGAACATGCCTTCCAGCTCTACTAATCCTCTAGGTATTTCATTAGTTTCCAATTGAACCAAGTCATTCCCAAACACAGTTTCCTTATCTTCCACCACTTCTACCAATGCACTGCAATCAATTTTGTGTCCATCATAGTCATCAATGCATTGTATGAATCTGAGAATGTCTTCATCATCCTCAAACACTTGCCAATTATATACATTATCAGGAATAGCAGGCCTAGCTTTTATCTCTACTATGGATACACCGATTAGTTTAATATCATCATTCTTCAATGCAACATTTGCTAAGAAATCAGCCATGATATTCTTTGACCTTTCTATCCAATTAATAGAGAATGCACTAAAATGTTCAATCACATCCCACACTGCATGCTTATATATTTTCAGTCTATCATTCTTAGATGCATACTTAGATCTAACTTGAGAAACAACCAATTCTAAATCTCGTAACACTCTTAACAATTGAATCCCATGCCTTTTTGCAACTTCAAGCCCCAATAACAAGGCTTCATATTCAACAGTGTTGTTTGTACACTAAAAGGATAACAAAAAGAAATATTTGAAGGTTATACCTGATGGGGATACAAAAAGAACTCCTACTCCAGATCCTTCTTTAGAGCAAGCCCCATCAAAATACATGTGCCATAAACCATGTTGTTGAGATTCCAATTTGATCACATTAGATTCAGTATTCTTCAGTTGAGGTAAAACTAGTTGTATTCTAAAATTGTCTAGATCCACATCAATCACACAATTTAGCATACTAGGGTCTACTTTCTCAATTACCCTAGGGGCACGTGGTTCTCTATACAACTTAACATGGCTTCCATTAATAGGGATAGTAGAATATGATAGAACCAACTGAACATTTCCACCTACTGCTGCAGCCCACTGTCTAGATAACAACATGCCATAATGAGGTTTTGTATCAGTTACAATAACATCCATCTTATATGTTGCTTCAGGGAATGCTTCTATCTTTACTTCCACATCTTTCATTGTACCTATCACTGGCACTTCTTTGTTGTCCATAGCATAACACTTCCCATACACTATACTTACTGACAACCCCAATTCTTCCATGACACCATATGGCATCACATTTGCAACTGCACCAGAATCTATCATACAGTTCTTAATCAACCGGTTATTTACTAACAAAGTAACATAGAAAGGATCAACCTGTAAGGGCTCTTGTGTAATAGTTTCTCCAACATATACCTCTGGGGTTTGCAGCTCCTGATCCTTTTCATCCTTTGTTGAACCTGAAGGTAGAGCTATGCTACTGTCAGATATCTTAGAAAATAAAGATATAGCAGCTTCTCTATGTTCCTTTATTTTCAACAATTCTATTAATGGGACTGTGACCTTCATCTGGGTGAAAACCTGAGTCATATCAAATGTGGAACTATTAGTCAACTCTGTGGTAGTCTTAACTTTCTCTATCTTAGGTTGACTTGCCTTCATCATTGTGGCAGTTCGTTGTATATCACCAGTAGCATTACCATCCATACCCTTGGCTACATCTTTAATTTGGTTCTTCTTTTCTTGACCATCTTGAGGCAGGGTGGTATTACTTGCTTCTTTCTTCTGGGATACTCCTTTTATGAACATTGAGCTAGGTTCACCTTGATCCCCATCCTTCTTAGTACTTCTCAAGTTGTAATTATGCTTGGTTTTGGCTATGGCAGCCTTAGTAAGATTTATTACTTCTTCATCACCGGGTCTTCTAAGATGAACTTCTTCATCCTCAATTGTTACCACATTCAAAGTGGGATGCCAATCCAATGTCAACTGTCCTTGATAATACCTTTTACTATTCAGCACATCACATTCACTAAATTCACTTTGCAATGACTCATCATCACTTTTAGTAATAGTTTCAAACATATTAATACCAGGCTCAGCCTCTTGTCTCATAGATTCTTCAAGGGCTTGAGAAACAACACATTGATGAGGAGAGTGTGGTCCATCACAAGCCATGCACCATGGAGTGTTGTCCATATTATGAACATTTCCTCCTTTCAGAAGATCTGGGGTGTCTTGGTTCTGAGTGTTTTTTGGCTTCTCATTTTGAGGCTTGCCATCCTTCCAAGTGGTATTATAAGGCATGTCATGCAACCTAGGAGGTCTATCTTGCTAATTATAATGAGTCTTATTATTTTTACTCACCTTGGCAGTAAGATCTTTCATGGCAGTCACTAATTTCTCTATTTTGTCTTCTTCTTTAGCAACTTTATTGGGTTGATGTTTTGATTCTTGCCACAACCTACCATCAGTTCTCCTCCCTACTTTCCCAAATGCTTTCCTATTACTCTCCACGTTGATGGCAATTCTAAATGCATCTCTCAGAATATGAGGATTTTTATCCCTCAGAATATAGGCTATTTTAGAATCAAAAGCATTGTAATAAGTACTTAGACACATGTTATCATCTAACCTCATTACTTGATAGAGCCTATGCATTGCTTTCTGGAATCTAGCATTGAAGTCTATGACAATTTCATTATCAAACTTTCTAATATTATTGAACTCATTGAGCATAAAACTCACATTTGTCTTGTAACCATATTGTTCTTGAAAGCAGTTTTTAAAATCTTCCCAAGACCCAATGCTATTCACAGGGAGACCTCTATACCAATCCCTTGCATCATCTACTAAGGACTGTACAAACAATTTCATGATGACATCTTCATCTACAATTTCACAGTCATTTATTAAGTCACCAAAATATTTCAAGTGTTCTTCTGTAGTGATTGCATTATTCCCAGCAAATTTGTGAAGTCTATCCCTCAATTCTATAGGAACATGGTTAGGGTACCCTGGGATTCCATCAAAGAAGAGCTACCTATAAAGTTCTGGATTAATAGGTCTTCTCTGGAATTGGTTAGCAACAAGGTTATTTCCCATGTTCATTCTTACATTCGGGCTATGAGTCAGAGGGATTTGGTTACCTTGGTTAGTAACAAGGGCTTGATTAGCTGTGGTAGTGCTAATAGGCAAGGTTGGCTGCATTTTAACTGGAGGGAGTGAGGCTTGCTGAGGAAGAAGTTTATTTGGGTCTACTGAGGGAAAAATGATAGGCGGAGCCTTTAGATAATTGATCTTTCTTTTAACTTCTTGATTGGCTGCTTCTAATTCAGCCTTCTCCAAATCCATTTGTAAATCTTCTTTCTCTTTCTTCATCCTCTCCATCTCTCTCTCATGTGCAGATAACATGTGAGAGATTTTTGTTGTAGTCTTAGATCTAGATCCATATTCCATGCATTTCTTCTTTCCTTTGTCAATATTATTTCTAACATGTTGTGGGTCACTAAGGACTTCCCTACTTGGTTGCACCACTGACTTGTATGCAGGTTTAGTATTGGAAACTAAGATTTCTCTGATGACTGGACCTTCTTCCTCACTCTTAGCCTTTTCTTGGGTGAATAACTCAAGCTCAACAATTTGTCTTAGAAGCCTATCCCTCTCCATCAATTTTGCTTTAATTTCCTTTTCTTTATTTGCTTCTTTTTGTGCTCTTAAGGAAATTAAGTGATGGACTCTTCTATTGAGGGTCTCAATCTCTTGGGATACCTTATCTTCATCAGGGAAGATTTCTTCAGAGTCTGACACATTGACTTGGTCAATATCAATTAAACTGATGTTTCCATCCACTATCCTAGGTACAGAATCTCTCTTAATATTTGAACTATTCCTATCCTTCCCAGACAAACTAACATGGAAAATCCTCTGATCTAAAACTTGGACATCTTCAATATTACCAAACAAGCCAGAATAGAAACCTAAAATGTCCTGATTAGATTCATGGGAAGAAGAATTTGAATTTGCATAAATGGGTCTCTCAGATGACTTACCCATATTGATACTCTTTTGTAGCCAAGCAACATTAGATGGCTCATGTACAACTGACCTTTTCTTGCCTCTTCATGCCTATTCAGGTAGTCCCTCTTGCAATGTCTCATGTGGATGATTCCTCATGAAAGACCTAGTGTTCCTTCCTCTCTACATTACACTTGCTTTACTTAAAAGAGTTACACTTATTCAAAAGGACTGGTTAAAATTGTCAAAGTTGCCACCCACACAAAATTGTGGGGAAATAAGAAAGTAAGTTTTAACAAATCTCTTGCAAAGACCTAAAAGATTGTGAGAATTTCCAGAGAAAAGAATAATATATACGAGACATATCACAATCTGCCACAAACACACAGATATCCAGACAAATTTCTGAACTAATTTCAGGCACCAATCTGTAGCATATAACACACTATGACTCTCCCCAGCAGAGTCACCACTTTTGGTAGTCTCAAATTCTGAGTTCCCTCCTATCCTCGTGTAAGAAAATGAATAACTATGTCTGCATATGAAGAGATCGAGAAAAAAGAACTCTAGAGTAACATATAACAAGGTTTTAGAACCTTCTACACTTTGAACTTATCCGAAGTTCAGGTGGGTATACCTTCTGTGAATATTTCCACACTTTAAAAATGAGATCCACAATAAACCATTGTCAAAAACCAATGGAATTCATCACCTCAACATAAACTGAAATATAAGAATAAAAAATTGTATACATTTTCAATATTGATCTTCAAGAAGAAATAAAAATAAACCCACAACAAGTACCAGTGCCTTATCCAGGCTACAGAGTCACCTAAATCAAGCAATAATTTTCAGAATTGAACATTCTCATACATCTCATCATCTTGGCTTTCATGAAACCCCATACATGCCTAACATATACATAGGTCCTCTCCCATATAACTAAAATAATTTATTAGATTCATAGCAACAAACAATAAATTTGCTGACATAAGTATTTCATGCACATTTAATCCCTCTCCTGAAGAGAAAAGCTAGAAATAATGTGTATAAGATTGCCTTACAATCCATTCTCATTCGAACAACCCTAGATTATCCAAATGAAACCAGAAAACTAAAGAATGCACACTAGAAGAAAAAGAGATTTTAGGCTTGAAACTTTGATCTGTATATTCATATTCATTCTTGAAAAATATTACATCACTTGGAGTAATCTGCTTTTAACCAGAAAAAAACCCTAAATATTTTTTTGCCAAATTTTCTTTTACAAAAGTATTGTGATCTCCCTTCTAATAGTCCTTGTATCCATTTATAATATCATGGATGCATACAAGCTTCAGACATTTCCTAAGAAAAGCTTGTTACAAACCGCAATGTTCTCCAAGAAACAATTACAAGTCCTTTTCAATCTCAACAGCTTCTTCAGTTTGTTTCTCCATTGCAACCTCTTCTAACTATTCTAGAATATCTTCCTTTTGTCTAGCATACCTATCCTTCCACTCCTGGAACACGTCATCACTTGGCCAAGAGAAGCTAACAATTTTCTTCTTCATTCCTTCTATCCTTTTCCAAGTGACCCTTAACTGCCCTATTTCTGTTTCTATGAAACCATAATGCGATTTCACCTTTTCAATTTCTTCAATTGTCTTGACAAATAAGTATGTGTCATCAGTGTTAATGATTTCATTAACCCTTTGGGACAATTTGTGGTCCAGCTCTTCCAGCCATGCCTTCTCCTCTTTTACTAAGTAGGACCATCAAAACCCCCTAGAAACAATTCATACTTGTGATTAGAATATTCCTTTCTATATAGTTGGGCTTTTCTTTTTACACCTGCCCTTTCTTCTAAGAGTATATTCATTTATTTTATGAATTCATTAGTGGACCTGAGATTGTCATTTGCCTCTGCATCTGCATGGGATGAACACATGAGCTCTAACTCCTTACCCCTACGCATCCACTTATCAAGAATTGGTTCCAAGGTGGTTTCATCCTCTCTTAATTCAATCAAAATATTCAGAATCTTCTTCATAGAAATGTGTACAACAGAGGCCCTAACTAAATCAACAAACTTCAAAATTGTGGCTTTTACCTTTTCTTCATATTTGTTTGCCAACATTGCTTGAGCCTATTTCAGCTTTTCCAACTCATGTTGAACAGTTTCAACTGACTGGAAACCATAAGGCATAGGAGAAGGGGGATATTCTATAATGGGACTTGTAGGTTGAGGTCTTACTAAAGAAGAAACATCATAAGAGTAGAGGATTCACCTTGATGGTGCTGACCTGCCAACTGACTCTGAAGTCTAGCAATAATACTGTCTCTATAGGCTATTCCTTCTTTGGCCTCATTGTAAGCCTTTAAGATTGTTTCTAATTTTAATTGGAGATTAGCCTTTTCTTTTGCCTCCTTTTCTACCACTGGTACATTGAACTTTGCAGTTTCTAAGACTGTGCTTGTAGCTTCCACCACCCCTGTATCTTGGACTCTTTTTACAATCATGCCTCCTAGGAGATTAGAATTTGATACATCTTTCCTTCTTTAATTCTCATCCTTCTTCAGTAACCACATGACTAAAGCAACATTATCTTTGCTGAAGGTCATTCCTTCCATGGATTTAGTTTCCTTCCTGACTGCTTCAAGTACCAGAGCATCATCTATATGCCACTCAAGGAGGATTAAAACACCAGCCTTTGATACCATCTCTCTTCTCTTTTCAGGAGTAATGGTCTTAAACTCTTCAATGATCTCTTGTTTCACTTCTTCCTCCACCTAAGTTACATCTCTGTGACATTGCTCACTCTTCCTTTGCTCACATCTGGCTTTAAATTGTTCCATGTTTTGCTTCCATACAAATTGCATGAAAGCCCCTGTTGTAACAAAGTTACTATCAGCCAGGAACTCCTCACTGGCTTGCTTGATAGTTGGGTCTAACTCTTTACCTGTGAGCTCACTTTTAGTCAAGCTCATTTCAGCACTAGGTGGCTCTTCTAGCATCCCTCTTGTGTCTCCTCATATGTGTAGGCAATCTCCCAGAGACTCCCTAGCTGTAACAATTGTTTGGCCACTGCCTACTCACCTTCTATGTGGATAGGGAATTGAGAGGTTCACCAGTTTCCACTTCCTTCCCCACTCTTTGCCTTTCAGGGTAATCTTGGATGTCAATGACATCTTCAATTACTCTTTTCCCTCTTGAAGTGGAAGGCTCACCTGTCACTGACATCATCACACTGTATTTGATTTCTTATGCATCACATAATCACTAGGTGGGATAGCCTTTGCAAAGGCAGGCTTAGCTAGAACCAATTTAACCCTGTCAGGATCATTTCTCATTATAGCTTCTCTTTTTTCTTTCAAGGTTTGCATGAGGTCTTCAAAATAGAGAATCAAGAACTTGATTTTCTCCTCAAAAGGATTGAAACTAGAAAGAGGGTCATAATTACTATCAAATTGATGAATGAAGTCAAGAGCCCTTTTATATGCAACCCACTTCTCTTTCCTCAGTTCTTGCTAATCCAAATTGAATTCATTCCTAATTAGATCTTTAGGGAACTGAAATTGGTGAGGCCTACCTTTAAAAAATGCTCTCTTCCTAAACATGCCATTGAAAAAATCTTCAGGGTCTACAAATCTTGAAACTGCAGTTGACAACCTATATGGTTTAAAGAATTCTTCAAAATTCTTCCAACTACCTTTAGTGATCACAAAATGATGTGTCATGGTAATAGTTGGGAAAATAGTCCCTTTACCTCTATTTGTCATCTCTGCCTCTTGTACACCTCCAATTTGCCTCAAGACTTCTGCAGTCCCTATCTTCAATGGGACCCGATAGGGCAATAAATATGGAGTGCCTCTGAAACCATATACTCTGAAAACTATAGAAACAGGGTACAAATACATATCTCCCTAGTTATGAACAATTTTAATACCCTCAGCAAACTCTTTAGGCCTGAGGAATTCCAAGAGAGCCTTAGGAATCCTAGGGTTTTCTGTGCACAAAAGATTCCTAATATTAGATGCAAAGCATCTATCAAACTTTAAATAGCTAGCATCCTCTCTATCCCAAGACAAAACAGTACTCCAAAGTTGAACAAGCATCTCTTCCTTATCTTTCACCATAACTAAATCCACTTCTTTTGCAAAATAATCAGCACCCTTGAACAAAAACATGTGCATTAGATGAGAATACCATCCAAATGGCCTGTCCACCTTACCATTTTTTATCCCTACCAGCCTGGTATGAATTGCATCAGTTAGGTAGGGTGCATAATCAAATGTTATTGCTAGAGAGGGGTTTAGAATCTGTGCAATCATCAATATGTAATGGTTTGGCATTTTTTTCTCAACATCTTCTCCAAAAATTTGACAAAGTGCCCAATACATGCCCTTAGCTCTTAGAGTAAAGAAATTTAGGGAGAAAGGTTATGTGGTGTTGGGGCCTACAACAATCAACCCTCCTATCTTGACAAAAAATTCTTTCAGTGGGCCACTCCTAAGGTGATCCCTTTGTGCATTATAGACCTAGGCCAGTGATTCAAAATCAATAGGCTCTAACAAATTTGAAGCTTCACTGAGCCAAACACACTTCTGAATTCAGTGTCATTAATTTCAATCAGGGCTGATCCCTTCACACTTCTGATACATCTAGCCATAGGGTCATAGTTTTGTGCAATTAGGGTCAACAAATCTACATCCATGAATACACCAGGGACCACAAGCTTCCTGACATCTAATTCCCATATACTATTTAAAGGGGCAAGGGAATGTCTCTGACCAAAACCTACTTTTAACAATCCTAAACCTGACATCCGCATTTGTGGATCCCTTAACCAATATCCTTTGTCATATAGGCCATCCCCAATTCTTAGATGAGGGTTCTTTGGTACCAATTCTTTAGCCTTGGCCCCAACATTGGTAGACATAGTTAACTGTTCCAGAAAATCATCACAAATATTCCTATCCTGGTAATTTACTTTTCCTATTAACTCCCTTCTTGGTGCCATCTTGTTAATGCAACTATATCAATTGAGACTTGTACAAAACTCTAATGAAACAATTCACAGAGCAATCATCAACTTTCAGACTGGAATTAGCAAGAAAAAGCACATAAAACCTATTATTCGCCTGAAGAAAATTGCTCTGCACCAATTCCTCTGCAAAAAACTCGTTGAAATGATGCCAACATTCAAGTTGATGTGGACCCTAATATGAAAACCCAACATTGAATTTTAGAAATGAATCCCGCATGGTTCAGCCATCACCTCATAATTGAATTCGCAAATGGAATTCAAAAACGGGCTCCAACGGATCATAAATTTTCTGAGTATTTCCTCTGTTTCATTATTTCGCTATTTCGCAAAGCTTAAAACCTCCGCACTTTTCTTTCACGAAGCAACGACAACCGCTGGATCACGGGAACTTGCACTGCCTTTACTCCATCTGGTCTTTCTGTCTTAGTGACGACCCCTACCTTCTTTTTGCTGCTTCGTGGGCCTTAAAACCTCGTGCACTTTTCTTTCATGAATCAACGTCGGCCATTAGATCATCATCTACCTGCTCGGTCTTTATTTCCTATGGTGCCTGTCAGTCTTCTTAACTAACCGCGCACCACCTTGACAGCTAACAGTTTTTGCCACTTCGTGAAGGTTAGATTGCAGGCATCTTCGGGCTACGAAACAACGACAAGCGTTAGATCAATCTCGAGATGTACACTATTTAACATACTCAGAGCTTTAAAGTGGGCCCTTTAGCTCGAAGACCACTTTCTTTATCTCATCACTGGTTAACAAATGCCATGTGGCAGTCGGCTATTTGCTTAGGAAGTTCCATCGAGTTCCATTCTGAAGCCGCCACATGTTTTACTTCACCATTCTCAACATAACTGTCGATTGAACCAAGGTGGGCCCTCCACATTTTAGAGCCACATGTATCTGACAAGTCACTAATTCTTTCCACAGAATAACCCATCTGTCCTACCATATCAGTCATCATGTGATTGCCACATCATTTCACTATTTTGCGAACATTAATCCCCGCTTGATTTGAGGCTGCGAATCCAAGACAACCGTCCGATTAAATCCTACTTAATTGACCTTTAATACTTACGACCTGCCTATCCTTTGGGCCCACTGACCCTTTTGCTATTTCATAGAGCTTAAACCTTAGGCCACTTATCTTTGCGAAGCAGTGACAACCGTTGGATCTCGACAAATTTCTCATCTGTTACCCTTGCCATGACCACCTCGCCTGAGCCCTCCACCTTTTCTCTACTTCACGAAAGGTAAGACACATGCGTCTTTCAGCCATGAATAAGCGCGAGCCGTTGATCTTCTCTGAACTGATCATCCTTTAACCAAAGGAGTTGCTTGCCTCTAGGATCCACCAAGTATTTTGCTACATCGCAAAGGGTAGATCACGTGCATCTTGGGCTAGTGAATTAACGCGAACCGTTGATTTCAAAACAAGATGCAGTCCTTTAATTTGATGGTCAATCCTTTGGTTGGGCCCACCTAGCCTTTTCGCCATTTTGTGAACTTTAACCTGCTAGCATCTTTGCCTAGCGAAACAACAACTATCGTAGGATTAACAATGAGTTGCACAATTATTAAGGAGCCCAACAAACATTAGAACAAGACATAGGTGAGGCGTAAAATTTTAAAAATTTAAGAGACCGCCTAGGGAAAAATCTAATGGGGGGGACATTTCTCATGATAGATAGACCCTTCCTTAAGTGGAAAAAGGTAATGCAAGAATAGAACACCAGGATTTTTTCACAACATAGGAAAATATTAAAAATCAAAAACCTTCAACCCTCATTTGACCCAAGAAAAATAGAGGCAACAAAGCCATTCAAAGCATATTTTTTGCAGATTTTTAGCCAACTATGAGACAAGAATACCCAATTTTTAAATAGTGATAACACCCCGGTCAAGGAATAAAACCCAAGGATAATGAACACATAAAACAATGTAGTTTCGCTTTCCTTGGGGTCAGTATGCTTTATGATAACTCATGTATATCATATATATATATGCATATAATAATCATCATTCCTTAAAGAAAGGAAATTTCCTTGGAAGAAAGGGAAGATAAGAGTCTTTTGAGTCAACATGAAAGAGACCAAGAAAATATCTCAATGCTTTGCATCATCCTCAAATAGACATTAAGGTAATAATAGAAGAACAGGGATGCACATAGAAGAATGGTCACAAAAGAGCAAGAAAAGAGAGGGAGAAGAGATCTACAGTGCTAATGTTGCTAATCTAGCATGACATCCACCTCCTGATCTTGTTGATCACTATTTCAGGAAGATGGGAAACATGCCAAAGGAGCAACATCAAGCATAGAGGATGGAGCTATCACGAGATCCAAACAAGGACTATGCTCATGTAGTAAGTCACTTTGTTTGGCTCTAGAAGCTAGGATTAGGGATTTTGAAAATTCAGCCGATAAATGCTTGTCTACATCTATATATTCATAATCACTATCAGAAGCATTAGGGGTTGTATTACCATTATGAATAATATTTTCACTCATTTCTTCATCAAGATTTATAGAAAGAGGAGCACGAAAACAAATAGGAGTAAAACCATCACATGTTTTGTGCAACTTATGATTTGGAGATGTAGGTTGAACACCTTTCTTAGGATAAAATGGAATCATGTCAACTATTGGAGTTCTAGGAGATGGAATATTTTGAGGGACAACTTCACGAGCTCAAACACAGCATCTTCATCAACATTCTCTCGCATAACAATTTCATCGAGTCTTGGTGGAAGGCTGAGAAGGAAGAGGAACATTTGGTGAAGGAGGAATATTTTCCTATTTGGTAGTTGAAGGTTTAGGTTGAGGTCTTTTAGGTTGGACAAGAGGAGAAGCAGGCCTATTCCCTCTATAAGAGGAAGGAGGTGGAACTACACCATACAAAGGAGGAATGTTAGGTGTAGGAAGGAGACCAGACCCATCATGAGGAGGAGGTACATGTCTAACCTTAGGAGGAATAGTGTCTTTCTTCTTAGGAGAAGGCATAGTCACATCCATAGGAATAGATTGAATATCTTCCTTAGGAGGGAAATTAGTTCTATCCATGAGGGGAAGAACTACATCTTTAAGTATGATAGGAATGTCAATTGTTGGGGATCTAGGTTTACTTAAAGATAGGATCATATCTTTCTTCCATTTTTGATAAGATTGAAAAAGAGCATCGCTCCTTGATGGAAGATATTGAAATTCCTTAGGCCAAAAGAGATCAATAGGAATACTAGGGCTTCTTTCGGATGGACAAAATAAGATATGGTTCACGGTTATGATTTCTCCATTGTGAGGAAATTTCAAACACTTATGGATTGGAGAAGAAATAGCCTTCATGGAAGATAGCCAAGGATAGCCCAACTTCACACAGAATTTCTCAAAAGAGAGTATGATAACAAAGTTAACATCCATAGATTTAGCATGAACTTCAAGAGGAAGGGTGATAGAGCCAATGATAGGACAAGACAATCCATCCAAAAACTTCACAACTACACTAGAATCATCATATATTGGTTTATGCAATTGTAAAGTGAAAAGATACTCTTGAGTTATGATATTAACCATGCAAGAGGGATCAACAAGAGCTCCACGATAAGGGATATCCTTAACCTTCACAACTATGTATAAAGGGCCATCGGGTGCTCTAATGGTCTCACTAGGGTTAAATGTAATACAAGAATCCTTAGGTGTATCTTGTTTCTCTATCATATTTACCAAGTTCGGAGCCATAAAGTGAATTACTCATAAGAGAAAGAAGTATGCACAGTCTCAATCACGTTAGAGGTATGAGAAGGCAAGGGATCAATGAAAATATTAAGATTTTGATTAGGATGAGCTACTGATTTATTTCCCTTATCATTCACACCTACCACATATATGGTATTATTATCAATCAAATCTTGAATCTTACTTTTAAATGCAAAATATTTCTTAGTATCATGATTAGGCTGACGATGAAATTGACAAAAGGAAGTGATCAAAATAAGGGGATGCAAGTTTAGAAGGATCAACTTGTTTTATAGGAGGAAGTTTGATAACATTTCTTTGCAACAACTGAGACATAATATTATGTAAAGATTCATTCAAAGGAGTAAATTGTCTTTCTCTTTTGAAAAATTTAGAAATAGAAGGCACACATGTTGTAGCATTCACATTGTTGTTGTTGATTGTATCATTGAACTTGATGAAGCTTTTTTGTTGGTTTTAACTTCACAAACGGTTGTTGAACACTTTCCCCTTTATCACTCAAAGCCATAGGAGTGGATTGCTCCATTTGAATCATAGCTAGTTGATAATTATGGGTGTTGCACACAACTGCAGAAAGGAAGTAAAATCAGACAAAAAAAGTTTTTGCCTAATATCTGTTTGCAAATTAGAAATGAAAATTCTTTGAATATCATTATCGGGTACTGGAAAATAAATTTGAGCACACAAATGCTTGTATCTACCAATGAAATCAGTCACTTTTTCTTTAACACCTTGTTTGCAATGCATTAAATTAGTTAGAGTGATTTTAGGACTAATGTTATTTTGAAATTTGCTGGATAAAAGTATTTACTAGTTGTTGAAAAGAAGTGATAGAATAAGAAGGCAAAGAGCAATACCACTGTAAAACCTCATCTCTTAGTGTTCTTGTAAACAATTTTGCGAGCAGTCTTTGATCATAAGCAAAATTAGTACACAAGGTTTGGAATGTTTTGACATGCCTAAGAGGATCACCTTTTCCATTATAGAGTTCTAATTGAGGGACCTCCACATGCTTAAGTGGCATGAATTTAACAATATTGAGAGAAACTGGGCTCGCAACATCAAAGGTGGGGACACTAAACTTGGATTGACTCATAGAAGCATTTTGTTGTTGTAAGGAAGACATGGTTTGAGCAAGATTTTTAATTTTTACTTCGATAGAAGAATTGATGTTAGACATGGTTGATTGAAAAGGTGGTGTGATGTTGTTGAAGGAATTGATTGAGAATAAGGTGGTGGGACATTATGATAAGTAGGCATAGGTGGTGATTGAGTAGGAAATGGGACACTTAAAGGAGGAATAAATTTTTTGAATGAATTTCCCCCTTGTGTCACATTGATTGGTTGAGGGATAATAGGAATGCTTATTGATGACATAGGTAAAGATGGAGGATTAAATGAAGAAGAGGGATTGCCCCCATGATTAATTTTTGTAGGAATGACATTTTGAGTTGAAGTAGCCATGATGTTTGAGGTAAAAGTAGGAACACTAGTCATAGGATTAGTCAAAGGAATAGAAGAATTGATTTGTGTTGAAGGTTGTGAATAACCTAGGGTTTAAGCACAACTCTTGATAGGCATGACATTGGAATAAACAATATGAGCAATTCCACACAATATATCAATTCCATTATTATCACTTTGAATCATGCACTTAAGGCCCTCAATTAATGGAAGAGCTTCACTATTGGGGTACTCTTGGGACATCCATTGTTGAAAGTTATCAAATTGATTATCCAATTTTGAAAGTTGATCTATAGAGACTCTAGTAAAAGCTTCTTCTTCATCATGGGATTCATCGATTGGATAAATAGGCACATGATTAGGAAGGAAAGTATTAGCATCATTAAAGAAGTCATCCAAATTAGGCTCCATCTCCTCGGTAATTAAACCTTGGGAGGATTTAATTCTAATGCTTCATCTAACGGGGATAGTATAGGTAGTGTAGACACCCAAAATTGTCCAGTGTAATTAAATAAATATTTTATTTATTTAATTATCTAAGCTTAATTATTCTATTAATTAAATAAATCTTTATTTATTTAATTAATTCATTTATCCTCTTCTAGCCTTATTTCTCATTTAAATAAATACAATTATTTATTTAAATTATCATTTTCCCAAATTAAATAAATATCTTATTTATTTAATTATCCCACTTCTTCTATTAATTAAATAAATCTTTATTTATTTAATTAATTCATTAACTTTTTCTACCCATGACACATGTCATTCATCTCTTAATTCATACACTACCTACCCCTTTCATTATTTTATTATTTCTTTTACCTACCCTCTAATCATAGCCGACCTCCTTTTACACCTCTCAATCTTATCCCTCCATTTCATATTGTGTCTTCTATATAAGGAGATGCTTCCTTCATTATCAAACCCTAATCAATTTATGCACTTGACTACACTACGCTTTTTGAGCATATGCGATCCTACTTGCAACCACATTCCATTCTTTGTTGAGCTCTTGTGCACATAAAATCTAAGAGCAAATATATCAAGCAAGATCAATGGAGATAGGAAGAATGGAGATCCAAACCCTATTGGACATGTGATGGTATAATCTTTGTGATTTCATTTGATTTGCATTGTCTTTGGTAATCTTCATATGTTATGGTGGATCTTTGTTGTTGTTAGGCTAGGGTTTTGTGGTTGAATTCATTTAGCATTTCAATATTGTTATTATTGTTTATCCATTTTCACCATATACATTTTGGCACGCCCGGTGGGACTCTTGTCCCTTTTGCATTTAACATCCTTGTTGCAGATTTTGTGTTTTGAAGTTGCAGATCTGACATTTTCGACAACATTTTGATATTTTCGAGTCTGCGTACTTTTGGATCGCGTTTTTGATTTTATGGCGCATCTGCAACATCTGGAATCGCATCTATGTTATCGACAGTATTTTATTTTGCAGATTCCGAAAACCGCGTCTATGTTCCTCAGTCATGTCTGTGGTGTTTTTAGATGCGTCTGTGTCCAGAAGTCACGTTTGGGTTCTGGAGCCGCGTCTGTGTCTCACAAAAGTGGGTCTGCATCAGGAAGTCGCATTTGTGTCGAAGGTAACCACGTCTGTGTGCACCAATTTCAATTTTTTTTGAGTTTATTAATCTGGTTTTGGGTTTTGCATTTAAGGTTTCAGATCTGGTTTATTTTGAGCTAACATTTTTAGATCTAGCTAACGAAATTGGTGCAGCTTGTCTTGAAAGCAAAATCATTTTGTTGAACGCACCTATTTTCACAAAGTCTTTTGGGTTTAAAATTTACCTAACTTGTGTGCTTGCAGAAAGGGGTGATTATTTCAAACAATCCAAACTACTAACAAATCTTTGTTGCAGGACCTTGGCAAGGGTTTTTGGATTTTTTTTTATTGTGTGCCTTGTTTTCATAAACTAGCAAACACTTCAATTGGTGCACTAAAATTGAATCATTGTCTTTTGTGTCTCGAGCAATAGGCTCTTTTTGTTTAATCTTTAGAGGGCCTGTCTTCCCGTGTGGTCATTAGGACTACTAGTGAGAAGAGAACAACCCAAGTGGTAGCGAGGAAAACCCACCTCTTCCAAACCATTATAAATAACTGTATTCATGGTGAAAACTATGAATAATGTGTGCTGATTAGTTCATACCGACACTATGTCTCCCTATAAACTCGTTTGATCAAATTTATTTGATCAGTTGTAGGGTAGAACCCCTACCAGCTGGGAGCCTTCTGTATTTATAGAGCTAAAAGTGCCGCATGTATGGCCACACGAGCGGATGCCCTTACTAGCACCTTTTTGTTTTAGAAGCCCAAATCCTTCTAGTTGTTGGGGTAGGAGGTCGGACCTCTGGTAGCGGCCCACACACATATGGTTCTTAGTAGAGATACAAAGTTCGCCATGGGGAGTTTTCATGGGGACTGATGCTTGGCTGACCCAAGAAGTGAGTGCCGAGGGTGGAGCGAGTGAGTTCAAGCATCTAAGTATCTGCTCTGAATAGCGTAGCCTCGGGGGTAAAACCCCATGTGGGATCAACAACTATTGTCTTGGCCAGCCATAAGAATTGTGCTTGACTTATTTTAAACATTCAAACATTCAAGACCAAACAACAAAACATTGTGTCTTTTGTGT
Organism: Cryptomeria japonica; assembly: GCF_030272615.1. NCBI lineage: Eukaryota > Viridiplantae > Streptophyta > Pinopsida > Cupressales > Cupressaceae > Cryptomeria > Cryptomeria japonica. Next base: position 271,216,185 of record NC_081415.1, on the reverse strand, counting down.
CTTCAAGTGTATGCAAAACATTTTTACATCAAACAACACACTTTTCTTGGAGTCATTTTGAGTCTAGACACTTGCAAACATTGAGTCTTCATCAACATTGTGTCCTCTTGTCATGAAAAGTAGTCAAACAGTCAGATTTGCTCACAACAAAAATGACTTCACAGATTGGAAAAAATTGCACAAATTTTGCAGAAATGCGTCTGTGTTTGATATAATAGCGTCTGTGTTGTATAACCGCGTCTGTGAAGGGCAGAAACACGTCTGTGTCTCCAGAATCAATAGTGCACTTTACAAAAATCTTAGAAACACGTATGTGTTAAACAGAACCATGTCTGTGTCAGGAAATCGCATCTGTGCAGTATACAGGCGCGTCTGTGTTTAGAATTGAAAAACTTTTACAGTCCAGCAAATAAACATAGTCAGTTTCAGAATTCTTGAGCTTCCTAGGTCATTTCTCCAGGGTTTCATTTAGCATTCAACCTGTCTTAGGGTCTCACATAGTCCATCATTTCTTTACACCTTACATTACATTCACATTTGTCTAAACTTGAGTCAAAAGGTCACTTGCTTGTACTCATCATACTTTGTGAACACACTACATACAACAACATTTTGCTAAGTGGTCCCTCATCAAGGTCTATCACCTTTGGGTCTCATTTGGTCTTACTTAGAGTCAAGGTCAACTTACCTCATCAAGAGAAACTATCCTCTCTTTGGAAGTCACACCTACTCTACTACATACATACTTGGTCTTACACTTTGGACATTGCAAGAACACCTCAGATTCATTTACATTCCATCCAACTCTTGGTCTTCCATACTTTTTCCATTTTCATCTAGTCTAACACATCTTGGTCAATACATAGTTCATGGTTGAAACCCATCTTCAAAAATATAGGAGAGAAACTAAAGAGGCTCAAGAGTCCGCAAACATGAGTGTCTATGAGTATGACAATGATGTCTTTTTCAATACTGATCATAACACATTACCTGACATGGATGCCTATAGAAACATTCCAAATGTTGAGAACATGGACACTACAAACAACAATGATACACACAATGACAATATGGACAACTTTTCCATACATTCAGCAGATGTGGAAGAATCCATTATGGACCCCCGCTTCAATCGATTGATTGAGGAAATAATGAGGAGAGATAGACAATACTTCTTACAAATGATGGCACAAAGTGGAGCCAAGATACCTCGTGATTTTGACATGTCTCAAATAATGGAAAATCGAACTTTGCAACAAACTCACTCCAACATGGATCAAAGGAGGCCTAATAGTGGAGGAAATAGAGGACCATATATGGTACCTGAATCACCATCATCTTTGTTTCAAAAACTAGAGGTCCCACATACACATGGTCAAGCATATGATACTCACCTTCGCAGACCATTATGGAAGTCTTATGCAGAAAGATATGCTCAATCACATACCAATGCTAAGGATCAACCACCAAAGCAATTGGATATTCAAAGGCATGCTCAAAATTTGGACACAAGGAAACCCCGTGTCAAATTTGGGGGTAACACATTAGAACATGGCATGCCTATAGAATATGGTGTACATGGACAAAATAGATATGGCGTTCCTCAACATGAATCTATACCAAGTGGTCCATATATGCAACATCACTATAGACCTCCTCCATATGAACATGTGTATGATCAATATCATCCATATATGCAACATGCTCCTCCTCCAATTGGTGATTCAAGCATGGGGTATGGTCCAAGAAGTCGATCTCCACCTAAGAGCAATTTGGAACAACAAATCAGGGACCTACAAAAGAAAATGGAGGACATAAATACACCAAAACCAACATACACAATGAGAGACATATGTCCTTATCCATTTGAAAAGAGAATTCCAATGCCTCATTTTCCTACACACTTTGTGACGCCTAAATTTGATAAGTATAGAGGCAAAGGGGATCCTAAGGCACACATAAGACAGTTTTTCAAAGCCTACATTGAGGTAGCAGCAGAAGAGACATATTTGATGAGATTATTCCCACAAAGCTTAGGTGATCAAGCTATGGAATGGTTCTCCCAACTTCCACCTGGCATTAAGTCATGGGGTGACCTAGCAGAGGCATTTATCCAACATTTCTCCTACAACATAGAGACAGACATATCAGTCACTACTTTGTGCAACACCAAGCAAAGGGATGGAGAATCTTTTTCATCATTTTTACAAAGATGGAGAAATCTAGCCAACAGATGTTCTTGTGAAATTCCACAAAAACAAATGGTAGAGATGTTCACACAAAATGTGAACAAAGACATTGGCTATGATCTAAGAAAAGCTTGTTTGTCTAACTTCAAGGACGTCATTGAAAAAGGATTAGCAACAGAGAAGGTCCTAATTGAACAAGGAGTCATTAAGATATTCAAGGAAAACAAAGATGACTTTAAAGGAAAAGATAAGCCAAGATTTTGGAACAAAAACAAGAACACAGTCAATGATGGTGTTGTTGATGCCAATACAGTGCGACCCAAATTCATTTTTTTGGGATCAAGTTCTACAAACAATCAAGTGAATACTCAAACAACTTCCAGATCATGAAGGAAGTACACTCCATTGGGAGAACCACTTGAATCAGTTTTCAAGAAGCTAGTGGCAAACAAGGTAATCACAATTCCAGATTTTCCTCCATATGAACCAAAGGTTAAACCAAATTGGTGGAATGATGATGAGTATTGTGAATTTCATAAGAGCAAGGGTCATAAGACAGGAAATTGTCATCGACTGAAGAATATCATACAAGATCTCATTGATAGAGGTGACATTGAGATTGAGGGACACTCATCCAATCAAGAACATGAGATGTTTAAGGAACCATTCCCAAAACATGACAAGGGAAAAGCTAAAGCCACAGATGACCAAACCAACTATACCAGAGCAACCTATAACTATGATTCAACTATCAATAATATTTTGATGGACAATTACGTCTCTACCATTATCATCAAGGACAAAAACCCTGAGAATTCTACTCGGAGACCTAAGATTGTCCTAAAAGGTGTTGGATCTTCTTCCGAACCTACCTCTGAATGTCATGTTACAACCCGTCAAGGTAAATTCACTTTGCAAGGTGCTCCAACCAAAAACACCCCTTCTTCATCAACCAAGCCTAAGTACAACCTTGTAGAACAGTTAGGGAAGATACTCACGCTCATCTCCATCCTTGAGCTCTTATGCATATCCCCCGCACATAAAGCTATTCTTGACAAAATCTTGAGAGACACTGTCGTTCCTACTGATCTGAATGTGGATCAGTTCCAAGCTATGGTGGGATACCTTTTCGTTCCACATTCCCTTACATTCACAGAAGCCGACGACGCCTCTATAAGTCAACCACATAATGCACCATTACATGTTGAAGCCTTCATACACAAACATTGAATCAAACGAGTCCTGATAGATGGAGGAGTTGGCCTAAACATTTGTACATTGAGCACAATTAAACAATTGGGATATTCTGATAAAGCTGTAAATTCTACAAACAAAATCACCATCAAGGCATATGATGATGAAGAGTGTTCATCCAAGGGCACAGTCACCTTACCTCTCAGAGTTGGGCCAGTCACGAAGGATGTGGTTTGTCAAGTCCTAGATCTAGATCTCACTTATAACATATTGCTAGGACATCCTTGGATTCATGAAATGAGGGCAGTCCCATCTACATATCACCAATGCATTAAATTTCCTCACAATGGAGTGGAGGTAATAGTTAACAGTGATCCTAATCCATTCATATACTGCAATAACCTAAGATCAAAAACTGAGACCATCATTCCCAGTAATCGCGAAGCTATTCCTTCTTCGGCATACATTAATCTTGAGTCATTAAAACCTTTGACATCAAAACAAGGTGAGCTTAAAGGCAAATTTCAGGACAAGGGCATGGGGGAATACACTTTAAATCAGACCATGTACTTACAACAAGTCATGAGTTCACCAAAAGAATATGGAAGACCACATCCTAACAAGCAAGTATCCATCATTGTACTCAAATGGGACCCTACTACCTTTCAAAGATGGGGTGAATTGGAAGAGGAAGACTTATACAAAATGCTTTACAAAGACATTGAAGATGATACACAAGATCACATCAGTCTACCATGTGAGAAATATGGCAAAGGTTTCAAGATCCTACAAAAATTTGGGTATGATGGAAAAAGCCCTCTTGGGTTACGAAAGGAAGGCATCATTGAACCTTTACAACCTGAATTAACTTTCAAAAAGGAACGCTCAAAAGGACTTGGTTTCTTGACTTCCAAGGTCCACACTCAAAGGACAGAAGAAGCCTTACAAATCAAAGCTGCCAAAATTCAACAAGAGGGTCACTATTCCATAGACTCCAATGATGGGAATGGGGTTCAGACAAATCCTCCAGTGACTACGAGCTCACTGAGACATTCAGAGAGCCAGATGAACCCATAGAAGAAGAGGAATTTTATAAAAGATTCAAAGTCGGTCAAGAAACAACCCATGAGGATTCCACATAGTCCTTGTCTCAAGGTTCTAGGTTGAAATCACATAGGATGAGAACACCTCTCCCAGAATGCGCTACTAGTGATGATAATTTGGATTCGTTCATGATCGAGACTGATGAGGAGGGTGCCATCGATGACATTGATAATTACCTTGACATACCCAAATATAACTGCATCTTCACTCTTAGCCCCGCTAACTTCAAAGACATTAAAGGCCTTCCCCTTGTTCACCACCAACTCATTGACTGGGATCATGAAGGACCTGCACAGTTTGACACATTCCAAAATGATGAAGCTTTTATTGACTATCTTGGCATACGAGATGATCTCCCCCCTGGGGACCATAAAGTGGGATACACTATAGAACTCAATAGCGTGGCATATTTTGGTGAGGGCGTCGGACGTTCCAGTCACAAAAATGTGAAAATAAGAACAAACCAAGGGTCTTATGGCAAAAACCACACTGTGGCGCTGTCTGACCCCAAAAAAGTAAAAAGAAAGGACGTATCTTAGGGTGAAAACCTCTCTGAGGCACTCGAAGATGGAAGGCTCGACATTCTCCCAGCATCATATGAGGAAAAGTCATCCATGTTGGTGGAGGAGACTATCAAAACAAACATTGGTATAGAAGAGGTTCCACACAACATATTCCTGGTTCAATCATTGACGGAGTCAGAAAGGTCAAAATTCATAAGTTTCTTCAAAGAAAAACAAATCAACTTTGCCTGGTCATATGCTGATATGCTTGGATTAGATCTAGATTTGGTAATGCATCATTTGACAGTTAAACTGGGGGCAAAACTAGTGAAACAGAAATTAAGAAAGATGCATCCACAAGTCGCATTATTGGTCAAAGCAGAACTTGAGAAATTATTGGACATCGGATTCATACGCCCAATTGATTATCCTGAATGGATCTCCAACTTAGTGCTTGTCTGGACTAGATCGCAACATCAGAATATGTACGGATTTCAGAGACATCAACAAAGCTTATCCAAAGGATGACTTCCCATTACCAAATATTGACTTGATTATCGATCTCATAGCAGGTCATGAAATGTTATCATTGATGGATGGATTCTCTGGTTATAATCAAATAAAGATCGCGCCCGAGGATCAACACAAAACATCATTCACTTGTCCTTGGGGAAATTTCTACTGGAATGTCATGCCCTTTGGGCTAAAAAATGCAGGTGCTACATACCAAAGAGCCATGACTACTATCTTTCATGATCTCATGCACGTAACTGTGGAAGATTATGTCGATGACCTCTTGGGCAAATCAATAGACAGAAATACACATTTGGACACACTTTCAGTCATCTTTGATCAGTTGGAAAAATACAAAGTAAGATTAAACCCCAAGAAATGTGTCTTTGGAGTAACCTCCGGGAAGCTCCTAGGATTCATTGTATCAAAAAGAGGAATGGAAGTTGATCCAGCAAAAGTCAAGGCCATCCTAGAGATGCAACCACCAAGAAATATTAGTCAACTTTGGTCTTTACAAGGGAGACTCCAGTCCATACGAAGATTCATAGCACAACTTGCAGATAAGTGTAATCCTTTTCAGCACTTGCTACATAAAAAAATTCAAATTCAAATGGGATGATAACTATCAACAGGCTTTCCAGACACTCAAAGATTATCTTCTGAATCCGCCAGTTTTGATGCCACTAGTTCCAGATCAGCCTCTGTTACTATACATATCAGCTACTCCAACAACACTAGGGGTACTCTTAGCACAACAAATTGTTGAGGGCAAGGAAAAAGTAGTATACTATATCAGTTACACATTGGTGGGATATGAGCTAAATGATGCAGAGCATCTATCACAAACCATAAAACCTTCATTCAAGGGTAAACTTTAAACTTGAATCAAGAGACATATAAAAAGATAAATCAATCTTCTCAACTTCAAAACAATTTCAAAGGTTATATTACATCCTTAAAACCCTTCATTCAATATTTAAGATCATAAAATTCACCATAACATGAGAGAAAAAATTCTTTATTGCCATGGAATACCCTAGTTTAGGGTTTCATCCCTTAACAACTGTTTTCACCAAAAAAATCACAAAATATTCAATTCTTAACCAAATAAAGTAAGACCAAAAGCACTGGAAAGAAGATTTAGAGACCTTTCCAACACATATATCCTTTCTTCAATATTATCCCTCATGTGACCACACCAAATGCTACAACCGGGTTGTTGCTGCCTTCACCAATCTGCTTTTCACTGTGAACTGTAACAAACAGTCATCCATAACATTTTACATATTTCTCATAAGGAAAATTGCTTCATTCAGAATTTATATTACTGAGTTACACAAGTTATCTCAAAATTTCAGCCAGATCCAACGGTTTAATCAAAATTTATGATCATTTTTCCAAAACCGGGTAACCCTTGGCAGGGTTTTGACAATCATTGAAAAAACAAACATATCTTGCCAAATACTCCACAAAAATGTACAAGAAAGGATTCATCTGAAAGATATTTCATCAATATATCATTAAATAACATCTACATATAAAAATTACATCAAATGTGATCCTCCATGGATCTATGACAGCCATAGATTCCTTAAAACCTCATGACAGTTTGAGGGTTTGATGGATAATCTTTGTCAAATCCCCTCCAAACCGATTTCCCTTCTTGATTTTGACCAAACATGGTTTTATAAACCATTTCCAACTCCTTTCTAACTAATCCAACCACCTCATAACCAATGGATTTCATTTTTTACACTTTTGTTGCACTTTTTGGCAATATTGCAACTTTGCAATTTTTACAATTTTTGACATAAATGACTCGAACTCTTACATGGACACTTTTAAAACTTCAATATGGACCAAATATGATATCTTTGGACAAAATCGCTCATTTAGCCTTACATATTATGATTCAATTGACTCAAATAACCTTAATATATTATGAATGACTCAAATACAATAAATTGTTCATATTATGACTTTTGACCTCCTACTATGCTTGTGTGCTTAGGTGCCTCTGCACCACTAAACTACACAGAAATTGAGCGTGCATGTCTCGCCATGGTATTTGCTTCGTAGAAATTAGGACATTACATGCTAACTCATAAGACTAAGTTGGTTGCAAGGATCGATCCATTGAAATACCTTCTCAATAAAGCAACACTTACTGGGTGACTAGCCAAATGGGTAATGATCCTGAGTGAATTCAACATCGAGTATGTGGATAGAAAAGAAATAAAAGGACAAGCCATCATAGATCAATTAGCAGATGCCCCCATGATAGATGATGTTCCTCTAAGTTCAGAATTTCCAGATGAATCCATTTTAACAATGTCACATGCAAAGCCATGGCAATTGTACTTTGACGGCTCATACACACAACATGGGGCAGGAGCTGGCATCCTCTTTATAACTCTTCAAGGGGATTCTATACCAAAATCATACCACTTATCATTTCCTTGCATTAACAATATAGTGGAATATGAGGCATTGACAACTGGATTACGGATTGCAGTTCAGTGGAAGATCCAGGAACTTCGTGTTTTTGGGGATTCTCAACTTGTAATCCGTCAAGCAACTAATGATTACCAAACAAAAGATGAAAAATTAATGCCTTAGAAACAAATGGTGGATGACTTGAAACAACATTTCACAAAGATAGACTTTGAGCAGATACCAAGAGAGCAAAATCGAGCTGCAGATGCCATGGCTACAATTGCTTCACTGATCGATCTACCTCCAAATGAGACCCGCTATGAGTTCTTGGTGGATAACCTTTTGGTTCTTTCATATGAAATCATTCCTACTGAGATGATATGTGTCATCAGTCCTGAGTCCCAGTTATATGGTTCCATCTTCACATACCTTCGTGACAATACCCTACCTCCTGATTTATCCAATAACCAACGTCGCACTTTCATTCGCCAATCCTCTCGATATGTCATTTTAGCTGATATCCTATACCGGCGAGGTCTAGATGGCACTCTTCTTAGATGTTTAGAAAGCAATGAAGCTCAGATTGCGTTATGTGAAGTACATGAAGGGATATGTGGTCCACATGCTAGTGGTCCTACCTTAGCCAAGAAACTCATCAGGACTGGATATTACTGGCCCAATATGGAAAAGGACTCATATCAGTTTGTCAAGAAATGTAAGCAATGTCAAATTCATGGAGACCTCATACATGCACCAGCACAAGAACTTCAACCAATTGCGTCTCCTTGGCCCTTTTGTCAATGGGGACTCGATCTCATAGGCAAGATTCACCCTCCTTCTTCCAATGGTCATAAATTCATTATCACTGCCACAGAGTATTTCACAAAATGGATTGAAGTCGTGCTTCTCACACAAGTCACTGAAAAATAGATTTCTACGTTCATCCTCAACTATATCATTTGCCGATACAGTATTCTTGTTTCCATTATCACTGATAAAGGGCGTCCCTTCAAAAATCAGGATGTTCGTGAACTCTGTGACTGCTTCCATATTTCCCATAATTTCTCCATGCCATATTACCCCCAAGGTAATGCTCAAGATGAGGCATCTAATAAGACAATCCTTAAAATCCTAAAGAAGACAGTTGACAATGCTGGGCGTAATTGGCATATCCAGCTTAATCCTGCACTTTGGGCATACCGCACAAGTGTCTGAACACCTGCAGGAGCTACACCCTATTCACTTGTCTATGACACTGAAGCCATCTTGCCTATTGAGGTCGAGCTACCCTCTTTACGAGTCTCTTTGCAAAATATTATCAGTGATGAAGACTATAGGGTCTCTCGCTTACAAGAACTTGAACTACTGGATGAACGAAGACAAACTGCTTTTAATCATCTCAAGGCTTACCAACAATGAATGAGTCACAGCTACAATCACAAGGTCAAGCCTCGCATATTTGAGGTAGGTGATTTGGTTCTCAGAGAAAACTTAAAAAATCAGCAAGACAGAGAGAAGAAGGGCAAGTTCAAACCAAATTGGCTTGGTCCTTACATCATCACAGCAACATATGGATCTGGTGCATATCAAATCTCAACTACAGAAGGTGAACTTTTGAAGGATCCTATCAACAGCATGCACCTTCACAGGTTTTACACATAGCTTTTCAGAGTATCCTAATTTCAAAAATACAAAAAAAATTCAAAATTTTCAAAAATACAAAAAAAAATCATAAAAACATAAAAAATCGTTACTTGGTGAAAACCTGGCAAACAGGCGCCTTGTGACACAAAAAAACATTGAAAAATCGAAAAAAGTAAAGAGAAATAATTTCGTCCAACAGTGAAAACCACTTCGGTGGTGCCCTGGGCAAGTACCATGGTGAAAACTAGGTCACCAATGCCATGCATAGAGACATTGCTCCTCCCTCCTTCAGGATTCACTTTCATCCTTTCACTTTGCACACACTCACAACCTATTCGTTCATAATAAACTTACACATTCCCATCATGGCTTGTTATTGATCTACCCAAGATTGGTTAGCCATTCATAATAAATCTCCCTTTCCATCCATAATAGATCCTATCTATGGCTAAGGCAAATCCTACGTCTAGTGATAGGTGTGGAACTGAGAACATCACATGTTTCGAGGAGTATAGTTTCTTCTAGCTTCCTTCAGTCTATCCGCACACAATCCACAATAAAGTTTCATCTTCTTTGCAATAAAGTATCAGTTTCATGGATTCAGTCAGTTTCAGATGAGACAGCAGCAACAATGGGCTTCAACAAAATCAAATCTTTCAACAGACTCAGACAACATATGGTTCCATGCTATCTATCATTTTTGTGAAAGTAAACATTGTGACCACAATCAAATAAGACTTATACAAGTGACAAGAGACACTAAACTTGAGGACTACAGTGGATGTTGGTGTCGAGTCTTGGTGTTATTTTGATTTTTATCTTTTGGTGACATGTCTTTTAGCTTTTCTGGGATGTCTCTGACTAGAGATTTTATCTCCAGGATGTCTTTGACTAGAAAGGCAAGGATGGGGTATCGTCACCTATTTGTATTTATTGTCTATGGATTGTCTCGTAGTAATGCTTTGACTTGTCCAAGGATATGAGGACACTAAGAGTCTAGTGTGAACTGGGGCATTCCTTGTTTGTGACTGTCTTATCTCCATGCAAACAGGTACAATGATTTTCTGGGTCGAACATATGCCTTGATTGCCATAACCTACTTGCCATAATAAAGCTCAATGATGATAATGCACAAGAAGTTCTTTCACTTTCATATCTTCTATCTTTCATCCCCCTTTCTTGATTGACTTCCATCATCCTTCTCAAGTCCGCGTAGCCTGCTATCACATGACTGAGTATAATGACACACCAAAAATATTCTCATTTCATGTAGTTGCACCTGCATTACCACATATAAGCATTTCATACATACATATAGATATCACAACTACATCACATCCTGCACACAACACCTGTTAGCACAATTTACATTTGCATTATCATATTCATCTGCATTACATACATTCACATTTACATTTGCATACAGATATAAAACATAAAAGAACACAAAAATATTGCATTTCATCATGTACATATTTGCATCCATATCATAAGCATCACATAAAACATACATTATGAAACATCTCATCACATAGGTACACATGCATATAGCTACCGTAAAGATGAATCATCTCATATATATATAAAGTGTCATGATACAATGATGTCAAAATCATATGGCTACAATCACCCACAGGTCTCTACATCATCATACAAAAATGATACAATACTGATACATAGGGAGCCCTCTACGGCTATGATGAACTCCCTCCCTTGGAGCTGCCTGGCCTCGATGGAATCTGAGCCCCCGAAGGACCCACCCCAAGATCATCCCTCCCATTCCCTCTATCTGGTGGTGGTGGAGGACCCATAACCCCACCACTAGATGCCTGTCTCCTCCGGCTCCCTCCCGTAGCTGTTGTTGTCCGTGATGGTCTATGGAAGCTCCTCGCCCACTGATCAGCTGGCACCACACCATAATAGAGATCTCACCAGTAGTCAATCTCCTCCCCTACCCGCAGAACGTAGGCATATCCAGCCCTTGTGTCCTCTACCGCCTGCCTCCCAGCCCTTAGTGCTATCTCAGCCTCTGTGTAGCACTGAATGGCCTGGTCCCACTCTCGTTCAATATCTCTGAGCTGCCTCTTGAGCCTATCCCTCTCCCTCTCCAAGTCCTGGATCTCATCTGCCTATCCCTGGCAGATCTCCTTCAGCTCAGTTAGCTCATCCTCCTCTACCTCAGCCCCCTATGGCTCTGCCTGTGGCTCCCCCTATACGGGTGCTTTCCCCTATGCCTGTGCCTGTACTAGTGGCGGTACTTGTACCTATCCCTATACCTGTTCCTATACCTGCACCTATCTGGGACCCTGTGCTGCTGGCACTTGTAGCGGTAATCCATCGCGACCCCTCACCACCCGAGCCTGCCTGTCCTCTCCACCCTCCTCTCTCCAACTGCCCCCCTCCTCCTCCATAGGCCTCTACCCCCATCATCTCCATCATCATCACCATCCCCACCACCATCTCTATCTAGTAGCTCTCCTAGATCCATCAGGCGTGGGAATGGATGCTCAGCCCAGTATGTTGTGTACTCGACATCCATGCCGGCATCCTCGATCTATGGCCACATGTCCTAGGGTAAGGGCATCATCTCTACTAGCTGTGTAACAACCTAATCATATGATAGTAAGGGCCCAAACTGCGCCTGATCCCTGACAGTCTATGCATACATGCCTGAACCCCGTGGCATCTGCTAGATCCTCTCAAACTGCCTGCCCACCCTGTCCACTAGCTGCCTCTCCAGTACATAGGGCATCCACCCAATCAGATACCTGCTCTGGAAGGTGTAGGGTAGCTCTACCGCATCATCCTCCCACTGTTCACATCCCAGGTATGGCCTCCATATAACCATATCAATGTCATCAATCACCCACCGCTAGTGCTGTAACCTACCAATCCGTGGCTGCGAAGTGATCATGTCATACAAGTGTACAAAACTGCGTCCATGACCTCTGCTCCTAAAATGTATCGATCTCATCACTAGCAGATGCTCATAGGCCCACACCTATAATAGTGTGACCCCACAGCCCAATCCCACTGACTCATGGTACACAAACTGATGCAGCTCGTAATACAGGTGTGCTTGCACACACGGTCCCCAGGCATATCTGGTGTGCTATGTCACCAATGTCTCCAATGTAGCTCCCAAGCCCATAGCCAACCCTCATGTCACTCTATCAGGACACAAGAACCCACTGATCGCTCCTCCTATCACTGCTGGTAGCGCTAATCTTGTAGCTGTCATGGTGTCCCAAGCCACATGCCCTGCCCTCATCTCCAGTCCTGGGTCCTGGAACACTCATCTCAGGGCCTCCCTGTCTCCATCTCGATCGTAGGGAATCAGTTCCCCATCGATCAGTATCTACAAAATCTTGTATACATCCTCCAGGGTGACTGTCATCTCCCCCATGGGTAAATGAAAGGTGCAAGTCTCGAAGTGCCACCTCTCCGCCAGTGCAGTCAGCAGTCCCATGTTCGCCCAAAACTCGGGCACATACAGAATATGTCTCAGACCCATAGCCTCAATAGCCACTTGGTCCTCAAAGGTCAGCTCAGGTTGCAATCTCTGCATCGATGGGAATCTCTCCCATGACTCCAACATAGGCAAATACTCCTCCAGTCAAGCAAATCAATCATGTCAGTCATTGTGGCATTCACTATTCATCACAAAATGCTACTACTTTTTTATCTAAGTGCATATGGTATTCTATTCTAGTGACACTCCCTGTTCATCACAAAGTGCTCCTCACATTTGCACTCACTGTTCATCACAAAGTGCCTTGATCTATCCTATCCTAGGGCCTCTGCTTGAGTGAATCCTCTTGAGTAGTTTCCTAATTGGCAACATATGTTCTATCACAGAATTGTCAATCCTAGCCCTATTTGCAATTCTAGTCTTTCCTAGAGGACCTGCTTGAGTGTATCTTCTCAACAGCTTATCCAATCGATAGCGTATGTTCATCACAGAACTACCGATTTGACCTAGAAGACACCAATTCACATTTTTGGACACAAACGCGCTTTCCTGACATAAACACGCTTGAAGACTGCATAAACGTGCCTGTTTTACATAGACGTGCCTATGCTCTGCATAGACGCGCCTGGGTGACACAGGCGTGCCTTCTTGGCATAGATGCACCTACACAGCACAGACGCGACCGCATTTTACACAGACGCGCCTAGCGAGCACAGACACGCTTGGACGTTTTTGACATTTTTTTGGACCCTATTCTAAGCACATTTATTTCCCTATCTAGCATGCATTAATGACAACAATAAATGCAACAAAGTATGAGGTAATTTTGTGGTACTTACCGGCTCTCCTGCCTCTGCTGGCCTCTGAAATCGGCGAACGCGGTCGAATCTGTGAACAAAAGTCATCGCTGCTGACTGCTGCTGCTCTATTTCGCTCTGCACTATGTTCTTGTGGATGTGTGGATGACAATGAGGATGTATTTCCCTCGTGGTCTATCTTATAGGCTGCCCTAGCCCTCATTTCCAGAGTCAGTCTTCATTATCCCATGACTCTGTCACTTTATCCGGTCAGTCCATTCTATCCCGTCTTTCTTATCGAGAGATTGTCTGTGATCTTTTCAGACATTTTTTCATCCAATCTCTCAAGGGGGTATATCATTCCCATCTTGGGGCAACTCTGTATCAGTTCATCTTATCTTCTTTGAAACAACGCGACAAGCTACATTGTCTCAAAGAGGGGCAAAATGTAGACACCCAAAATTGTCCAGTCTAATTAAATAAATATTTATTTATTTAATTATCTAAGCTTAAGTCTTCTATTTATTAAATAAATCTTTATTTATTTAATTAATTCATTTATCCTATTCTAGCCTTATTTCTCATTTAAATAAATACATTTATTTATTTAAATTATCATTTTCCCAAATTAAATAAATATCTTATTTATTTAATTATCCCACTTCTTCTATTAATTAAATAAATCTTTATTTATTTAATTAATTCATTAACCTTTTCTACCCATGACACATGTCATTCATCTCTTAATTCATACACTACCTACCCCTTTCATTATTTTATTATTTCTTTTACCTACCATCTAATCATAGCCGACCTCCTTTTACACCTCTCAATCTTATCCCTCCATTTCATATTGTGTCTTCTATATAAGGAGATGCTTCCTTCATTATCAAACCCTAATCAATTTATGCACTTGACTACACTACGCTTTTTGAGCATATGCGATCCTACTTGCAACCACATTCCATTCTTTGTTGAGCTCTTGTGCACATAAAATCTGAGAGCAAATATATCAAGCAAGATCAATGGAGATAGGAAGAATGGAGATCCAAACCCTATTGGACATGTGATGGTATAATCTTTGTGATTTCATTTGATTTGCATTGTCTTAGGTAATCTTCATATGTTATGGTGGATCTTTGTTGTTGTTAGGCTAGGGTTTTGTGGTTGAATTCATTTAGCCTTTCAATATCGTTATTATTGTTTATCCATTTTCACCATATACAGGTAGAAATAATGGTGGTAAAACTCATGCACTAGAGGAAAAATTTAAATTTTGAATTTTGAATTATAGGAACAAAGCTTACAAAATTGAGTAATGCAAAATTTAAGAAAATAATGATTACACAATTTGAACTTTGTTGGAGGAAGCAAAATGACACAATTTCCAAAAACAATTTTATAATAAATCAAAGGAAATTGGAATTTTAAATTTAGGGCCAAGGGGATACCACTTAATTTTAAAATCAACAAAAACGAAATTTTTAAAATTAGGGCATAATATAATTAACCTCTCAATTTTAAAAAATTTCTTGAAATTTGAAATGTTGAATTTTGGAGGTATTTTCGATTCTAGAGGGATAAAAAATTGACAAAATCAGCCAATCTTCTGGATATTAAATAAAGTCATAACAATCTCTCGAAATTTCAAAAAAAAGGTCGAGGACCATGGCGGGAATGCACATGGTCTGACCAACTTTTTTCAAAATTTTCAGGGATGAATATTACTATGATTTTAAAGCTAACCCCAAAAATTTGGCAAATTTTACGATTTCTAGATAGGCGAAATGAAGGTTCAAATGTGAAAATAGGACTCTATTAGGGTTTTGAAGAAAAAGAGGAATTGGACTACAAATTTGAAAAAGGTCAAACCTAATGGATAGGGACACATTGGAAAGTGTTTAGAAATATGAATTTGAACGAAATTGATTGAAATTTGCACAAAATCCAATTAAATTTGAAAATTAGGGTTTTATGACCTCACCACTTAATTTTGTAAATTTGAATTTTGAAAAAGAAGGGAAATTGAAATTTTGAATTGTAGGATGCAGATAAGTTTGAAAATAGTCACAAATCTGAAAAATAAATGAAAATTCAATTCATGTACAATTTCAAGACGATTTTTGATAATTAACCTCTTAATTTTGTGAATTTAATTTGCAAATTGAACAAGGCAATGAAGAAATTGAATTTGACAAACAAAGCAATTTTTCAGATCTAAGACAATAACAAGAAATTTTTGCAAAACACGAGTTCAATTTCAGTTTTAAAAACTAGGGTTTTGAATGAATTAACCACTAAGTCTACAAAAAAAGTTAACTTGTAAATGAAAAATATGCAATGATTTTCAAAATAAATCATGTAAGGCGTCGGATTCACCAGCATGTAATGCTGGTGAAAAATGTGTGAATGAGAGATCTAGAGGAAAGCTACCCTTTTGCTACAAGAAGAGATGAGAGTTTCACTACCGATTTCTCTTCAAACACTTTTCATGCATTACATTGGAAGAGGGGGGAAAATTCACTAGATTCAACCTCCAAACATGTGTTGGCAATTGACACTCAATTGGTTGGTTTCACTATGTTGTCATTGATGGCAACATGGTAGCTTATTCTGGCTTCATATTTTGGGTCAGTTGTGTACCGACAGGCACTTCATCGACAGACACTTCACTGACACTGACACCGACAAGATGGAAGGATTTCTTTAGTTACCGAAAATGCAGGCCAACATGGTTTAGGTATTAGAGGCCGACATCTATTGGATCCGGCATTGACAATTATTTTTTAAATTCATGTATTTATGTTATCTAGCTGACATGTATGTTGATATTGTAATTATCTTTGTAAGCCGACATAAGGCATGGTAAATTGTATAGGGTATATAGGTCAGTTGGATTAGATCATTTTGTTATGGAATATGTGGATGTGATATGATGCGAATATGTATTAAGAAGGAAACAATGAAGGAGATGCCAAATATATCAGAGAGATCATGTTTGTGAGGATATTTATGTATGGGATAGTCCGGTAAAAGGGTTTAGGGTTTTAGACCAGAATAGACAGAGCTTAACTGGAACTGTATTCTGTAATAAAAGATGCTATCTTAGCAGTTCAATCATTTCTTCGGATTGTAGTTTGGATTTATATGTAGTTAATGAGGCCCCTTTTTGTAATTGAGCAGTGTGCTCTAGGTTGTAAGCTTTTCTACAAGTGCAGGCCTCTTATATTTTTTAATATCTCTTCATATGGCCAGTGAATTGATATTATGAGTCACAAATCCCACCATAGTTTTTCCTCTTTGAGGTTTTCCATGTATAATTTTGTGTGTTATGGTTCTCATTTATGTGATTGGCTTATTGGTTGCTTTACTTCTTTCAATTATTTATGTACCGATATACCGGCTGGTGTATGCATGTTTTAATAAGGTTAAAATTGATCATACCGGTAGAACATTGATTCACCCCCACTCCTCTTGGTGTTCTTGGATTCCAACAATTGGTATTAGAGCCTTGTGCCTCGGAGGAAGTTTAATAGCTTGAAGGAGATCCTGAATCCGGAATCCATGGATATGGGTTTGGAAAAGTAACTTGAGATGGCACTTGAGGATTATGATGCTGAAAGGATGAAGAAGTTAAATCTACAAGATGAATTAAATTTTGCTAAGGAATTCATTCTTGTCCTACAAGAGAGGTTGTCATCTATTCAAGCTAGGAGGAAGGAACTTTTACAAAATCAGGATGATGAAGAGAAAGATGCACTTAAGGAATAATGTCAAAAGCTGAGTCAGGAGAACATGGTCATGAAAAATGAAATGCAAGCTATAACCATGAGAATGTCTAAAGAGATTGAGGACTGAAAGAAAAAGGAAGAAAATCTTGCTATATCTTTGAAGAACAAATTTGAAGAATGTGGTAGGTTGGTTCATGAGAATGATATGTTGAGAATTGATTTAGTACAATCCTAGAGTAATGAAAAAGAGCTTGAGAGATAAATGATAATTTTGAGAGATGATCTAACTATTGGAAGTGAGTATAAAGAAAAATTCAAGATTAGTTTAGCACAACTAGATGAGTTATTGAAGAGACAAAGGCAAAATGGAGATTCCAATGGACCTAAATTTGAGCAAGGACAAAGTTTTGGTACTACTAATGAAGATCAAAACCATAAGGATTTTGTAAGGCAGTTTGATGCTTATAAATTTAATGTTAGATGTTTTGTTTGTAATAAATCTGGTCACATGACTAAGCAATGTAGAAACAGAGCAAATCAGAACCTTGATTCTGCTCCCGATCAAAGTTCTAAATGTAATAAGTATGGTCATAAGACATAAGATTGCAGAATGAATGTTAAATACTATGCATGTGGAAAATTTGGACATATGGATAATCAGTGTAGGTCAAATAATTATACCAGTTTTAGCAAAGCAATTCAAAGGAACAATGTTTCATGTTATGCATGTAATGAGGTTGGACATATTGCTAAATTATGTAGAAGCAGAAATCCATCGGTTGGTAATAGAGGATCGAATGAGAAAGGAAAAGAGAAGGTTAATGAAATCCGGCAAGATCATACCTAGAGATGGGTTAGGAAGACTGAAGATCAATCTGCAGATGATAATATACCGATTACTTATCCAACAAAGGAGGTTGCTCCTGCACCGACAGGAAGCTCAACCGATAACTAAGGAAGATGCCTTAGGGGTAGGCAAAATTCATGAAGATGTTGCATATGCCCCGGGAAGAGGTTTTGGAAGATGTTCCAGACATTGATGATGCTTATGCGGTATGGAGATATTTTGTTCGAGATCCAGTATCTTTCACCAGAATTCATTGATGTCAATGAAAGATTAGGGTTTTTCTTGGAGGATAAAAGGTTGAATCTACTTCATTTTTTATCACCTTGCATTTAGAGTGATTCAATGTGATTAAGAGAGATTCAAAGTGATTAAAGGTGATTTAGTATGATCAGATATCTTCTTGAGTAATTTCACCAGTGACTGAAAGAGTTTGTTAGGGTTTTTCACTGACAACGATTAACAAGTAATTATCTTTAATCATGGAAGCGGGATCATCATTTGTACCTATCTTTGTTGCAAATCCGACTATTGTTGAGGTCAAGGACCGTCCCAGGCCAACTTTCAAGCGATATCCACATGTGACTTCCCTGGATGACTCGGTTGGAGCATTTTCTCGTGTTTCAGAAGGTGTTGTGTATGTCGAAGATGTTAGGGCATACATACACTGTCACATTGAGGATTTGGGGGCATCTGATATAAAGGGAATGTACATGAGTGAGATAATGGGAGATTCTAGAAAGGTTAAACTTGAATACCAACACATTGAAGACTTAGGGTTTACCGACATTCTGGAATTCAAAGATGAAATCGTTAGGTATGTTTTAGGCAGAGTACATGTAGATTTTATCTGGTTGGACAGACCATACAATATCACAAAGGAGGCCATCAGGGAAATCACCAGTTTTCCATAGGTTGGGCAACGTCCAAATAAGAAGGTTTCTAGTGATTATGTCAACAAGATTACTAGTGCAACATCAGATAGGTGATCAATGAGAATCAACACTATTACCAACATAGACATCAGATTCGGTAGCATGGTCATTGGTTATACGACAACTCAGTCAAACTAACTGAATTCTATTTCTAGCTCCTACATTTACGCAACTTATAAGATGATGAGAGAAAATGAGAAATTGGATCTATGTGGTTGGATTTTAGATGAATTATTGATAAACCTAGGGAAGATTAAAGGAGAAAAAAAGGAACTTTCCGGTATGGAAACCTAATTGTCTGTTTAATGTTTTTTTCATCAATGAGACTCTCAGTTTTGGGAAGAGGCAATGGGCATTTGATATCCCGGTAGGGAGACAATTGAAACAGTCAATTGCTACATTAGGCAGTCAAAGAAATGATAAAGTATGGGGACATTTTAAGGAATTCCAGAAGGCTATAAAATCTAGAGAAAGAGTTCCAAAGCACATTGTTGAAAAATACTCAACTGACATATGCCTCATGGTGAAAAAAGATGAAACACTCATGGAAGCGGTTAAGCCCTGGAAGATCTAGATTGAGGAAATGGGCTATGAAGTTGATGGACAGATTTTAGATGCCTATGCAAAGATGTTAATTGATGCACCAGTAGATGAAACTATCAAAACCTTTGGCACTACAAAGCAAAAGACACGAGGTTGAAGCAAAGTTCAACCAGAAGAAAAGAGAGAAGCAAGAAGGAAGGGCAAGTAAGTTTGTTGAGAAGGTCTCACAAGACATCAAAGCATTGACTGATGTTGTCCTGGAGAAAGGTAAGAAGAGAAAAGAACCAAAAGTGTTCATTGAGCCTATTGCAATAGATTCTACATCTGACGATGACACACCCCTATTTTTCAAAAGGGTTATAAGGAAGAAAATAGAGGAAAGCAAGGTAGAAGCTAAAAAGCAACCTATTAGGAAAGTTACATTCAAGTTACCAGCACAAAAACAAGCTCCAAAAGTAACACCTTCAACTCCATCTAGTACTGCAAGAAGGAAGAAGAAGGTTGACATTGATCTGGCAATTGAATCGGGTAATGTAACTATCTTTCCACCAAAAATTTGTGCAGAATTTGTTGATGAGATCACTAAAGATGGTATGTTAAACAATGTACAGTTTTATTATGAAAATTTAGAGGATGATGAACAAAGAGAGATAGAGGAAGTAGTTTTGTTATATTTGGATATTTATAAGAAAGCCTTGATAGAAATTGAAAACCAAATACTAGAAGAATTATATAATATGTTAGATGCTAGAAGACTATCAGCAATGCAAGAAGATGTGCATATAAAGATATAAGAGTTGTTATCTATTTGTGTTTCTATTACTCCAAAGGAAATGGATAAGACACTTGAGGTGGCAGATAGAAAAGTCTTTAACAACAAACATAGAATAACCAGTCTTATGTTAGGTAGAGTAAATGAGATAATCAAGGAGACCCACAAGGCATGGGTTAAGTTTTTTGAAGAGAACCGATGTTTCTTTACTTCACCATAATCTAAGACAAACTTTGCAGACATCCCGATTGAAGGGAAAGGAAAGTGTATTATGGGTACCTCACCCTCAATTTTGAAAAACATTAACATAGTGGAAATTAAGCCCCCGGTATATAAAAATGTACAGGCAAATGTTGAGATACCGGCAAATACAGAGAGTGTAAAGATTGATAATGTACGAGATATTCATGTTGAGGACAATTGTCCTCCGGATACAAATGTACATGATGAGGTTACAGTTCCTAGGGAGGAACCGACAGTTACTGAGACTGCACCAAGTGGCAAAGCCACCAGTGCAAGTGAGGAAACTATAAAGGATAAAACATCAGAGGAGAAGAAAGGGGAATCTGGTAGGGAACCGATAGTGAATCCATCATTGTTGTCAATTGACACCTCATAGGTTGTAAAGAAAAACATAACCGAGATGAGTTCTACTGAACTCATGATGATGGCTACACATAAATTAATGAAGGAGGGATCTATGGAAAAAGGGATTATTGATAATTCTATCACTATTTTGCACAGACTAGTTCCACATTGCAAGTTTGACAGAGAAGTGAGCCCATTTGGAAGGCTTAAGACAATTACAGAGCACATTTCAAAGGATTTTCAATCCTTGTAGTAGATTCTAAATCGACAAGCACTAGAGAGGTTCACACAAGCTAAAAGAGCTACATTTGATCAGATATTGAGTCTGAGAGAAAGGAAATTGATAGATAATTATTTGTAGTATACAAACATTTACAAAGTATGTTGTAACATAGATTCTCTTACATTTAATTTGGATAAGAAGATTAAGAATTCCAAGAGAAAATTGCAAGTATGGCTAATTCTTTTGATGGATTGAATTCATTGATTACATCCATTGATGGTAAAATTTTGGTTTTGGAAGCCCAAATTTACGTTCTTGAGAAATAAAAAGACAAAATCATAAGAAGAGCCACAAGTCTAAGAGGTTTGGTGAGTCTCCAGTTGGATTCACTCAGTGTACATAAGAAGGAATGTATGGATATGGTTGGTAAGTCCACACTGGTAGAGTTAAGTGAGAAACAGTCATTTGCCCATATACTAAATGGACTTGTATCTATTTCTGACACTTTCAAATCTGGTTGGTATACTTACCTTGAGATTTTGGAGAAGGCATACCCAGATATTTTCAAATATGTTAAGCTTTGGTAAGATATTTGTGGGATATTCATTGTACAGTATCTTTCATTCTTTGTCCCAGTTTTGGGTCTTTGGCATTCTTTTTGGAAATTTTGACCGCATTGATGTCAAAGGGGGAGTGATATAGATGTGAAAAAGAAAAGAGGGAATTCTATACATTAGAGGGAGTATCGAGCATTTTTTATTGATGGATATTCATCTAAGGGGGAGCAGGAAGGATGAAACCAGCAGATGAAACCATGATCATTTTTCACATGAGTGTTGCCATCAATGCCAAAGGGGGAGATTGTTGGCAATTGACACTCAATTGGTTGGTTTCACTATGTTGTCATTGATGGAAACATGGAAGGTTATTTTGACTTTATATTTTGGGTCAATTGTGTACTGGAAGGCACTTCACCGGCACCGACACCGGCAGGATGGAAGGATTTATTTGGTTACCGACAATGCAGGCCGACATGGTTTAGGTATTGGAGGCCGTCATCTCTTGGATCTGGCATCAACAATTGTTTTTTATATTCATGTATTTATGTTATCTAGCTGACACGTATGTTGATATTGTAATTATCTTTGTAAGCCAACATAAGGCATGATAAATTGTATAGGGTATATAGGTTAGTTGGATTAGATCATTTTGATATGGAATATGTGGATGTGATATGATGTGAATATGTATTAAGAAGGAAATAATGAAGGAAATGCAAAATATATCAGAGAGATCATGTATGTGAGGATATTTATGTAAGGGATATTCCGGTAAAAGGGTTTAGGGTTTCAGACTGGAACAGATAGAGCTTAACCGAAACTGTATTCAGGCATAAAAGATGCTATCTTAGTAGTTCACTCATTTCTCTGGATCGTAGTCTAGATTTATATGTAGTCAGTGAGGCTCCTTTTTGTGATTGAGCAGTGTGCTCTAGGCTATAAGCCTTCCTGCAATTGTAGGCCCCTTATATTTTGTAATATCTCTTCATATGGCCAGTGAATTGATATTGTGGGTCACAAATCCCACCGTGGTTTTTCCTCTTTGAGGTTTTCCACGTATACTTTTGTGTGTTATGATTCTCATTTATGTGATTGGCTTATTGGTTGCTTTACTTCTTTCAATTCTTTGTATACCGGTTGGTGTATGCATGTTTTAATAAGGTTAAAATTGATCATACTGGCAGAACACTGACTCAAGGAAGAATACTCCCACTGATCTTGATGAAACAACAGTACCAATTGAAAACCAAGAGCTTAAGAGGCAGTTGGATGCCAAAATGAAAGAGTCTGAATTCTTAAAAATTGTTTTCGAACATGGGATTACTATAGGATTAAAAGTTATCCCACAAGCCTCCATGACTCCCATTATTCCTACCATAGGTATTATTCCAGGAGACAATTCCTCTCAAGCAAAAGCTACTGAAACAAAACCTCCTCCCGCTTCTTCAGCATAACATGTTACACCTCCTCCAATGCCAACCTAGGAACTAGTTATCAGCCATGACATTGAGACAAATTCTGATGAAGATGATGAGCCCATTACAACTATATAATAGAGGAGAAAAATTGAAAAGAAATCAAAAGAACTATAAGAAGAGTCTACTGCAATTCAACTAGAGAAGCAATCATAACTTAGAGAAGGGGCAATGGTACAGGTGGAATCAATGGAAATTCATGTACACATTATGGGAGAAGAAACACGTGATGAACAAGATGAAAGGGTGGTCCTTATTCCTCAAGGCCAAGAAATATTTCTTCAACAACTAGGAGGGAATGAGAAAGGGAACGAGACTGAAATAGAAAGACCATTCGAAGAGGAAGTTTCTGAGAAGTTGAAAGAGATAGCAAGATAGCAACAAACTGATTTAGATTAGCCCCTTCAGGCTAATCTTGCTCAACAAGTTTCCAACTCTAACAAAAGCCACCAACTCTTCTAGAGTGGCAACAAGATGAAGAGAATCAAGAAGAAGAACAGGAACATGATATAGAAGCCCACAATATCACAATAGATGTAACAGTGCAGGGAGGGGAACAAGATGACTCTATGCCTCAATGGTTAAATTTTACTTTCAAGAAGAAGTCGAAGTTCGTCGTCCCAAATATAACTTTGCAAGAAGCAATTACCAAATCCCCTAGGAGAAAAAAAGAGAACTATAACAATTCATCATCTCTCAAGGATGGATTAAGGGGATATAATTGTTGATATAGCAACACCAGTTTAGGATACTTTAGAATCATCCCAAGCTACCCGTAGAATATAAGTGTCCAAGGTTAACTTGGGTAAACAGACTAAGTGTGATGAATACTAAGAGGGGGGGGGGGGGTGAATTAGTATGCCAAAAATTAATGTACTTAAACACTTTACTAGTCTAGCAGTAAACCGGTAAAATAGTTTAGCAAACAAACCGGTTAGCACACATGCAAACCAAATAGAAAATAATGCATTCACCCACAAAAGAAAAATCAACATAACATAAGAGATTTTGATGTGGAAACCCAAATGGGAAAAACCACGGTGAGATGAAACTCACAAGTAACTATCTGCAGAATAGGAACCAGACTAGTTAAGGTCATACAATGTTCTTTACTAGAATAGATCCTGTTAGGAATCTCAATCTCTGTTAGGAGATAAGTCTGATTAAAGACTACCTTGCTAGAGGATTTTAGATCCACAGATGTGAACCACCTTGTTAGAGGATTTACAAAAGGCTTTTTGGGCCTACCCGGTTAAGGGCTTCAGACTTGTCGAAGATGTGAGTCATCAACAAGTGAGTGATCTAGCAAATAGCATAGATTGCTTGGTTAGATCCTTGATAGCTTGTTCCTAATGCATTCCAACATTACTTCAGTCTTCAACACATTCACACTCTACCTTTTCTCATAGACCTAAACTTCTCTTCTATATTCATACTTACAAAAACTGATCAACCACCTTAAACCCTAGCAACAACCTAAAACCCTAGACATGATGTCCTTATAAAGGAATCTGATTTCATGTCGGTCCAATAGGATTACAATACAATTTCCTAGGTTCAATGCATCTAGACACTTTTGGTAACATGACACAAATGCACCACCAAACAATCGGTGGATGGTAACTCATCACAAGGTATTACCGGTTCAAACAAAATACCGGTTTAAGCAAAATACTGGTTGCCGGTTTGACAAAAAGAAGACTAGGAAATATGAGTTGTGTCACTTTGTTCCTTCATACTGCTTGAGATCCTTGAACTGCTTGAGGTCTTCATATCGCTTGAGACTGGTAAGCTTTTTGCAAAACACAGATAGTCTAAAGAATATAATACATGATACCGGTTGGAACAAATATCAGTTGAGCTTAGCTCATATATACAAAAAGGTGATCTCAAAGCAAGTGTGTGTCCATCAATGACAATCACAACATCAATCATCAAAAATGCCAACAATATCCCCCTTTGGCATTTATGGCAACACTTAGGAAAATTTTGACATCTAAGTGCTTTACAACAAAAATATGCCATAATCAAAATTACTCCCCCTAAGCATATACACTATCCCTTTTGTAGAAAATACAATGTATACCACTCCTTAACAAAAATAACTTGAAAGTATACATAGTATGCATCAAAATTTTAAATACCAGAATACTTCTCCCCCTTTTCCAACAATGACAAAGTATAGCTGAATAACCCCTGATCCTTTTGCATTAATAATTGATTTAAAGAGTTTATGACAATAAAGAGTAAAACTTGTCAAAAACTGATTTAAAGTCCTGCATAAATATCTTCATGGATAAAGACCATGATTCAAGCAATGAGGTAGTAACCTCATGCTCCGTTTGCATCTGATAAACCTTCTCCTCCATGCCATCCATGGTACTCATCTCTTGAGTAACCGTTAGGGCATCTATATTGAGGTAGCATTTCTGGAGAATTTGCAATCTTGGCAGTAGGACCAGTTGAAGTTCCTGCAAATTACATGTCCGGTTGCTTATCTCTACCTCTAGTCTTGTAGACTAAAGTTGAAACCAGTGAGCAGTTTGTCCATATGTGGAGAAGGAGTCATATGGTATCTTGAAGGTACTAATAAATGACTACATATCAGTTTGTAGTTTGTCCTTATGAGTGAGCACATCATCACAGAATAAATGAGGTTGACAAATCTTGCTGAGTAGTAGATTGCCCTTATCCATTGCTCTTCTAATGTCCTTCTGTGCCTTCTGAAGATCAGACCGAAGCTCTGTTAACTTTCTCACCAAGGCAGTGTCCAAAGCCTTTTGATGTTCCTTCTTGGCATTTGCTTTTGCAACCTCTTCCAGGCTTTGCACCTAGTCTTCTACAACTGTGCATAGGAGCTTCAATTGTGCAAGTGAGGAATCGGTACTGGGAAGGTTTGTACCGGGTATCAAATGGTCGGTAAGAGTGTCCACTGCAGCTTGGATCACATCTTGCTCCTTTTTCCTCCTTATCACTTCTAGGTGTTCTTGAGAAACCTTAATGCTTTGGAGAAACTCCATTTCATTTGCATATTGGAGGTCAATGGGACTAGCAATGTCAGCTGGTTTAGCTTGACTACCGGTTTCCATTGGGGTCTCTACCTATGTGCTCTTTGCCGCTGCTTCCTTGTCCTTGGCTTTTTGCTTATCTTCGTGAGCCTTCCTTTGCTCCTCTTCTTCTTTCTTTCTTTTTGCTTCTTCTTGTCTCTTCTCTTCATCTTTCCGCTTCTTCTCTTCTTCATCCTTCTTCTTCTCCTCTTCCTTCTTCCTCTTCTCCTCTTCCTATTTCTTCTCTTCCTCTTTCTGCTTCTCCTCTTCTTTCTTTTCCTCTTCCTTCTTCTTCTTCTCTTCCTCTTGTTTCTTATTTTCTTCTTCTCTTTTCTTCTTCTCCTCTTCTTTTCTCTTATCCTCTTCCTCTTTCCTCTTTTCCTCCTCTTTTCTCTTATCCTCTTCCTCTTTCCTCTTTCCTCTTTTCCTCCTCTTTTCTCTTATCCTCTTCCTCTTTCCTCTTTTCCTCCTCTTTTCTCTTATCCTCTTCCTCTTTCCTCTTTTCCTCCTCTTTTCTCTTTTCCTCTTCATCTTCCTGTTTCTTCTTTTCTGCTTCCTATTGCTTCTTTTCTTCTTTTGCCTACTTCTCCTGTCCTGTTCCTTCTGATGGTGTACCCTAAGTAACTTTTTCACCATCTAAGGTGTCAACATCAATGGGTTCCATTTGTTCAGTGACCAGTTCCCCTTCACTATCATATACTTCATTTAGTTTTGATATTTCCAATTCTTGCTCAACCTTCTTGTTGGCTTGATGCACTTCATGAGTATGTACAATAGCTGTCATATGAAGATGAGTGTCTTTTTCAACATCATCAATTCTCCCTTCTAATAACCAGAGTCTTCTCCTTCTAGTGAAGAAGAGTCCTTTGTTTTGGTTAATTACTTCAAATAGCTCAGAATTGGACAAGTCAGTAAAGTATTGGGCAAATACT
Source organism: Cryptomeria japonica (assembly GCF_030272615.1). Taxonomy (NCBI): domain Eukaryota; kingdom Viridiplantae; phylum Streptophyta; class Pinopsida; order Cupressales; family Cupressaceae; genus Cryptomeria; species Cryptomeria japonica. Next base: position 271,188,683 of record NC_081415.1, on the reverse strand, counting down.
TTCTCCCTTATTTCTTGTTCCTTCTCTATGGAAATCTGCCATTTGTTGTCTAAAGAACTTTACAAAGAATCTGGTGTCTCAGATCTAATTTCTGAAGGTGACCGGTCATTAACACATAAATACTTAATGATTTTCTGTTCAACTTCTTCCTTTTCATCATCATTGAAGTCATCAAAACAATCAATTAAATCATTCAACAATTTTCTCCTAATATTATTTATAGTTCTTTGACAATGTGTCAAAGGTTTGTAAGAAGAAATATCAATATTTACCGGTGTAGATGTTGTTGGTTCATTCTTTGTCTTTTTCCTTGTTTGCCTGGTCTTCTTAGGCAGTTCTTCTAACAGTTTCTTCTGAGTCCGGTGTATTGCTTTTTTTCTTCCACTTCCTCTCAAAGACTTTGGCGGGTGCAGCTTCCGGTTTCTTCTTAGCTGGTGACCGCTTGGTCACTTTGGGACTGGCTGCAGTAACCGGTGTTGATGCTGAAGGCACTGCCTTTCCTTTCTTTACTGAGGGTTCTACAACTAGTGTAACCCTTTCCAAATAGGTGTCAGTTCTCTTTGCCTTAGTATCAAGAGGTGAGGCGATTAGAGTAGAAGCATACCCATCCAGCATATCATACATTACCTCATAGCCCATAGGCTCCACTTCTTCCTGTCTGGACTCAATGGCCTCCATTATGCATTCATCCACTTTGATGGTGAAGCAAATGTCTTCGTCATACTTTTTGACAATATCATTGGATATTCTTACCCTTTGGTTCATTTTGCATCTGAACTCATCAAAGTATTTGTTCAGTACTTCTGGATAGCTGGTTCCAACCGCTTGTAGACTTTCCTTGATTTTCTTTGTCACCGGTTGGTCAACAGACCACTGAATGTCACCTACTCTTGGAAAGTAGCCTTGGAAGTAAAAGAACAACCCAGCCAGTAGCTATCCAAACTTAAATCTTAGTGCATTGTCTTGTTTGATTGAATTAAGATTCAACAGAAGTTGTCTTTGCATACAAGTGCACAAATCAAATGATGCATCTTCCTTGATCATCCTATAAGTGGCATTTACCACTACTGCAGAGACAAAATTAATTCTACTAGCAGAGAACATCCGGTAACCTATCACCATGCAGGCATACTTGACTAGATCATCCTTGATTGAGTTGATGGTCATTCCACATGAGTCACTCACTGAACCGGTGAGCTTGGACATTTCAGTCTTGCTGACCTTCCTTAGGGCTGACACTTCCCCTATGTTACAGAAACTAGTGACGATATGAATCGCTTCCGGTGTGATGTCATGTGTCCACTCTAAGTACATTTTATCACCGTGCACTCTGCTCAGAATGATGCAAATGTGATCATCTGAAAATTCTTCAAGAAAATAGACTGCGTTGTGAAGTTTCTTCTTTTCTAGAATGCTAAATTCTGGTTTAATCTTCTTATCCTTCCCGCAGAACAAACTCAACTGGGAATGGATTACAAGAGACCCTAAGTCTTCAATTTTACAATCAATGTAATTTGAAATGCCTTCCTCCACTATAACTCCAGTGGGATAGGGCATTGTATTTTGCCTTTCATTTGATGAAATCTACATAATCAACAGGTGCACTAGAACTAGCATGTGATGTGGAAGCCATGATAAACAAAGAATTTTGAAAAATACCTTTGTAGATCAAAATTTAGGGCTTCACAATTTGAACTTTTCTACACACTCCTTTGGTTGTTGAAATATCGCTTTGCATTCTACACTTCTCCAATAGATGATTGCCTCAGATTCTTCTTCAGGATTTTGATAAATTCTTTGAATCATAGTGTAAATCACTTTTCTTCTCTCTAAACTTGAAAAACTTCTTCGCTTAAAAAATGATAAGTGAGAAATGATTTGAAAATTCATTTTAAACAGGTTCTCCACCTACCATAATAAATGCTCCACTATTAGGGTGTAAACCCTAATTTGCCTTTTACCATTTCCGGTCTTCTATCGACTAACAAATATCACATACCGGTTAAGGTCTTTTACCGGTGTCAATCGGGGGTTCGAACATTTCACTATTTGCTCCCCCTAAGCTTTTTGTAGCTTAGTTTGTTGGTTCCGAAATTTCCACACTAGGTGCAGAAACCGATTCTTCTTGCAACACTCCTGGTTTCTTTTTCTAGGTTTTGTTCATATCCACTTGAATAGTTTCAATATCAATCTTTCCTTCTAGAGTGACCAGTATGTCATCCGATATGTTCTTTCTTGTTCTGTAGAATCTGGCAATGTGACCCAATTTGTTGCAATGACAACAGACAATTCCAGGTGCTCTCCATGGTCCATTATTCATGTTAGCGTTCTTCCTCCTGCATGTTGCAGTAGTGTGACCATGACAATGAAAATCAAATAGTTTGCTCTCCATCTGGTTGCCGCTTGATAGCCACTACTACCTGACTGATGATTAAAGGTATTAAACCGGTTGGGATTCTAGTTCACAAAAGGTTTCGGACCAACTCCTTGAGTCCTCTGAGGATATCTTCCAGTCTTGTTCATAACAGACTTGCATTTAGATGCTCTATGCCCAAACTTGTTGCATGCATAACAATTACCATTGAACTTATTAGATCTAGGTACATTGTTTATAAAGTAAGGAAAATTATTGTAGGCTTTGCTCCTACACACATTAGCAGTATGTCATCCTTTAAGACAGTTAAAGCAAATAGGTTTGAACTTTTGCTTACATTTACCTTTGAATGTCAGTTGCTTCTTCTATGCTTTAGTATTTGCACAAGAGGTCTCACCTTCCTCATGACCGGAGTAACCAAGTCCATCAGTATTCTTGACAGGTTTGGCCGATTCAAGCTTTTGCTCTAGCTTAACAGTACTCTTGTTGAACTTAGCAAGTATTTCCTTTGACTCAGAGAGTTCTTTGGAAATAGTAGCATTTGTTTCCATCAAGTTTGCATTCTCAGAGATGGCTATGTTCAGTTCTCCTTGCATGTCTTCCTTTTCCACTTTGCTCGCATGGAGTTGAGCAGTTAGGGCACTGATTTCTTGTTTTAACTTGGAGATCTCATGATCTCTGTCTTTTACAAGATCTTCAACTTTCCTCCGGTTCTCAAGCTCTTGACACATTCAGATAGTCAGTCCTTCCAACTCCTTTCTTAGGTTGGAATTGGATTCATTCAGCTTTTCTACTTCTTGAATTAGGGCTTCCATGTCCACTTCATCAGAGGAACTATTTTCAGTTAGCTCCATCAGTTTTTCAGCATGTTCTCTCCTTTTTGCCTGAGAGGCCTTATGTTTGACCATAAGTTCATCATAGGCTTGCTCAAACTAAGTGAGCCGATGAGTAAGTTCCCTCACAGTGTATTCCCCCATATCTCTTTCCAAGTGGTTAAACTTATAGAAAGGTTGGCTCTGATACCAATTGATGAATACTAAGAGGGGGGTGAATTAGTATGCCAAAAATTACTGTACTTAACACTTTACTAGTCTAGCAGTAAACTGGTAAAACGGTTTAGCAAACAAACTAGTTAGCACACATGCAAACCAAATAGAAAATAATGCATTCACCCACAAAAGAAAAATCACCATAACACCAGAGATTTTGATGTGGAAACCCAAATGGGAAAAACCACAGTGAGATGAAACTCACAAGTAACTATCTATAGAATAGGAAACAGACCGGTTAAGGTCAAACTGGTTAAGGTCATACAATGTTCTTTACCAGAACAGATCCTATTAGGAATCTCAATCTCTGTTAGGAGATAAGTCCGATTAAAGACTACCTTGCTAGAGGATTTTAGATCCATGGATGTGAACCACCTTGTCAGAGGATTTACAAAAGGCTTTTTGGGCCTACCCGGTTAAGGGCTTCAGACTTGTCGAAGATGTGAGTAATCAACAAGTGAGTGATCTAGCAAATAGCACAGATTGCTTGGTTAGATCCTTGATAGCTCATTCCTAATGCATTCCAGCATTACTTTAGTCTTCAACACATTCACACTCTACCTTTTCTCATAGACCTGAATTTCTCTTCTATATTCACACTTACAAAAACTGATCAACCACCTTAAACCCTAGCAACAACCTAAAACCCTAGACATGATGTCCTTATAAAGGAATCTGATTTCATGTTGGTCCAATAGGATTACAATACAATTTCCTAGGTTCAATGCATCTAGACACTTTTAGTAACATGACACAAATGCACCGCCAAAGTGTCGGCACTGCCAAACAATCAATGGATGGTAACTCATCACAGAGTATTACCGGTTCAAACAAAATACTGGTTTAAGCAAAATACTGGTTGCTAGTTTGCAAAATGAATACTGGGAAATATGAGTTGTGTCACTTTGTTCCTTTGTACTGCTTGAGATCCTCGAACCGCTTGGGGTCTTCATACCTCTTGAGATCGATAAACTTTCTGCAAAACACTGATAGTCTAAAGACTATAATACATGATACCAGTTGGAACAAATATCAGTTGAGCTTAGCTCATACATACAAAAAGGTGATCTCAAAGCAAGTGTGTGTCCATCAATGACAATAACAACATCAATCATCAAAAATGCCAACAAAGTGGGGGGAGATTGGTACTCTAGTTGCTGCTACGTCCACTATCTAAACAAGGATGGAGAAGGAATATAAAACTAAGGTGGAGGTTAAGGTATAATTGAGGTAGTATAAGCAGTTGATTATGGAGATAGCCAAGCCTCTAGATTCTAGAGCTAATGATGTCTTTCCATCTACTTCATCACTTCCAAAAAGTTATATTAAAGCATTATATGAGATGAGGAAAGTAGCAACAATGATTAGGGCCTGGGATCAAGATGAAATGGATAAGGTTAAGATGTTCCTCCAGGACACATTGAAGGTGTTTGTAGAAGCTCATGATAATGAGAAAGCTCTTGTCTCCTATTCTAGGCAGTGGGAACAACATATCCTCCATCTCTCACTACTACATAAGATGCTTAAGAAGATTCAAAGATTGGGAGAAGAAACCATTGCAAAAGAAGACTTGATAGGAGGAGAGAGTGTCAGTAATTTGCAGCCATATATAGATATTGTGGATTTTAAAATGGAGATCATGGAGCAATATCGCACCAAGGCTCCTAAGGAACATCCTCTATTTCTCAAAACACTTGAACAATATGAGAAGCTATTGGTTAAATTGTTGGGGAAGTATGGTTATAAACTTAATAAAGGAGTATTACATCAAGAGACCATACTTAGCTGGTGGGATTCTTTTACCACTGACTATTTCATAGCCACTACAAAATTCACTATAGAAACTATGGATAGATATATTTATGTGGTATTTCAATGCCAAGGTGCAAAAGTGATGATGGATGATATGGTCAGTAGGTTAGAAAATGTAAAAGAGATACCTAGAGTATCCAAATTTAGAATCCAATACATCATTGACCCACCTGTTGCTTCCATGGAATGCGTCCTCAACAACTACTAGAACTACAAGAAGAATAATAAGTAAAACATGTAGTTATTAAAAGAAATTGCTTGCTAGAACACTCTTACCACCACAACAACTGAACCTTCAACTGATGTTGCATTTATTGTTCACTTTTTTGGAGCATTCTTTTTGCATGATTCAAAGGTCTTGCTACTGCAACATCATTTTTGAAGTTAACCTTGAGGATCAATTTAGTATCACCTAAATGGAGTTCATAGGTAGTGACTTGCATGTTGACCACGACTCCTCCCTTTTTTGCAATCCTAGTTTATAGGCATGATGCCTTCCTAGAATATAGAGTAAAACTCAATAAATTGTAGAATTTGGGCAATTTTTGAGGTCTGTGAATTGATGATTCAAGGCCATTTACCTAGATAATTTAGTTTATGCAATTTCTATCTCATGAAATATTGTAGAATTATGTTATTCATTTTTATAAAGATTAAAACAAAAGTAGCTTGTGGATTGCCTGATCTACAGTATGTGTTCTCTTGGTTTTTGTTCTTCGTAGTCTAGTATCTTCTTCCATTTGAATTAGCAACTCGTCCTTCCAATATTTATTGCTTTATGAATCATATTGTGCATGCTAATGGCATATGAGGATTAAATAGTAGAGAAATTATATGATCTTGTGATTATTATATATGTTTATGTGTGGGTTGCATGAATTCACATGTTAGTTGGAGCATCCCTTTGAATGTTGATTAGATGTTATTGATAATACCTTGTTGTGATTCATTGACCTTGTAGTGCATTCATTTGTTATGTAGTGACTTCTTTACCTTCTCTTATTACCCTGGCTTATCTTTTGATATTTCTTTGAATTAGAACCAATAATTTTGAAAATATCTAACCCCTCCAAAAAGAGAGAGAACTTTGCTTATGGTTACGATCTGCATGCCTCTTGATAGGTACAATTGTATTGGCCACTGGGTGATCCAATCCCGTTGTGACTCGACCACAAAGACCTTGGAATTGTCAATCTTTCAAGGTTGTTCACTTTTCAGGAGAGGTGGTACATGCATTCATGTTCTACCTAAGTGTTGGTGAGTGTGTCAAAACAATCATCAACAGAAACTGGCACTAAAAGGAAGGCTGTCAATATGACATTGAATTTCTAGTAACAACAACAATATGATATAACACGGTACTCCCACACGATGGTCTCTTCCCATTTACACAACCCAACCTTGGATTTGAACAAGAAGAGATCATATAAGAATTGTATCCTCTTTCCTGGAATAATAAGAAAAACTACGTTGTTTTTTTGTGCATGTGTAAGGTGCTCGACAAGGAGAGGTGAAAAGGGAGATGTTTTGAGGCTCAAGCTCAAAGACAACTTGTTGAACTTAGATCTCAACCTCAGCAACTTGCACAACCCCAACCATGTCAAGCACCCAATCCTTAGCCACATCAGAATTGAAGCATCAAGCTAGAGTGAATCTCTTCCTTCTTACCTAAGAGGTTCAAAAGAGTCCTTCGTAGTGCTCCAAGTCCAAAAAAGTTTGTGGAACTTGGACCCTCAACTAGGCAGAAGAAAGACAAAGGGAAGGAGAAGCCCCAGGATACACCTACTCAGCAAGCCAACACAGTCCACTTTTCCCTACTCATCCCTAGTCCTCAACCTATTGCATCTCCTTTTGTTAACCAAGATCCACCACTAATGACATTTTTGAATCAGGCTCAATCTCCTTTAGGAAATATCCCTGGTGGGATACATGAATTGCCCAAAAATCCTGACAAATTTTGTTCTAAATTTGAGTTTGGGGGAATTAGGTCTATTGAAGAGCATATCAAAGATTTCAAAGACACCTTAGTACAAAATAATATCCAACATGAAGATGTTGCTTGCCATATTTTCCCTTACTCCTCAGGAGATAATGAGTATCAATGGTGTCTCTCCATGCCTGTGAATTCCATTAATAGTTGGAACATGCTTAAAGAAACCTTTCTTTTGCAATTCAGGGTGTATGTAGATCCCACAACCCTATACCATCAATTTTCCTCATTAAGGAAACTTCCCAATGAACCTTTGACCATATTTAATACTAAGTTCCAAAGAGAATACAAAATGTTGGAGGATCCTTACAATGTTTCTTAGAATGTTGTCATCAAAGCATACTTCCATGCCATTGATCCATGGATTGCAATGTTCATCAAACAGACTGTTCAAGAGCGAGATAGGGATACCTTGGCTAATTTATACACCCTCTCCTTGAAAATGAATCAATAGCTGAATCAAAATCTCGGTGGGATTGGCCATAGCCTACCTTTAGGTTTTTCACAGGGTGGGTATGCTCAATTGCCTCCACCAAATCTATCCATAGTTGTAGGAGCTGTAACTATGAACCCAGTTCTGTTATATGCACCCCAACAACTTGCCCCACAACCACAAGTTACACCCTCTCTGCAATGGCTGAACACTACACCCACACGTACCCCTGAACAAACCTATTGGATATCTTACCAATCAGGGATCAACAACGTTGCGGTCGCCAACTAGACGACAAGAGCCACCACTATTGATCAAAACAACCACCTATTAGGGGAAGTTGAAATGCTTAAAAAGATGATATCCAAGGTCACTACAAAGTTGGGACATCTCAAAGTTAATCCTTCAGGGACACAAAACCAATCCCAACCATACAATAATCAACATAACTACTAGAATCAAGGTCAAAACTAGAGGTACAACTAGAAGACCTACAATAAATCATGGAATACTGGTCCTAACAATACCAAAGTTCATCATGGTCACGCAGAAGCAAGGGATCATTCAAATTCTATGCAGAGTGTTAATCTTGTAGACATGCACATGATGACCAACTGGTGTAAGCTACATGATACCATACTGCACTCCAAAGTAAATTGTGCATAAATGGAGAAAGTCATTCGCATAGCTTAGGTTGATGTGCAACCAAGGGGACAAGAAGAGATGTCATAACTTGACAAGATCAACACCACGATGCTTGTAGACACCTTCCTTTTCAGAGAAGAGGCATCAGAGGACCCTAAGAAACATATCTATGATGCACAAGCATTCCAGAATACCAGGGGTCCTTATAATTTAAGAAGTCAAGGAAAATCACCTCTGACTGAACCTGCTTCACCTAAGGATGGGCATCTCCCCACTTATTTGATTATAAGCAATAACCCACCACCCCCCAAGGGCCCTTAGTTGGCATCTAGAGGTGAAGTGAATAGGGAGCCTACATCTAGGCACTTATATGATGTAACTAAGGAGATGGAAAGAACTACTACTACTATGTCCATTATGGATGTGTTGTTATATTGCCCCAAGCAAACACAATCACTCTTAAATAAGTTGGAAGAACTAGAACCCCATATAAGTGAAGTCAAGATGGTTGAAGCCAAGGATATAAATGCATCATATCATCCTAATTCTATTAAGAACCCTGCATTTCTCCATAGTCTCAAGATATGTGGTAAGAACTTACACAACTATTTAGTGAAATTTGATGCTTCAGGAAACGTCATGCCTTATTCCATATGTCAAAAATTGGGACTTATTCATGTCTGTGCTAACAACAAGATTATCTAGTTGGATAAGAAGGAGGTAAATGTCATTAGAGAGCTCAAAGATGTGTATATTCAATTGGTTGTTGATTCTCGCATCTTGTGACATATTGACATTCAAGTAGTAGATATCCCAAAATTTTATGGTATGTTGTTAAGTAGAGATTTCTCTAAAACATTAGGTGGTTGCTTCTCCACTTGTTTTACCTACTTGTGGTTGCCATGGAAGGGGGTCAGCAATCAAATTCATATTGACAACAAACCCAAGCTCCAAAAGATGACTATAGACTATGGGACTACTAATGAGGTAGCCTACCTTGAAGTGAGTCCAGGGGTTTATGAAGTCAATGAAATCATGGCATTGACCACATCATCCATTATTGACCTGACCCTCGAAGAGAGTCCTGAATAGCGGGAGAAAATCAAGAAGTTCATTGCAGCCATGCAACAAGGAATGAGACACCTAGGAGATGATATACGCCTTAAAGACTTGCTATTACCCAAATGGTGTAGGATACACCATGAGGAATATTCAGAAGTGTCTTGCATTCCTTGCAGCAATGAAACCACTAAATTGATGGGTTCAAAGCCTCCCAGTGACACTGATTACAACATGGCTCCAGAGGAGTGGGAGATAGTGTTCATCTCAGATTTAGAAACTCATCCCAATAATCTTCATAATTCATCAAGTGAAGATGATAGTTTGGATATTGAGGCATAGGAATAGCCTATGGTGTCATCTACTATATTCTCACCATCACAATTGTCCTCTCCAATCCAGCCACAACCAGACCCCGTAACTCCTCCTCTTGCAACAAAGCCTAAAGTAAAGAAAAGAAGTTCTAAAAGTGATCTTTGGCTCTTGAAGATTGATGGTTCCAAATCCAAACAAGGAAGTTTGAACATTAATTAACGAGTCCTAAAGGCAGAGCATTACTTGCTTCATATTATCTCCAATTCACTTGCACCAATAATGTTGTTGAATACGAAGCATTGATCAGAGGACTACTGCTAGCTCTTATGAAAGGAGACAAGGCTATTAAGGTTTAAGGTGACTCTGAGATCATAATCAAACAGGTGTGTAGCCAGTATGCTTGTCATGACAAAATATCGGTTGCTTATAGAAATTGAGTATGCAATCTTATTGAAGATTTTGATGCCTTCAATATTCAGCTGGCGCCACATGTTCAAACCTCTATACTCGATGCATTAGTTGTGGTAGCCATCACTCTTGAACCAGTCAATGAGTCACCTCTTAAGAATTTTTCTGTTGAATTGGTTCCCTCCCCAGCAGTTCCTAACAATATCAAGCACTTTCAGGTGTTTGAAGATGATAGACATATCTTGGATTTTCTTAAAAATTCAAGAGCATTCAAGGACCAAATTATTGACAAAGACGATAGGGAGGAGGGATCTAATGAGGAAGATGATGATCCCATCATGAACCTTCTCTCCAACATCATCCCTAAAGGGATGGTGAATTTGGAACACCTTTTTTACTCAAACCCAAGGGTAAAAGAAAAATTGTCTACGGAGTCTGAAGCTGGCAAATATGAGCCCCACAATATTATCCTTGAAAGACAAGAAAAGATAGTGTTTATTAGTAAAGCTTGCACTCAGACCGAAAAGGAAAAGATTATTAAGATTATAAAAGAATACATTTATGTCACAGCCTGGGGGTATGAGGATTTGAAGACATTCGATACTTTCATAATCACACATACAATTCCTTTAAAACCTAACATAAAACCTTTCAAGCATAAACAACATGCTGTGAATCCTCTTATTGAGCCTCTCATTTTTAAGGAAGTGTAGAAACTTCTCACTACAAAGATTATTTTTCCTATCAAGCATTCTACTTGGGTTGCTAATTCGGTCCCTATTAGGAAGAAGAATGGTGAAATCTGATTGTGTGTGGATTTATGTAACCTAAACAAGGCATCATAAAAGGACAACTACCCATTACCTTCCCTTGATGAGGTCTTAAAAATTGTCAATGGGTCACAAATGATGTCCTTCCTTGATGGTTACTCAGGGTATAATCAAGTGATGGTCAGTTATGAAGATCGTTTAAAGATGGCATTTACTACTAAATCGGGGACTTTTGCATACCAGCGTATGCCCTTTGGGTTAATAAATGTAGGAGAAACCTTTTAGCATGCTATGGATGTGTCCTTCAAAGGACTGATAGGGAAGTATATCATCATATATATGGATGACCTCACAGTATTTTCAAAGAGGCGTGAAGACCACCCTTATCATCTTCGTAAGATATTTGAAAGATGTAGAAAGTACGATATATCTCTAAATCCTAAGAAATGTATATTTGGAGTTTCTGAAGGGAAATTCCTTGGTCATGTGATTTTTGAGAGAGGTATATCTATTGACCTTGATCAAGTAGAAGCACTGTTGAAACTCTAGATGCCTGGAAGCAAATGGGAGATGTGGTCCTTCTTTGGAAAGATAAATTTTGTTTGAAATTTCATCACTGGCTTTGCCAAGATTGTTAAACCATTGAATGACATGATGAAAAAGGATGCCAAAATTAAGTGGATCCAAGAAGCCAAGGATGCTTTCAGTCAAATCAAGAAATCAATTGTTGAAGCACCTGTGTTAGCTAGTCCTAATTACACACTACCATTATATATATATATATATATATATATTCTTCCTTGCATTCATGCGCCGCAATGCTTACCCAAAGGAAGGATTGGGATGAAAAACCCATGACAATCATGAGATCACTTCTTAAGAATGCATGAGAAGAAGGATATACTACATTAGAAAAATAGGCCTTCACTATTAGATTCAATGACAGTCCCAAAGGCACTGAGAGGGCGGGGTGAATAAGTGTCTAACTAGTTAGTAGAATATTTAAACTTATTAATAACTTTGCATCCCAAAATAGTTGATTGGTAAACCAGAATTATTGCAATAAACAAAAATAATAGAGACAACATAGAAACACACCATAACACAAGATATTTAATGAGGAAACCCAATGTGGGAAAAACCTCGATGGGATTTGTGACCCATAATATTTACTCACTAGCCAATGAATAAATACTACTTACAATAGGGGCCTGCACATGCAGGGAGGCCAACTTCCTAGAGCTCACTGCTCAATAAAGAATCACACTAACTACAAAATGGATTATCAAATCCAATACAATGTACTACTAAAACAACATCTCCAATGCCAGGTTCAGTACCGGTTTAAGCTCAGTCAATAACCAAAAACCTTCGTTGTCAACTATATCACCTTATACAAAATTTGCCTTATACTTCTTATCCATCTACTACTTCTCTACTTACAATAATGTCCTATAAGATCTCATAAATATATGAGTATTTTACAATGTAACATGTCGTATTTACAAAAGATAATTACATTTCAAAATAATTCATATAAACAAAAGTTTATTCCATGTCGGTTGGATTGTTGGTATGCATTGTTGTCGATGTCGGTGAAGTGCTTGCCGGTGTATGTAGAAATCTATTGTCAGTGCCAGTATCTACCACTAGGTTTCCAGTTGGTTTCCATCAATGACAACATCAACTATTCTCATAAAATTTTACAATGCCAACAATCTCCCCCTTTGGCATTGATGGCAACACTCATGAGAAAAATCCAAAAACTGTTTCCAAAATTTGAAGTCAAAAAAGATTCCAAAAAGATGTGCTCCCCCCGAGCAAGTGATCTCCTCTGTACAAACAATTTTCTCTCCACTGCTCCCCCTTTGACATCAATGACAAAGTTTGTCAAAAATAATCAAACGAGTTCAAAAATTTCACCTCAAAGTTTGTAACTGGTTGGTTACAATTTGAAAAATATCTGCTAAAACTAAATTCAAACTCTGCATAAACCTTTTTCTATCATTCAAAGTTGCCTCAGTCTGTTGGATCATGTCGGTGAGATAATGCATGTGTTCGCTCTCCTTGAACTAATGCCTTAGATATTTCAATCCTCTGAGTGATAAGATTATCCAACTTAGGACCAAGTTTATTTTTAAGTTCCTGGGCAATTGACCTTATCCTTGCCTTCTCTTTCTCAATTTTCTCTAACTTCTCCTCAAAAACTACCATTTCCTGCTAAAAAACTGATATATGCCTAGATGAATCAATTATATTATCTGCTATATCATCAATTTCTTTCTGTGTTTTTCTGATCTCCTCATCTATGTCCTCAGTCAAAAGGTGAGGCTTGCATGTTTTCCTATATAGCTCCTTGTACTCCAAGATTGTAGAGTTAAGTACCAGTAATAATGTATTTAAGTGTTATGTACACTTCTTTATAGTGTCTTCAAAGAATGTGTTTTTATCTTTTTCAACTCTCTCCTTAATGATATCCTCATTCACCTTGTCTATAGTTATTACATTATCAGAAATGAATTTGAAAAATGTGTCCAATTTACCTAAAGAATTCTTAATATGATCTATCTGACATGTAGGTGCAATCATCTTAAGAATAGGTAATGTGTTGTCAATTTCCTTATAGGCCAATGCATTGCAATCCGTTATCTTCTTAATTGAATCCAAAAGTAGCTCTGTAACATTGGTAGGTCTGAATTCACCTGTAGATGTGCTAGATATCTGACCAATCATTTTTATTACCTCTTTGCTTCCATCAGATGTGTCCAATTTGCTTGCATTTTCCTCCAGTGGATCAGTCTTTGTTTGCATCTCAACCTTTAATGGTTCCTCAAACTATTTCAGTGTCTTTGTAATTATCGGTTCCTCATTCTCAACATGAACCTTTATCTCAATTTGTTTCTCTGAAAGTTCTACTATTGGATTCTCAGTCTTCGGTGGCCCTATGCTAGTACCTTTATCTTCAGTAGGTTTTTCAATCTCTGTCGATTGCTCTGTTTGGGTTGAGATCTCAGTTTCCAAAGAGTCAATTGTTTGTGCCGGTTCCTCTGAAATCTTTTCATTATCAACAATGTCTACTTTAACCTCTAAATTATCTTTATCCACAACAATGTTTACCTCTTGAGTATTTACATTCATTGTAAAAAGTATCTCTGACTCAGGGTTAGTATCATCATGTGTAATACCTTCAGTATCAGTAACCGGTGGATCTTCTGAGTGTACCAGTGGTGTATCTAAAGGTGGCGGTGGAAGATTGTCAGTAATCTTAATGTTTGGAACTCCACCAATTTTTCCTTTGCCCTTGTCCTTGTCTTTCTGATACACTTTGAATGTCTTTTTAGGTCTGTTCATCTCCTCTTGTTTTTCTTTCTCCATAAAGAATATATCCCATTTATCTGCAGTCTCATCTGCAATTTCCTTCACTCTTCTAGCCATCAGGCTCACTTGCCGGTGTCCACTAAAAAATGCAAATCAGTTAGCTTCAGAAATAAGTTCATCTATCTCTTCCTTGGAGTTAACTGAATGAACAACCAAGAGTGCTTCAACTTTTAATTTCTTATTTGATTCCATTACTGATAGCCTTTTTGCTTCTAGTCTCATGTAGAGATCATTAGGTAACACATCAATAACTTCAATTAAAACTTTCTTATATATATCTAAGTGTAAGACAATACTTCCTTCAATAGTGTTTTTGTCAGTATCATTTGAAGAGCTATACCATTTATTCACATTAGACAAATTACCTTCCTCTATTATCTCATTCAGTAAATCATTCAATGTGGGGGTAACCGGTGTCTGTTTCTTTTTAGGTGTGAGTTTCTTCTTCGGTTCCCTAACTACCTGTTGTTTCTTTCGTAGTGTCCTGGTTTTTTTAGGTGAAGGAGAGGGTATCGGTGAGGGTTTTCTCTTCCTTTCTACTCTCTTAAACTTGATAGCCTTCCCACTGTCAGTATCGGAAGATGTTACAACCGGTGAAACATGTGCTTCAGGTTGTAGTCCTTCAAGTTCACTAGCAAATATACCACCGATGTTCATGATACTTTCTTTGATTTCCTTTACCTTCTTGGAGGCATCCCTGATATATTTTTCTCTTCTCTTAGTCCTTTTCTACATAGATACATTGCTCTCTATGGTTTCTGCATTTCCAAAGAATTTTTCAGATGTGCATCAAGCAATGCTTTTGTATACATTTCCAGAACATGTAGATCAACCTCATAACCCATTTCAGTAACCCAAATAGTTATAGGGCTTGCAGCTTCCATCCAAGTTTCATCTCTTTTAATAACAGAGTAGATTTCCTTGTCATATTTATCAACTATGCTCTAAGGAATCCTTTCCCTATCTCTCATCTTATATTGGAAAGTTTTAAAGTAATTGTTATGTTATTATCTCTATTAGTTCCCATGCCGGTAAAAGCTTCTTGTAGTTGTTTTCCTACCGGTATATCATAACCAAAGTCTTTGTGTCCTATATCGAGGATCTCTTTAGTGAAATACAACATCAAACATACCAGAAGGTTTCCAAAGCAGAAACTACCTTTCTTGTCTCCCTTAATCTTTTTCAGGCTGTCAATAAGCTCATCTTTTAACCATTCACACACATCTATCTTATCATTGTTGTTTATCATTTCATAATAACTATAAATACAAAGACTGGAAACATAATTAAGTTTATTAGTATGTGTGGCTTTGTATCCAAGAACCATACTTAAATATCTCACATTAATATCCTTAATGTTATTTACTCTAAGTGATCTATTGTCAGATGTTGCTCCGGTTAGGCTTGTCACCATTTTGTTGGGAATCTTCTTTGTCTTATCAAATCTATTACCGATTGAGGGTAAACCAGTAACTACCCTAATTGCTTCGCGGGTTATCTTACAAACAGAATCCAACCATAAGAATTCTCCATGTGCTCTACTCAATACAATCCTTACCACTTCCTCTGGAAGTTGAGGGATATTCAGTATCTCCACAAAACTTAAAGTTTCCACAATCTTATGTTTGGGTTTAACAATTCCATGTTCATCACAAATAACCTTATTAAATATTTTCATTAACTCCTCAGATCCTAGTTCTTCTATATTGCAATGTATGTATATTCTAGGGTCTTCTACAAATGCTACACCCTTAGGTATTTTTTAAAAAGCTCCTACAAAGTTGTCTTGCTTCACAATCTAGGGAATTATTTTGAATACGGGCCTAGGGGGTTTCACATTCTCCAAAATGGTAGGGTTCAGAATAAATTCAAGAACAGAAGATGAAGCAGCCATTATGAAAAATACCTCTTATTTGGATGTTTGTTGAATGCTTGAAAAACACTTCTCAGATTCGCCTTGAATGCCTTTGATCGATTTTGCACTCACAGAAAGTTTGAATGCTCTGTGAGTTTGAAAGGAGGGTTTCCCAATGCTTTATAGCCAAAAAGTTCTTTAAAACAACATTAAATGCTTGTCGATTAAGTGAAAACTTAACACACCTGCCGGTAAAGAAGAAATGTATCTTCTCACCATCAACCGAGGGTAGAATGCATGATCTTCAATTCACTTCCATACCCCCAAAGGATTATTCCTCAGTTAGATGAAGAATCTCCTACTGGTGGAGGATTACTCTGTTCTACTGGTGAAGATATAGTTTCATCAATTCTCTAATTTCTTTTCTTAATCCACTGTTTAGAAAATTCTTGTTTTACTTCTACCTTTTCATTGCCTTTCAAACTGGATCCTTTGTTGTTTGCTGGTGCATTCTTGCTTCTATAGAATTTAGCAATATGTCCAATCTTGTTACAAGCATAACAAGTTACATTATTCCTCTAAATAGCCTTTCCATATCCTTGACCAGTTTGTGATCTGCATTGATTAGATAAATGTCCAAATCTTCCACAAACATAGCATTTCACATTAATTCTGCAATTTTCTAAATTATGACCAACTTTGTTGCATTTGGAACATTGACCGGTGGGTGAGTTTGATTTCTGATTATTCCTAAATCTACACTAATTTTCTTTGTGACCATATTTGTTGCAATTGAAACATTTTCCATTAAATTTATAAGCATTAGGTTATCTTACCGGTTTGTTCTGATCTTGATTGTTTGTAGTACCGAAAATTTCTCCAATTTCAAATCCAAGTCCATTAGTATCTCCATTAGGCTTCTGACTTTTCAACATGTTATCAAGTTCTTCTAAACTTTTCTTGAATTTGTCTTTGTGTGTATTTGCAGTAGCCAACTCATTTTGTAGAACTCCAACTTGTCTTGCAAGCTCATCTTTATCATGTTGCATGTGAATCAGATTTGTCTTTAGCATATCATTTTCATGACCAAGTCTCAGGTTTTCATTTCCAGCATCATTAAGTCTCCTAGCCAAGTCTTCTTCATTCTTCTTTCTATCTTTAATATCCTTACATAACCTCATAGTCATATCTTGCATTTCATTCTTCATATTACTGTTCTCTTGTCTCAACTTGTTTGCAATGTCTCTAAGAGTTTATTTTTCATCATCATCAATCTGCATCTTCTCATGAAGTTCTTTTATTTTATTTTGTGCTATAGAAAATTTCTCTTGAAGTCCTTTAATGAATTCCTATGCAATCCTCAAATCATTTTCAAGTTTGATATTCTTCAATTTTTTTGCATCAAAATCTACAAGAGCTCCTTCCAACTGTTTTCTTAAGTTCTCCATCTATATCGATGTCAGAATCTTCCTCAAGTTGTTAGGATTTTGAAAGTAGAGGACCAGGATCTGATACCAATTGTTAGATCCAATGATAGTCCCAAAGACACTGAGAGGGGGGGTGAATCAATGTCTAACTAGTTAGAAGAATATTTAAAGTTATTAATAACTTTGCATCCCAAAACAGTGTACCGGTAAACCAGAATTATTGCAATAAATAGAAATAATAGAGACAGCATAGAAACACACCATAACACGATATATTTAACGAGGAAACCTGGTATGGGAAAAACCTCGGTGGGATTTGTGACCCACAATATTTACTCACTGGTCAATGAATAAATACTACTTACAATAGGGGTTTGCACATGCAAGGAGGCCAACTTCCTAGAGCTCACTACTCAATAAAGAGTCACGCTGACTACAAAATGGATTATCAAATCCAATACAATGTACTGCTAAAACAACATCTCCAATGCCATGTTCAGTACCGGTTTAAGCTCAGTCAATAACCAAAAACCTTCGCTATCAACTATATCACCTTATACAAAATTCGCCTTATACTTCTTATCCATCTACTACTTATCTACTTACAATAATGTCCTATAATATCTCATACATATACGAGTCTTTTACAATGTACCATGTCAGATTTACAAAAGATAATTACATTTCAAAGCAATTCATATAAACAAAAGTTTATTCCATGTCAGTTGGAGTGTCAGTATGCATTGTTGCGGATGTCGGTGAAGTGCCTTCCGGTGTATGTAGAAATCTATTGTTGGTGCTGATATTTGCCGGTATTTGCTAGTAGGTTGCCAGTTGGTTCCCAGTTGGTTGCCATCAATGACAACATCAACTATTCTCATAAGAGTGTAGAATTCCAACATTCACTCTAGTGCGGGTTGTCAAGAAGTTTAGACATTATATCCTCAAAATCAAAGTGTATGCTATAGTCCTAGACCAAGCTGTGAAATAATTATTGATACAAAGTGTGATGGGGGAGCATAGAGGAAAATGTATGACTATCCTACAAGAGTTTGACTTGGAAATGCATCCCATGAAGCTAGTTCGAGGACAGGGATTGTCCTAGGTGCTGGCAATCCCTATATTTAGTGTTAGGAGTGCATTGTTAGTTCTTTCACTCTAGATCCCTAGTATTCATATTTAATTTATCTTCTTTTGAAAAACAAGTGCCCTGAAGGATTTCCTCATCCTCAACGAAGAGCGTTGAGACTCAAATGCACTAATTACATGACCAAAGATTTTAATCTATATCACAAAAATTATGAAGGGGTCTATCTTAGATGTGTTGGCCGACAACAAGCCCAAAAAAATGATAGAAGAGTTCCATGGTAAATATGGAACTAGTCATGGATCAATCGATGCAACAGGTCACCAAATCCTTAAGTCTATTTATTATTGGCCCACCATATTCAAGGATGTTCACCATAATGTGCGACACTATCACACTTGTCAAACTACCACCACCCGGGAACAAAATCCTACCATGCCACTACAACTAGTGTATGAAGTGCGACTATTCACACAATGGGCTCTAAATTTTATTGGAGTGATAAACCCTAACTCGTTTGTCAGACATAAGCTCATCCTCTTCACTATCGACTATTGCAACAAGTGGATTGAAAGATGCGCCTGCAAGAATTGTACCGTGAAGGTGGTCATTAAGTTCCTTGAAGATAAAATCATCACTAGGTTTGGAATACCATTCACTCTGGTATGTGATAATGGTCTTTCTTTTACTTCAGCACAACTAATGCAATGGTCATATGAATACAAGGTGAATCTCAAGTTTTCTTCTAATTATTATCCACAAGGGAATGGGGTGGCAGAATCAAAAAACAAGAACCTTCTTAATGTAATTGAGAAACTATTAGAAATAAATCCTATGGACTAGCATAATCAGTTAAAATATGTCCTCTGGGTTGATTGAACCCATGTTAAAACTACCCTTGGTACCTCCCTATACTATCTAGTGTATGGTCAAGAGCCAGTTTTTCCAGTCAATCTCCAAATACCCGTACTCCAACTCATGAAGGACTTAGAAATTGGGGATCAGGTTGAAGTTCACCTTTTAAATTTGTTAAAGCTCGATGAATGGAGGATTAACACTTTACAACATTTTGCCAAACATCAAGTTTTCATTAGGTGATGGTTTGATAAAAGAGCCAAGGTGAAAGCCTTTTGGATCTCTAACTTAGTTCTTTTATGGGACAAAGCCAAAGAAAAGAAGGGTGATCACCATAAATTTGAAAGGGTATGGTTAGGCCCTTACCAAATAGCTGAAATATTAGGAGAGAATGCCTTTTGATTGAGCTCATTAACTGGAGAACTCGTACCCTTTCCTATCAATGGACAGTTTCTCAAGCATTATTTTGATTGATCCATAGTTGGTCTATATTCTTTGTACTATATTAGTTTAGTTATTTGTTTGCTTTGTTTTCTTTGTTTGCCTTCCTTTGGTTGGTTTTGTTGTATCTGTTTGTCTTTCATTTTGTTGTATTTCTTTTGGTTATCATTGTTTGTTGCTTTGTTTTGTTTAGGGAAAGTATTTACTCTCAAAGTTTTGATATTGTAGATATTCCTTGCATAACAGGGTTGCATTTTGAGAGACTTTGAATCTTAGCTCTTTATAACTTCATTATCCTTGGATAGTTTTGAAATCCTCGCCTACATTCATCCAAGGTAGAATATAAAAGTTAATGATGATTTGAGTTTTGATATTCAATTGGCGAAGACTAACTTCATTGCCCAGCACCATTGTTACATTAAGACATATCATGAAATCCTTGAATATTTCAATAGAGCTTGCTTTCAAGTGAAAAATCCAAAGTTGGGTTGTTTATCATTGTCCACTGTGGTCCCCAACCCAGTTTCAGAGCTTCATTTCTTTGAAAGTTGCTTTAAGTTTCAAGCGATGAAGGCTTTATATCCAATAAA
Source organism: Cryptomeria japonica (assembly GCF_030272615.1). Lineage (NCBI taxonomy): Eukaryota > Viridiplantae > Streptophyta > Pinopsida > Cupressales > Cupressaceae > Cryptomeria > Cryptomeria japonica. Next base: position 271,168,195 of record NC_081415.1, on the reverse strand, counting down.
GTGAAAGTATATATTTTTTTTTTAAAAAGAGAGAGAATGAAAATATTAATTTGATGCATTTTATTAGATTGTCTCAAGTAATCTCCATCAAGGCTATAGAAGTCTAGCTAGCAATAGAGTGTTACTTGATGGGGACTAGAGGTATCTTTGTTGGGGCTATAGACCCTCGGCTGGCAGCAAAGCTATTCCCAGCATAACATTGCACAAAACAAACAGTCAACTTCACTCATGTAGCTTAGACCCATGTTCTATTGTTCATCTTCATGATTAGTAAGATGAGGTAATTAATCAAAAGCACACACTTAAGGCTAATCTTGTTTTGTCCTAATTTGATTGTCTAGTCATTGATTCATTCATACTTTTCTTTTTATGTATTACCTTGAATGACAATAGTCTTGGAAGTCTACAAAACCAGAGCTTTTGATGTTCTAAAATTCATACAGTCATTTTTTCCATTAATTCGCCATTTGTTATGCCTTGCATATCTACCCCCATCATTTTCTTTACCATGAAAATATGATTCTCCTTTTTTTTGTCTTTTGTTTTCTTTTGTGTTGCCTTCTCTTGTGTTTTTTATTTGGACACCTCAGAACCCCAGAACTTCAAAGTTCTAAAGTGCCCTTTTGTTTGTTTTTGTCTCTGCTTCAAGACCCCTGGCCCCTAGAATCCCAAAGCATGCTTTGTGCCTTGGTCATTCTGTTGGGACTTCAAAATTATGAAACTCTGAGATGTCAAAGTATCTTTCTTGTCATTTGGTTCAAGGCCTTGGAACTCTGGAATCTCGAAGTCTCAAAGTTTTGTTGCATTGTCTTGTTGAAGACCTAAGAACCTAGGAACCCCAAAGTTCCAAAGTCTTCTTTTCTTCATTGTGTGGAAGCCTTGGAACTCTGAAATCTCAGAATCCCAATTTCTTCGCATTTTGTTGTTTTCTTGTTTGATTTTCAGAATTTTGAGTTTCTGAAATCCCGAACTCAATTTGTGTGTCATCTCGGAACCCCAGAACCCTAGAGTCCCGAGGTTCCTTTTTCCGTCTGTGTTAGGGCCTCAAAACCCTGGAACCCCAAAGTTCTGAGCTTCCCTTTGATTTGTTTTGGGATATTGAAACCTCAGAATCTTGAGGTCATATTTAGTGAGGTTGTACGGTCACCGAATAGGGGGTATAAATAGGGCAAGATGGGTGATTTTCATTCATTTGTTCATTCCTCTTCTGTGAAATTCAATCTCTCCCTCTGCATGCTCCGCTTCCTCGCTTGTTTGTTTTTTCCACTTCACTGCCTTGCTAGGTCATTTGGTTCATTTGTTTTATTTTCTTGTTTTCATACCTTTTATCTAGGTTAGATTAGATTTTCCATTCTTTCATTAAATTGGCTGATTTGATTTTGTTTTTTCGCGAAGCCCTAAGTTTCGGCATTTCAGAACCCTAGAATCCCGAAACGCTTGAGTTTTACCCAAACCAGCTTTTTGGAACCCTGGAACCCTGGATTTCTGAAGTTCTCATTTTCCAAAGTTTTACCCACTTGGGGACTCTGAAACTCGAGAATCCTGAAACCTTTGTGCCTTGTAAAAGGTTATTTTTTCCCTTTCCTTAACTCGGGATCCTAGAATCCCTGAGTTTGTTTTGAAATTGTCCTACTTGCCTCAGAACCTCGGAACCCCAGAGTTCAGAAACTAATCCTTGAAGTATTTTACATACCTCGGAACCCCAGAGTTTCAAAATCTACCTTTTGAGGTCTTTGCCAAATCTATAACCCTAGAATCCCCAAAATTAGTTGTTTTAGAGAATTTTATGTCCTAGAACCCCGAAGTTCTGAGATATGTGATGATTTGATAATATGAAGTAATAGCTAACTATTGATCTTTTCTTGCAGGATAAAGAAGATTGATGGACCCATCCTCAAGCAAGAAGAAAAAAAAGGAGGCAAAGCTTGATAAGAAACCTATAACAATGAAGTACCAATATCAATTAAAAAATATAGCTTCAAAATTGGAGGATAGAGTTCAGTGGGTGAACGATACTAAAAGAGGGCACATAGAGATTGAAGACATCAGAACTCAGCTGGAGGTAGAACCTCATACCCAAGAAGCCCCATATAGAAGGATTAAGAGATCGGGTTTGGTGGAGGCCACTATCTTTCCACAAGCTATGCAGTCACCCGAACTCATAATGACTATTGCTAAATATTACCAGCAGGAGACAAGGAAATGTGTTGGCACATATGGGAATGTGATTGTAGACCTTTCTCTTGACATGATAGAAATGACCTTTGGAATACTAGCAAGAGAAAAGGTCTTGGTGACAATGAAAGAGAAATCCATTTCCATATTTGTTAAGAATGCCTCTAATCATAAAAGACACATTAATGAGGAATGGCTAGAAGAGCCAAGGAGAACAAGTCTTAAGTCTACTGACATACTTAGAGCATATTTCCAAGAGCCTCAAAGAGACATTATAATGTTGAGTAGAGCCTTCAGAAAAACATATTGCAGACACTTTCACAGATGGATGCTCCATTATATGACCATAATTTTGATTGGTAAGGAATATTTTGACTGGCCACAAATCATTTTAGACAACATCCATAATCAGATGATCACAGTCCTCCAAATGAAGAAGTTCTTCATGACTTCTTACGTTATATGGGTGGTTGCCCATGCTCATAACTTCCTAGGACTGAATAGTGAAAGAAAATTGGGAGAAGAACCTGGACAGAAACGAGTGTGGGAATATTACACTCAATTGTCTATCTCTCAGGCTAAGCTGCATTTCAAAAGATTAAATGATGCATTTATTTATGTTGTAATAATAAAGCTCATGAGAGGTTTAGGATACAAACTTATCCGAGAAGAAATGAAAATGATTAAGGAATGGGGGTGTTGGTTCCTACAAAACCAACGATCTACTTACCTTTGGGTCAGCAACTTTACATGAAACCCATTTCTCCTACCTAGATATTGTAGAAATAGAATAATAATCCTAGAATATGTCAGACAATTGGTAGGCCTGTAGGCATTGTTGACTCTCAAACATAAGATGAGGATTACTTTACCCATGTCTCTAGAACACTATACATTTCCTAATATAGAGGCAACTAAGGCGACAGAAGAAGAGCTTCAGGATTTGAGCTTAAAGGATTTTAATTACTCAAGAGACCAATATGACCCATATGGTAAGTTGAGACAAATGATGCCTGTTTCTTACAAGGGTCACAAGCCAGCTTTGGAGGAAATTTGGGCTAATCTGCAGGACAACTTTAAGGCGAGGGAGAAAGGATACTATAGGTTGATAGTGCCAAAAATCAGAAAGTTTGAGATTTAAACAAATATCCTAAAGGAGTTAAGGGACGATGGTGAACTTTTTGATACTACATTCAAAGAAGAGGGTTTTGATCAAAGACCCCTTACTCCTATCAGATGGTCTAACATAAAATGAAAAATGTTATGCATTACCTCTTTTTTGTCACTACTACAACATCTTATCACTCACAGCTACAATTTATTTTCCCTTAAATGTTTTAGCATACTCCTCATTTCATTCATTATAGAATTTTACATTCTTTCTTTCCTCATAAGGATTGAAATTCCTAAAGGATTGTCTACAACCAACTGCAAACTCTTCCTCTTCTTCATTTGCACATATAAGTTCTGACCTACAACAAAGCTCACATACACACCTATCCTCTAGCCAACAAGGATTTCTAGAAGATGCACCTCCCTCTTTGTAAACCTTCTATGCAACCTTAACCTTTATTGGAGGATAGAGATAGACTCATATGTAGACAACTAAAATTGTCTCATGCTTGAGAACACTAATTTTACTAATTATTCCTCTTTATTAATTAAATAATTTCAATTATTTAATTAATTCATCTTGTTCTTCTAATTTATCATTATTATTTCATTTTCTCTAATTTCATAAACAATTATTTGAGGAGAGAGATCTATGAGAGTGGCTGGCATGGAGGCTAGGGCCATGAGGCCTTAGCTATGATTTTCCTTGTGTGGTTTTTAAGGTGAAGGTGTGGGTTGGTTGTGTGTTTCCCAAGGGGGAAAGTTGCCATTGGGGTGATTTTGTATTGTGAATAGAGAATGTGGGGTTTTGTTGTTTTTGATTAAAGGAAAATCAGGTTTTAAGGGACCCAAAACCCGCTTACAAAACAAGAAGATAAGCATAAAAGAAACTAGAGAGAACAGGACATAGAAAGAAAAGTTGCAAAAGACCAGCAGAGAAAACAACAGCTAAGGAAAAGAACAGCAAAAAGCCAGTGAGAGACTGGCAACCAAAGACCAGATTACATGTTAGATAAAAAACTTTATAGACTCTTCCACATCCGTAACCAGCATCATCATAGCATTAGCTGCTTCTTTCAGGTCTTTGTTTTCCTACATCTGATGGGTGTCTTTAGTCTTCATCTCTAGATCACTGGTAGTTTGCCTTGTTCTTTGTTTGGAGGAGTGAGGAGCAAAACTGGTGGTTGGCACATCATCAATGATCACCATCTCTTTGTTCTACTTGTTCTTCTCCAGACAAGCAGCCTGAGTGTTCATGTTTTGAGATGACACCTTCAAAACCTCAAGGCTATGCTCCATAATTTTTTTCAAGGCCTTCTCGGTTTTAGTAATCCGGTTGATAATAATTTCATTATCAACCTCTCCCTTTTCTTTGATGATTTTGATCACATCTTCAAGATGCTTCAAATCTCCCTTAATCATATCTTTTTCTGGCCAACCTTGCATTTCTTCTTTGTCCTCTGCCTCACTGGTATCCATCGCCGCATCCTCTTTACCTTTAGTATTGGTATCCTTAATCAAATTATGAATTTTATAATCCGAATCTCTCTATTTATTCTGAATACTGGAGATATTTTCAATCACCCATTTCTGGAAGTTGAAAATTTCCAGAGTATTATTTATGGCAGCATTCAAAATGGAATCTGTGGTCTCCATAACTGGAGCAGAGCTCACAGACCTAGGGTTTCCCTCCTTCGTAGTGTATTGAGCTTCATTCCTGCTATCTGAGACATATGGGTAATTCTTTGCTTTCGGCTCTTCAACATACTCTTTTCTCTGCACCTTCTCTTCCTCACCCTTAGCCTCTTTCTTCTCACTCCCTGCCTCATCATCAACTGCCTTCCCCTATTCCTCCTCTAAACCATCCATGTTTGTGTCATCTTTAGCTTCATCACCAACCCTCACTTTCTTATGCAGAGGAATATTAGACAAATCTTCATCGGACTTAGAGCCATCATAACCCTCAAAAATGTGGGAATTTTCCACCAAAGGATCTTCCCTATTAGCCCTAGCTTTACCCTTCAAATGCTCATAAATTAACAATATAAGGCCTTGGTGAGAAATGGGATAGGATTTAGGTTTTTTGGCATGGTTGGCTAGGCTATCATTAAGGGAAGAAGCTAAATAGAAAGGCAAAGAGATATTCAAGCCATGGCGAAAATGGTTTGGGATGACAAAATGGTAATTGTAAACCTTCAAAAACCTACCATCAACCATTAGGTATTCCATTAAAACTCTTAACATCTTCTACCAGAAATATTTTACCTAATGAGGGAGGTAGTAGGACACATTGTCCTTCTTAGTGAACCAAACCCTCTCTTCATCACTTTTATGGAAGTTCTTGGTAGCTTCCACCAAGAACTTGTGGTCTCTGTAAAATTTGGTACCATCCTTCTATAAATCTGTAACCTCTACCACCAAATCTTCATCCAGCTTCCAAGTTTGTTCGAATAGAGTGACGTTATTATTGGTCCATCCCTTGGTGAAACCATGAGACACTAACTTTTTACTCCCATGTAGTTTTTCCATGTAATCAATGAAACCATATCTGTGCAACCTTCACCATATTTTCCGTTCACTTTTCCAATTATCATTGCTGGAAGGCTCATTTCGATTAAGATTACCCCCCATAATGTGATTCAAGTTGAGACCCTCAACAGAGCACAAGCTATTGAAATGCTAAAGAAACAAGATAACTGGATTTAAGCTTAGACTCTGTAACAAAATGCTAGAATAAAAAAAAAGGGTAATTTCCTTGTTATTCAAATAGTCTTTTAAAACATTCAAAATGAACCAGCACTTAATATGATTAGCCTCGTCACACTGGTTATCATAATCACAATGCCTTAAATAGGTCATTAGCTGACACTTCACATAACTCCAATATCTATCTTTAATATTCGAACCCAGAAAAGTAATAATGAACTTAACTTGTACCATGGACTCTATCAAATAATAATTGCTCACGGACTCCCTTACAAGAAACTTCTCTGATATATTTAGTGTCGTCCTCTAAATAAACCCCCTCATTAGCTAATAAGTCAGCTACCTTGTTACCTTCCCTTAGAGTATGGGAAATGAACACACTATCATAGGCATCTACTAATTTTTTAGCACTCTCAATGATATTATAAATGTTCCAAGAGGGTGAACTGGTCCCTTTGATATCTTGATTAATATTGAGAGAGTCCCCTTCCAGCAATATTTTTTTAAAGTTAAAACTCTGAGCAAGCTGGAGGCATTTTAACATTGCCTTAGCTTCTGCCACATGATTGATTTGAACTCCAAAGGGAGAGGCAATTGTAGCAACACAAAAACCATAAGAATTTTTTATGACTCCTCCCCCTCCAGCCTTCCTAGGATTGCCTTTAGCCGCACCATCAAAATTCACCTTAACCCAATCATGAAAAGGAAATCTCCAAACAACATTTTCTCTCCTAATCTTTATATCAGATTTGTAGACCTTGTGAATCAAATTCCATTCAGCGAGGATGCTTTTCTCATTATCATTCATATTAAGATAGCTCCAATGCTTGTTGTTTTTGTGAAGACTATTTATATTTTCTTTAATTGCCCTGCAGATCTTTTCAAAAACCACCTGAGACGAACACTTAGCCTCCCTAAAAATTCTATTGTTTCTCTCCTTCCAGATGTACCAACAGATCATAGGAAGGACAAAGGACCAGAGGGTCTAATAAGAGGAAATTTGGTATAGAAGATCCATTGCAAGATGACTTCCTTAAGACTTATGTGCATAACCCAATCAACTTTCCATTGCACCCAGACTTTACTTCAGATTTCCCAGCTAAAAGAACAATGGATAAACAAATGATCCACAGATTCTACCTCTTTCTGACATAACTCACACCTGTTATGAAACATGAATCCTCTACGAGCCAAGTTATCAATGGTAAGAATCTTGTTGTGAGCTGCAAGCCAAAAAAACATGTTAACTTTAGGAATGAGGAATCTATTCCAGATTTTAGTCCATATTGGGTTGCAGACCTGAGTAACAGTTTTTTTATAAGCAAAGGCAATAGTGAAGTTACCCCTAGGATTGCTCTTCCATAGAAACACATCATTAGAATCTTTACTAACAAAAAAGGACAACAATTCCTGCTGGAGCAGCGAAAAACCAACATAAATAACATCAAGTCTAACCTATTTATTCTCCTTCCAATAATTACAAACCATAGAACCATACCTCCTTTTGTATTCATCAATGAATTGGCTGCAATCCTGATTAAAGAGAGGTTCATCTTTAATCCAAACATCCTCCCAGAACCTGATTTTATCACCTTTGCCAAGGACCCATCCAGCTCCAGCTTTAGCAACTTTTATAGATTTGATCATACTATTCCATATGAAAGAACCAGCAGGGATATCTTCAGAGTAGAGAAGAGAATGAATTGGTTGGTTATGAATATATTTATCAAACCACACCCTACTCCAATCTTTCTTAATACCAAAAGCCCTCCAAATCTGTTTAGCAAGCAAGACTTTGTTAAAAGTTTTAAGAACTTTAATACCTAATCCCCCCTTACACTTAGGATTACAAACTTTGTCCCATGCAACCAAAGATATCCTTTTCTTGTCTTCTACCCCTGACCAAAGAAATCTTTTTTGAATCCTTTCTAAAGCTTTAGCAAATTTCACCGATATACTAAACAAGCTAAGAGCATAAACAAGAAGATTCTGAAGAGTATCTTGAAGAAGCTAAAGCTTACTAGCTTGAGATAGCATAGATCCTTTCGAACCTACCAATTTCTTGTTGAGTTTGTCAATTAATGAGTTCCAGAAAGAGTTTGGAGGAACCAAACCAAGAGGGAGACCCAAATAAGTAGAGGGGAGCAACTCCACCTTACAACCAATAATGTTAGCAATTCTCTGTTGCCTCAATATTGGGGTATTTATGAAATAAATAGAAAATTTCTCCCAATTAACTTGATGTCCAGTAGCCAAGGAATAGGAGTTGAGAGAACCTTTGAAAGTAACAACCTCACCAATAGAAGAATATCCCATCAAAATTGTATCATCAACAAACTGTAGGTGAGTACAGGAAACATTAGCAGAGGAGGGTTCCAACCCTTTGATGGTTTTATTCACTTTCAACTTTTGAATCAGTCTTCTCATACTTTCCGCCAAGGTTATGAAAAGAATAGGAGAAATAGGGTCTCCTTGTCTGAGTCCCCTGGAAGATTTAAGAAATCTAGATGAAGATCTATTAATAAGAATAGAAAAATTTGGAGTAGATATCAATTCTCTTGTAATTTTAATTATCTTCTCATCAAATCCAAAGGCCTCCATAACCCTGAAAAGAACCTGCCATTCCACTCTATCATAGGCTTTTGCCAGATCCAATTTTATCAAGAAACCCTCTTTGTTTGCAGCATTAAGAGAGTGGATATTCTCATGCACAAGAATAATAGAATCCAAAATCTGCCTACCTAGGACAAATCCTTTTTGCTCCTCAGAGATAACAAATCAGAGAACAACCAATAGTTTGGAAGTCATGGCTTTTGAAATGATCTTGTAAAAGGAATTACAAAGACTAATTGGCCTAAACTTTCCCATTGAATCAGCTCCAGCCACCTTAGGAATTAGAGCAATAAAAGTAGAATTGATTTCCTTAAGGATTCTTCTGGAACCAAAGAATTCTTTGACAGCATTGATCATGTCTTTCCCAACAATATGCCAATATTCCTAAAAGAAAAACATGGGAAAGCCATCCAAGCCCAAAGCCTTATCCCCTTGAAAAGAAAAAACGGTTTTTTTTATTTCATCAGCTGTAGGGATAGCAGACAATGTCTTATTCTGGTGAGGTTCAATAATCTTAGGAATATTATCAACCAAGTCTTGTTGCTTAACAATGTCAATATCCTTACTACCAGTAAGGAGGTTAGAGAAGAACCTAACAACTTCATCCCCAATGTCATCATCTTTGAGAAGAATTTTGTCATCAACAATTAATCTAGAGATTCTGTTGGCAGCTTTATGCTTCATAGATGTCATGTGAAATAATTTAGTATTTCTATCCCCAGCTTCCAACCAAATAGCCCTAGATCTCTGCCTCCAGTAGATTTCTTCCCTAGATATAGTGTTGTGAAGTTTGGCTAGAATATCATCTTCCTTAGCCTTAGGAAACATATTATAACCATCTTTCTGAATAGAGTTTTGAATTTGTTCTAGTTCCTCCTTCAGCTTCCTTTTGGATTCAAAAATATCTCCAAAAACCTTCTTATTCCAGATCTTAATGTTATCTTTGGTATTTCTTAATCTTTTAGCAACTTTGAACATGGCAGAACAATCCACATTAATATTCCACCATTTGGCAATGGAATTTTCCATGGAAGGGTGTGAAATCCACATTTTTTCAAACCAAAAAGGAAAACATTGATTGCTCTTAACAAACTTAGCAACAAAAGAAATGGGATAATGATCTGAACCTATTCTATTAATAACAGACAAAGAACATATATACTTAAGGACCTAGACAGGAGTGATAAGGGATCTATCAAGCCTTACTTGAATAAGGTCTCCTCCATCCTTTCGATTAGACCAAGTATAGGAAGCTCCAGTAAGATCAACATCAATCAGGGCATTAGCATTGATAAAGTCCATAAGGTCAATCCTACTATCTAGTTGAGCTTGAGTTCCTCCATATTTGTCACTTTCTTGCAACAGGGTGTTGAAATCCCCCATCAATAGCCACCTGTCCTGAGAAAAAAAAACCCCTTTTCTGCTGAATTTTGTCCCAAACTTTACTCCTAGCAGCTTTAGAATTTGGGGCATAAATGTTGGTAACCACCAATTCTATCCTTCAACAATACATTTAACTCTCATAGAAATAATATTACCATCTTCATCAATCAGATCTCCATCAATAGTTTTCTTATTCTAGAATATGGCCACCCCACCTGATGCCCCATTTGAACTACTACCACAAACACCTCCCTGTTTGAAGAATTTTAATTTTTCAAATTTTTCCTTACTCATTTTAGTTTCCTGAACTAGGATGATGTCCAGCTTATGATCTCTGATAAAATTCCTTAATACATCCTATTTGTGGAGACCATTTAGGCCGCGAATATTCTAGGAAATTACCTTCATTTGGAAACTTGAGAGCAGGATTCCTGGATAGTTTTTTGCCTTCCATCAGCTATGTTTTGTTTGCTCTCCTGGTCCCTATGCCACTTCATGGTTTTACGTCCCTATGGGGATTTGGAAAGACCAATAGCCATCTTAGATCTAGTTCTAGTTTTAACCCCATTAGAACAACCTGTCTTCTTATTTATTCTTTTTTCCCACTCCTATTATCTCTTCATCTTCTTCATCTTTATATGTAGGTTGCTTATTATTCCATTGTTCTCCTATTATCTGAGTTGGGTGATTCAATACCAACATTCTGAAATAGAGAATTAAGGTAAGCCTAAGGTGAGCTAAACTTGATCTTTTTTTCAACAATAACTTCTTGACCTTCAAAGACCTCAGGGAAAACTTTATTATTTTTCATATCTATTTCTTGTAGAGCCTCATGTTGATATTCATTTGTGTCACCAATCTCACCCTCTTCAAGAGGTTCTTCTATGCTTACATTCTCTACCTCCTGAATCTGTAATACTTCAAATCCATTGACTGTTTTGATCTCAAATCCTTTATCTTTATTCTGTCTATCTTCCTTCTGACTAGAATCCTTGGAAGGACTAGCTCTCCTATTGAATCTTTTATTATATCTTTTGGGTAACTAGGAAGTCCACTTCCTCCTTCCTCTTTACCCTCCTCATTTTTGTTACTCTTCTCTTTCCAGGTCTGTTTAACATGATTGTTATGCTTTTGAACATTCTTGGGGTTACTTGGGCAAGCCTTTGCCCAATGTCCAGCTTTCTTACAAGAGAAACACACAAAGGGGAGGGACTCAAACTCTATGGCTTGTTCCCACTTCCCTAGTTTGGAATTTATTTTGATAGAGATAGGTAGGTCTGTATTCTATGAAATATTGATACATATAGTTGCATACACCAGCCTCTTTCATGTTGTTGTCATAGAATCTATAGCCACAAGCTCCCCGAAGGAGTTATCAATACCTAATAAAACATCCTCCAACCAGAATTCAAGCGGCAAACCAGGAAACCACACCCATACTGGGGTAGATTCAAAAAAGGAGTCATTGAGCTCCATATTTGGAGACCATTTCCTTAAGGATAATGAGGATTTCCCAAACATCCATGGTCCTCAACTTGGGGCCATTTCCAAATCTTCCCCACAAGAGAAGGAAAAGACAAAGAAACCCCTTGACAGGGCTGAAACATCAACCTATCCTTTCAGCCTCCATTTTCTCTTAACAAAAGACCTAACGACCTCAATATTAGGTCTAGGTCCAACAAATTTCCCCACTAGAGAAAAAGACATCAGAGAGATACTATGGTCTATTACCACGTCTAGAACTGCAATAGCCAGTCTGCCTATTTTTCTATCAGAAATATCTTCCACAGAAGGAAAGGATGATTTACCAGTGGGTTTGTTTGCAAATAGACTATTCCATGGTTTGAGAGCCTTCATCTCTGTCATCTTTTCCAAATCGGCGTTTAAGATCTCGGGAACCAACTTTGAAGAATCTTCATTATTTTGAGGAGGGCCCCGATGTCGTGGGTCCCCATCCTTTCAACCATCCTCATCATCCACCATAGATCCCAAAGAATCAAGTTGTCCTTGTGCTACAGAGGAATCAGAACCAGAAGAACCAGTCACGTTGTTCCCTCCATTCATAGAATTCAAATTTCCCTCCAGCTGCGCTATTCCCTCCATTTTTCCTACTATGGAGTTTTGTTGTTGGCTAAGTAGTTTGGCGCAAGATATTGTAGTTTTTGTTCTTCCTTTTGACGGTGTATAGGGTTTCTTCTTTGCTAATTGTTCTTGTGCGTGTGTTCTTTGGAGTTCGATCTATTCAAGTTTTGTGGGGTGTAGCTTTTTGGTTTTCTTTTTTCTCAGTGAGGCCTTGCATGGCTTTGCATGATGGATCTACAATGAAGCAAACATTCCCCATCAAGGGTGTTGCATTGGGTGGAATTTCCTCTCCAAGTATGAATGAGTATTTGGGTTTTGGTATTATTAAGTGAGGTTTTGAAGAAATTTCTTCTCAGAATGAAGGATTTTGACCTTCAAAGGTGAATGGATGTTTAGTAAGGAGTGAGCACATGCATGTTCTTGTGATTTCACCAAACATAGTGGAAGATATTAATTATATCTCTAATCATGATTTAATCTACAAGTTTATGGGGATTCGAGTCTCTCTTCTTTTTTAGAGTCCTAGACTTGTCGCATGTGGAACCTAGAAGGTGAAATAGATGTTATTGTGGTTGGAAATAGCTATTTTTTAGTGGTATTTTTGAGTATCAAGGATAGAAAGAAGGCTTTTGAAGATGGACCTTATTTTTATAATCAAATTGGAATTTTTATTAAACTATGGTATGTAAGTTTCAACCCTATGGAAGAGCTACCTTCAAGGGTCCCTATGTGGGTGTGACTCTCTTGGTTCCCATTAGAATTTTGGAGACGTGATATTTTTCATTTGATTACAACACTTATTGGTTAGCTAGTGAGTTTGTTGCAACTAAGTATAGACAAAAAGGTAATCATGTATACTCAAATTTGTATTGAAATTGATTTACGCAAACCTTTACCTAATTCTATGGAAATTAAGTTGAGATCCACCTCTTGTATCCAACAATTTTTTTATTAAACCCTTCCCTTTTGGTGTTGGATCTGCCATGAGTATGGTCATCTGCAAAGAATGTGTCCCAAATCCAGTTTGGCGGGATCTTCTATTTATGCATAGTTTTGCCAGCCACCCAAGCAAGAAAATGTTGGCAATCGACACTCATCTGGTGGTTGTTGATACTTGATTATTGGTTTAGGGTTATCATTGATGGAAAATCTTCTTGAGATTCCTATCCGGTAATCAAGGATCTTGATTTCTAGAAGAGGATGTCAACTGGTAGCCAGTTAATCAATATTTCAAGTTGAACAAAGCAGCTTTGGTCTAGAAGCTTAACGGTGATTGTGGTGTCACAAATCGTTTATGGGATGATTAGGCTGACATAAAGACATCATTTTATCATCATTTTGGTGATCCACATTTATCTTTGGTGATCCCGTCAAGCCAACATAAGACTACACGTTACATTAGCAGGCCGATAAATGATCTATTTTGAAATTGCGGATATATCAGACCGGTGTGGGAGATATTTTTGGTGGATGGTATGATTGTTTGTGAGTGAGTGGTGATCAAGAATCTATTTTAGTGCAGTTTCAAGTGTGCATTCTTGATCATGTAGCTGACTAAGATGCATAGCGGGGCAGAAAAGAACAAAATAGTAGAGGTGATATAGTCAGTATATTTGGCATTTAACTGGAACTCATCTAGGCATTGTAGATGTTATTTTGGAGTTCATTTGATGTAATTCATCATTGTAATCAATCAGTAAGGTAGTGAGCCTTCTGGGGTTATAGCCCTTATTGCATTTGAGTAGTGAGCTCTAGGTAGTGTTCCTGAATGCGTGTGCATTCCCCATATTGTAGTATTATTTTTCTACTGGCCATAGTGGAATAATATTGTGGGTTCAAATCCCACTATTTTTTTTCCCATTTGGGTTTCCACATAAAAATCCCAATGTTATGATTTTGTGGTTGTTTGTTTTATGTTTCTGCATTTCAGTTTCATGCTTATACTTCACAGCTCCAGAAGGTCCAAATTCTTCAAGCTCAAAAGCAGATAATTTCCCAACCAAGGTATCTCTATTGACATAAGTATTAGCCATTATTCTCAATTCATTAATTGTAGTATCCTTCATCTTGTAAGTCAGTGGTAAGGCTCTCAAAACTTTAGAAACTATTTCATCTTCACTCAGAGTTCCACCACAACATTGAATTACCATAACAATCTCATTTACCCTTTCCATGAATGCAGTAATCCTTTCATCTTCTTCCATATTTAGGTTCTCATATCTCACCCGGTAACCATCAAGTTGAGCAATATTTATAGTAGGCTCACCTTCATTAAGAGTCTCCAACTTATCCCATATAACCTTTGCAGATGATTTGTAAGTTAATCTCATTATTTGATGATCAGAAAGTGCACACCAGAGGGCTTCTCTTGCTCTACAATCATTCTCAAGCTCCTTATCCAATTTTTCCGGACGAGGATTGCCAGATGCCAGATTATGAGGTGTAACACCATTCTGTCTGATCTCCAAAATTTCCTTACCAATATATCTCAGATGAGTCTCCATCCAAATCTTTCATACTATGTAATTTGTTCCATCAAGCCTAGGAATATCTCTCTGAAAGATAGCTCCAGGTGAACTAGATGAACTTGAACTGTTAGTCACCATAGGATCTTCCTCAAGCGGTTAAGCTTTCTGCAGAGAGGATGAGAGATCTAATACCAATTGTTAGACACTTCAAATAACTGGAAGACAACTAAGAGGGGGGGTGAATCAGTTGTCACAAATTACTAGAACATTTAGCAAGTAAAACTTTAATACCAAAACTCAAAACATTAATACCAGAATGCATAAACCAAATACTAGAATAGTAGTTAAACCAATTAAGCAAAAACAATAATCAAAGAATAAATACCATCCACATGACACCAAGATTTATACGTGGAACACCCGGTAAAGGGAAAAAACACAGTGGGAAGCCTACCCACAGTCAGATATTACTTCTGCAGTAAGTATGTGAATTACAATTGAGGGGCCTGCACTTACAGGAAGGCCAATAGCCTATAGCGCACTGCTCATCACAAAAGGAGTCTCACTGACTACATAGAAATCTATACTACAATCTAGAAGAATGATTGAACTGCAAAGATAACATCTCCTATGCTTGAGTACACTTTCGGTTAAGCTCAATACCGAAGGATTAAATCTTCTTACATAAACCCAACTCGATCTCCAATGATTGACCAAATCCTCTACATGAATGATATTATATTATTCACACATTACATGTCCATATGCCTTTCCTATTACCGTATCCTTATCTGCAATGAGATCTTACATCCTATATATGCAAACCCTCGACCATAAACAATCAGGTCGGCCACCAGACAATAAACCAATTACATAATTACAAAACATGTTGGCCTTAGACCAAACAAATAATATCCAAAACATAAGAAATCTTGGAATCACATCGAGAGGTCCAATCCACACGTTACATTAAGTCGGTCCATAACCTAGATCAACCGAGACCCAATATAGGTCCACTCACTAAAGTAATGATCCCAATCTGCCAAGTCTTGAACATGATCACCATCAGCATCCTGAATCTATACTAGAAGCTACACCAACACCACTTATGCATATCATTAAAGATCTTCATAAAATCTCTACCAGTGAAACCCTCGTCGGAACCACAAACCAAGCTTCCAAGCAAACAAGATAGCATCCGATCACCAAACCAAAACCAACTGACTGAATATGAATATGAGTATCATGAATAAGACAATTTCATAACCAAATCATACCGAAGCATACTGGATCATGTCAGATCCAAACCAACCAGAAACCACACATCCTACTGGGACAAGAAGGTTGTCGATAAAGCATCCAAAACAGCTACTGTTGACATCAATGTAACACATAATCAATTCCTCAAAATGGCCAACAAATCCTCTGGATCTAGACAAATCAAAGCAATACCTAACCAAAATGAGAGCAATAATCCTCTGGTAAGATACCCTAATGCTCATAAATTCAATGGTGGATGCTTTACTTGCAATAAATTTGGTCATATGGTGAATCAATGCAGAAGTAGGATGAATAATGGAATGATCAATATGAATAATGTTCCTACCTTTATCGATCAGTGTTTCATATGTAATAATTTTGGTCATAACTCAAATATGTGTAGACTAGTAATGAATAACTTCCAAAATAAGATATGATATGCATGTGAGATGTTTGCACATATCTCTAGCCAGTACAGGATGAGACCAAATCAAATGAACCTCATACCTATGCAGAATGTTGTTTGTCATGCATGTAATAAAACTGGTCACACTGTAAAATATTGTAGAAGCAAGAGTAGTATTCCAGTAGACAAGAACAAATCAAATGAGAAGGGGAAGGAAAGGTAGAAGAGATCAGAGACAAGCATGAGAAGATATTGGTTGGAAAAGATGAATTCAAAGCAGACAATGGATCTGCACCCGAATCCGGTGTAGGATCTTCATCTGATAACTAGGGCTTTATGCCTTAGTGGGAACTTTTAATGCATATTCTAAGAACCCCCTCTCTAGTGATCTGCAATCAATTATGGAAGCTTGCAGAAGGCCTAAATCATATATGGCGATGTTGCCCAGAAGAATCAATGAATATTTGATGCTTTGGTAAGCAACTCCATGAAAATCAAGGTAACCAGTTGCAGCATTTATTACAATGCAGAATTAGGTTTTCAAAGGTTAAAAAGGGCATTTCAAAGCTTCATTCGTCACAATGTGATCAAGAGAATAGTGAAGAGAAGAAGAGAAAAGTGATTTGGTTATCTAAATAATGATTACAGTGATCCTAAAGAGAATTCCAATGCCCGATTGCAAATTGAGGTATTTATCTATTTCAAGCTATCAATTTTTGTAAACTAGGTTTTCAATGGCTTCATCTTCTGGAATTGCTACCCTATTGGTTGTGGAGATCAAGGATAGAGCTCAACTTGTTTTCAAGAAACAACCTTTTAAATCTATCAAGGATGATCTCGATGGAGCATTTTCATCTATACCCTACGGTGTTATTCACAATGAGGACATAAGGGCATATATCTACTATTATCTTGATGAAATCAGGAGTGCTTACATGTTGACCCTATACAACAAGCATCTAGCGGACAGCTTGGGAAATCTCAAGCCAAAATATTGGCACTTGCAGGCCAATGGTTTCACTCAGTTCCTGCATTTTTTCACATTTGATGAGAGAGAATGGATCTAGTTCGTACTCAACATAATCCATGATGAATTTATGTGGTTGGATAAGCCTCAAAATATTACTCAGCAAGCAATCTAGGTCAGGACTTGTTTGAGCACATCCGGTGAAGTTCCAAGCCTAAGGAAAATATCAAACAACACTATGATTGATGCCACTAGTTCGCAGTTTGACAACAGAGTAATGAAAATAAATGAAATTGTGGAGCATGACGTCAAGTTTGCATCAATGGTGGTTGGATATAAAGTATACCAGTCTAGCAGACACAACTTTGTCTCTAGTACAACTATATACTCTGCCTATCTGATGTTAAAGGAAGACAAGAGGTATGACTTGTGTACGAGTTTCTTGAATGAGTTGCTAAACAATTTAAAATTAAGCAAGACAATAAGCACACCTTTAAGTTTGGGACCCTTACCATCTGTTTGGCACTATATTTCATGAATGAAATCCTTGGTGTTCAAGGAAATGTCCAA